>NC_072403.2:149312045-149615075 GCF_028858775.2 Pan troglodytes | reverse complement strand
GTATAATAGGAACAGATCCTAGGGGAGGCTGGCAACTTTGGGTTTGAACATGTAAGTAATCCCAGTTACAAATCACAAACTAGAAAATTCCAGTAGGCAATCTGAAGTCAAGAAGGAAATGGTAAGAACTAGGAATAAATGAAATCATTCATGATGAGTACACACTTTAAGAAGAGAAAAATGAGATCATTATAGCCCAAAGCAGTTATGTTAATGAGATTACAAACAAGTTAACAGCATTATGACTCGAATATTAGTTTTATAGTAAGATAGAGAATAATAATATGCCAGTAAACCAGTCAGAAAGAATAAAAATAGTAAAGTTTACATGAATGACTAATGAGGAAATAAGATAAAAATATTAAGTGGGAGGAAAAGAGTGTTATTGGCAATTGGGCTGAACCTGAGACCTAGCCACATGGTAGATGTGGTGGACTACAGGAATTCGCACCTAATAATTGATCATTATTTGTCAAATGAATCCCTAATTATTGCATCAACTTTATGAGGTGGTGGAAATTAACATCCCCATATTTCACAGATGTTAATAATTTGCCTACAGAGAGCGAGCAAGCCAATAAGTTTGAATTTCTTTGACTCTAGCACTTTGCTGCTTCCCCAAGATGACACACTATTTCCCTGGATTGGAAGACAGAGCTTTCTGGGCCAGCCAGGGTGGCTTATGCCTGTAATACCAGCACTTTGGGAGGCCAAGGCAGGTAGATCACCTGAGGCCAGGAGTTCAAGACCAGCCTAGCCAACATAGTGAAACCCTGTCTCCACTAAAAATACAAAAAATTAGTTGGGCGTGGTGCCTTGTGCCTGTAGTCCCAGCTACTCAGGAGGCTAGGACAGGAGAAAAGCTTAAACTTGGGAGGCAGAGGTTGCAGTGAGCTGAGATCATGCCACTGCACTCCAGCCTGGGTGACAGAACAAGACTCCGTCTCAAAATAAAAATAATTTTAAAAAAAGACAGAGCTCTCTGAAAGGGTGTCAGTTGATGGGACTTAGGAACTTTCTGCTAATTTTTAATAATATTAGCCCAATTGCATGACCTGTTATGACTAATTGGAAGATTGGATAGATAGATGGATGGATGAAAGGATGGATGGATGGAATAGAATCACAAACAAGGAGGACTTCAATAGTCAAAGAATGAAAGTATGGATCTAATCATCATTACCTGTCACTCGGATCGCCCTTGGGCCTGGCCCACAAGAACTTAAGTTTGGGTCCTAGGGAGAGGGGCTCCAAACAGAATCTAAAGGATAGTTCTCTAAGATGATGAGCATGGCACTGGGTCTCCTCATATAAATGGTGTTGGCACTCAGCAGGGAGAGAGGTATTCTCTTCACTTCATCAAAGTCCAGACTCTGGCAGCACTGGCTTTGAGGTCCCTGCATGCAAATGCTTCAGGTTCTCAGAGCCTTTGGCTCAGTGAGTCACCTTCAGTTCTGCAGAGCACTGATGAGGAATAACTCAGATGAACATTAATGGCAGATGGTAGTAATATCTTGGAAGCTGACTTCATAGAGAATTGCAAAATGTACGTTACTTCTTGTTTTTTTTTCTTTTTTTTTTTTGAGACAGAGTGTCGCTCTGTCGCCAGGCTGGAGTGCAGTGGTGCAATCTCAGCTCACTGCAGCCTCCGCCTCCCAGATTCAAGCAATTCTTCTGCCTCAGCCTCCCAAGTAGCTGGGACTACAGGTTTGCGCCATCACGCCCAGCTAATTTTTGTATTTTTAGTAGAGAAGGGGGTTTCACCATGTTGGCCAGGATGGTCTCAATCTCTTGACCTCGTGATCCACCCACCTATGTGTTACTTCTAAAATATGCAAAGAAAATTTAACTTCACTTTTTTGTTTTTTTTTTTTGAAATGAGATCTCACTATGTTGCCAAACTGGTCTCAAACTCCTGGACTCTAGCAATCCTCCTGCCTCAGCCTCCCGAGTAGCTGGGATTACAGGCATGTGCCACCAGGCCCAGCTTTAATGTCAATTTCTATAACTGATTTGGACTTTTGCAAGAATCCTCATTTTTTGGTAGCAACTATCAGGAAAAAATTGTGAGAGACTTTGAGCAAAAATGTTACTATCCCATCTAGTACACCCTTCTCGGTTAACTCTCCCCTTATTGCCTTTGAGCTATTTTAAAACTCTGTAAGTTGTAGAATACTGAGAGTAATGCAGATGGATCTTGCCAGTGTGTCTGGTGGAGATGAGTAAATAATTGCCTTGTGGATATTGGCCAATTCTCAAAATTAATTTCAATCTTCTGGATGGCCTGTATGTGTGTGTGTGTGAATCCTCCTTTGAACTGGTTTTAACGTCTTACTGGCTTCCTTATAACTTGAAATAAAATCTTTAACAGATGAGAGTCATAGTTTTGACCCTTAAAAATACATCCTTCAACACAAGAGAAAACTAACTTTAAGCTTGACAATATGTGACCTCACCATTTCATCAGGCTTCATCTATTTCAAATAATGACTTGCTCTTTTTTTGTTTCCTGCTGCACCTCCCACTGCACCTTTCCAAGGGGGCATCTTGATGTGAGGGGGAAGAGGTTCATGTGACTTGCTGTGGTGGAGGAGACAAGACCTGAGAATCACATGGTGCCTGTGTGGTCATTTGGTCATCACTCTAGAACTACTGCCTGACAGGAGACTGTGGGCCTGGGGAGTATACTATGTCTTCTTTTTCACCCCAAGTCTTGGTGCCCCTCAATATGGTACATGCAAAACACTAGTTACAGTGCATGGTCTGTGTAGACCATGGGAAACCTGGAATGCTCCCTCACATGCAGCTATTTAGCCACTGCCCTCCCCCAATGCGGGTCTGTGGCTCCTTCTCCACACTGATGTGGCTGCATCCCAGAGGTGCTGTTAGGCCCGGAATGCTCTTGATCTTTCCTATACCCATATGGACATTTCTGCCATTAAAGTGATAGCTTATAAGTCTGAACCTTCTGCCCAATCTTTTTCTTTTTTTTTCCTTCCCATCATCCACCAAGACCAGATTGGCACTTTCACTTCCAATCTTAGGGATCCTTCTTCTACAGCATACATGGTGCCCTTCTGAAGTGTCACGCACTCTCTCTCTTCTTTCCCTTTGGACTATAATGGCACAATGGATCTTGGGGAACACCATATATGGAGAAAGGACATGGAAAGCCCATTGATGTAATGGCTTCAAGACATTTTCACTATTATATAGAGTATTGGAGGTCTTGAAAGTAGAAATCCTCCCAGAGAGTCAGAGCCAGTGAAAGAGAGAGAAATTGTGGAAACCAGAAAATAGTGGAGAAGGCTGTTTAAACAAGGACAGCTAAGACAATTCCTGGGACACTCCTTGTGAGTTTGAATGGTGCAAAATCTTTATGAATGCATCTTTTGCATTAAAGGCAATCATTTTCAACGATCATCAAGAAAGTCTATTTATTCGGGCATTTTATATTTCTAAAAACACATATTGGCCCCTAGGGATAAATGCATTTTAACAAATTTACTCCCAAACCACATGCTTACTAGTAAGTTTAAGAAATTTGTCAAAAACAAATATTAGGTCACTATTCGGTGGAATGCAATTTCTACTTCTCCTCATAAAAAAGGAACATTTTACCATTTCAGTCTTCGCGAACTTTTTCTGTTGCTCCAAATACCAGAAAATGAATGATTACATGGATGCTCCAAAGACAAATAATATTCTAAAAATGTGAATAAATAACTTTATTTTCATAAAGTTCAGAGTCTTCAGATGAAGTATGAATGTGCTGGAAGGCTCTTGAGTATCTGGAAACAGTCTTTTCCTTTTTCTCTCCAAGGAGACAGGCATCGTGTCTCCCTGATAGGAGCTATTGGCTCTGGGCAGTAACTATAACAATACTTAGACAATTCTAATTCTAATATAACAATGTTAGACAATTCTGATAACATGTACAGGTTAAGCAGCTGTTTATAGAATTTCCTGGTAAAAACTAGTGATGAAAATGCCATTGTATAATTGAAACAATAAATGCCTCTTCAATGTAGCATGATCAGTATTAACCCATACATAATTTCCTGTCAGGTATATGACATTATAAACTAAATGTTTACACACACACACACACACACACACACGTACTTAGTTGTCCTGGAAATAAATGTTTGGCATGTTCTTCATGTAGAATGTATGTGTTGGACTCATTCTCAAAGGAAGTCATTGGCTAATGAGTCTTACCTTTAGTGGCAAAGAAAGAGACATGAATACTAGTTCCTCCCTGGCTTATGCTGCACCAACACCAGTTCAGATTTCTCCATATGAAAACATTAATTCTAAAATCTTTCTTGTTTGAAGTCGTGGAATATCTGTTATCATCTAACATGTATGAGGATTCATTCTGAGCCAAACACTAGGAATATAAAGAAGGGAAAGAGGGAGTCTCTGTATTCCAGGGGAATGCACTCAGGTTAGATAATGGCTTACTCTACTGGAATTTAGATCATTGCATATGTCAGTTCCTTGACCCCAGGTCTCTACTACACCAAGCGCAAAACAGTCTCAGCCCTGGGGGGCCTCATACATGCCTGCTTTTTGGAAGCTATGGTGGGGTTGTCAATGTTTTGTGCTCATGATAAATTGCTTTCTTTTTGAGACACATACTAAATTATGTTGAAGTCTCAGTCTTTATAGATCACTGCCATGTGTGACAGAGATGGTTGCCTCTAGCTGTTGGCTCCTTGTAAAGCAATTTGTTTATAAATCAAAATTTAAAATTCAAGAAACACTAAATTTGAACTCATATGAGAATGCTAAAAATCGCTGTCCTTATTTTCAAGAACATTGTTTGCTTAAAGTTTATCTTCATCACACCATGGACCTATGGTGATTATAGGGACAATAGTGTTGGGGATGGTGACAGTGATACATCATTTGGCTGTTGGTGAGCTTGCGCCAAGGACTAAATATTTGTGTCTCACCCCCTTGCCCTAATTAATATATTGAAGCCCTAATCACCAATGTGGTGGTTTGGCCTTAGGAAGTAATTAGCTCATGAGGGTGGAGCCCTCATGACCACTTGAATGGGATTTGCGACTTTATAAGAAGAGACTAAAGAAAAACTTTCTCTCAGTCAGGTGAGGATACAGCAAGAAGGCAGCAATCTGCAAGAGAGCCTTCTCCAGGGACCAAATTAGCATCTTGATCTTGGACTTCCCAGAACAATTCTGGAGGCTGGGAAGTCCAAGATCAAGATGCCAGATAATTGTTGTTGTTTAAGCTGCCCAGTCTACAGTATTCTGTTATAGCAGCTGTAACTGTCTAAGACAGCGGGGCTCTCAGCAATCTCTCATGAGACCAGTGCCCACTGTGGTTCAATGTGCCTACTCAGACAGCCTCATGTTGAATCCACAAGGGGGTAGAAATGAAGAGGTGAGGTAAACCCTGGATCTCGATATGCGTTACTGACCATGAGATGTAGGAACTATGTAGTTCCTGACCATAGTTCAGAACTAGCGTTGTTTTAGTTGACTAGTCAACCCAGAAAAAGGTGAACATAGGCTCTGTCATGCCCCAATTTGCATATAAGGAGCACGAAATACAATTTGAAAAGGGACTAAAGAGGTTTCCTTGAAGATTTTTGGTGCTATGATGGGGAGCTTTATGGCCTAGTAGATAGTAAGCCAGTTCGTCATAATATCAGCTAGCATTTATTGGGTGTTTACCATATGCCAGGCTCTGTGCTGAGGACTTTACATGCATTAAACCATCTAATCCTCATAACAACCTTCTGGGGGAGGTACTATTGTCATCATTTTTACATATGAGACCATTGAGGTACAAATAAATTTACTTGTCCAAGGTGCAGAGTTAGAGGTAATGCCAAGATTAGAATGCCAACAGTGTGCGCTCTTAATCACCATCCCACATCCCTTCATTAAGTGAAGCCCAATTATATAATGCACACAGCAGTACAATGCTATAGGCACTACCACAGCCCCATTTCTACATGGTGGGAAATGTGAGTAAAATAAGGGACTGTCACTAGCCTCAGTGTGGGTCAAGGGGTACATCGCAGAGTTTGAACACAGGTATACCAGACTCCAGAACCTGCTTCCTTCTCATTAGCACAACACAACGGCTCTGTTCCTCATTCTGAGATGTCTTAGGAACTTGGAAGTGTTGGCCATCCTGATCATAAAACTATTGCCTTCCTACTCCCTGCTTAGAAAGTTGATAACGTGTTTGGGATCAGATGCTCTCCTTTGCCACTCCCTCCACTGTTCTCTCTACACAACCCTGTATTCACTTGTTTTTGCCTTTCCATTCTTCCTTGTAGCTCTTGGCTTATTAAGTCTCATGCTGTGGGCACCTAACAGGGCCTGGCACAGAGCTTGCGCTGGTACATGATTGGTGACCTAAGAAGTTATTACACAATGGATTATGTGTTATCCCCCCAGGTAGCTTTGCATCAACAGTGGTCATGATGCAATAGAGGAGAGACTAAGATGAGACTTCTAGGCAAAACTGTAGCCCCTGGGGGCATCTGTGATCCTTCCCTACAATAGAGAATAGTTCTGGAGAAGAACAGAAAGCCTCACTATGGGAATGTAGGGCTAGTGTGCTTGTGCAAACAGAAGGGGTCTAATAGGTGCTTGAGGTTCCCCAAGATGATGCTGGCAAAGCAGGTTACTAGGGCAGAGCTGTTGGCTGCATTCTTCTGCCCTCTGTTTCCCCCAGCACACTCCAATCCTAGTTCTTTTGAAGAAAAATCACAGGATAAGAAGCCAAGAAGGGAAAGCCTATCCTATTCACCACGTATTAGCTGTGTGAGTTTAGAAGTCACTTTGCCTCCCTAGGTGGTCATTTTGTGACCTGTAAAGTAGGAATTATAATAATATATGGCCTGACTACTGCTTAGGTTTTGTAGATCAAAAAAGATTGTAAAAATGAAAGTCCTTTGTGAACCAAAGCACACTGCTTGTCTAAGGTATTATCTTCATCTGCACACTTGGTCTTCCTGGGGTGATTTATGTTTATGATTTCTTTGATATGTCTCGGGAAAGTCCTGGCAGTCCTGACACTCAGGTGTCGTTTACTTGTCTCTGTGTTTTAAGACATGCCGGGAGATTCTCCTTATAAAACGTTCTCTTTCCGGGGCTTCCATTTTTTCAGCATCTGTAAAATGAATGTATAATGTGTCTTACAGCCAGTAAGTAAAAACCACATCCCTTTATCTTTGTTCTGAGAGGGAGGTCAAATTACAGGTTCTGTGAGAAAGGAACATCTTGGTTCCTCTTCTTGCTGAGACTAAGTCTTAGATTGCTAAATCATTCCCAGAGATGCACGTTGGGGCTAACCAAAGGGTCACCCCAGAAGCTTATGCGCAAAGGCAAATGAATCCATTGTAGTTTAGTGATTTCTGAGTAGAATAGCAGTTCCTTTGCAACAGCAAAGGAAGTCATGAGAAGAAAGGGCCAAGATATACCAAAGAGGGCTGGAGAAATGGCAGGAAGCAAGAAAGACAGCAAGGGGAACATTGATGGAAGAAGAAAGGAATTTTGGTGGTGACTCAGTTCTTTCCAATCTGGGGCCCCAAGAGCATTAAGTGGTTGAGAAGCAAGGTCAGCTGCTTGGGTCCTGATCTTCCCACTCCTAATTCCCATTAGTAAGGACTTCCCTCTCACTGATTTTTCTTCCTTTAGATTTCATGTTTTCAGTGATGTAAAAAGAATAGTTGTTTTGTTTGCAATAGCCAGTGAGGTGAGAGGCAAATATGGGGACAACTTTTCCTCTACCCTCCTAGGTTCAGTGACTGAGGCCTGCAAATTAAACTGACAAAAGACAGATTAATAGAAGAATATTTCACATATACACAGGAGCTTTACAGAAAATAAGTGAAAAACCTAAAAAAATGGTTCGGCCTAGAGGCTTATATCCCATTTTAACAAAGGATGATAAATCCTAGAAAAATGACTAGACAAAGGAAAAGGAATTTGAGCTTCTGATGGGAAGGTAAATATTTTGGGGAAACTAATGGTAGATAAGGACAATTTTATAAGTCTTGTTATGCAGACTCGAGTTGGTGCACCTCCAGTGACAAGAGTTGTCTCTCTGGTCTTTAAGAGTCATTCTCCTTTTCCTGGTACAGCAGAGGAGGACACCTTTACAAATGGAAATTTCTGTTTCCTTTGCAAAGGAAAATGTATGGCCTCTTTTAAAAAAAAAAAGTCTTCTTCATAAGCAAAGGCACCCTTGCTTCAATTCAAGTCTCAGTATCTTCCCTGGACTATACAGGATGACGCAGGGCACAGGGTGGACTCATGCTATGTCTTCCTAGTTTTGGGTTCTATGTGTAAAAAGGTGGTGAGAAGGATGCTAATCTAGCCAGAAAATGCAAGCCTCACCAGCTATCTGCTTGAAATGCTCTGTTATCTGCTTGAAATGCTCTGTTATCTGCCCTAGTCCACAGAACCTTGAGATCAAACTGTGCTTGGTCTGCTAGCCCTCCTTAGCCCTAGAATTGGAATGAAGTGTTGCATCCTAAAGACAGTCTAAACACCTAAAAGAAAAAAAAAATCACAGAATCTTTTGGAATTATCAGAGGATTTAGGGAGCTCTAACCTAACCACTCCTCTCTCCCTCCACAAAAGGAGACTGAGTTTCAGAGACAAGACTATCATGTAAGGTTGAGCAGATTGTCTACTGCCCAATGCTAGGGGAGATCAGTTGCACTGTTGTCATTAGAGACTTTTTTTCTCCCACTGAATGTGATAAAGTGTCTTGAGCAATGTACATATTTTCCTAGTGTGTATGAGGGCCCTGTATGGACTAGCAAGTGTTTTACTCTGAGGGGATCAGAGGGAGGTATACCGACTCATTCAAGAAATAAAAAGAACAGAAAATTTTTCAACCACTGCCATTCTTCTTAGTAGGTTAAAGTCATTCCAACTACAGCACAGTTATGGAGCATTGTTTATGTAGGTACAGTTATCACTCCTTTAGAAAAAATTTTCTAAAGGATGCACAGTCAGTAAGCGACACATCTAGAATTTGAACCCAGGTGGTCTGGCTCTGGTACCTACAGTTTTAATCACCTCAATTATCCAAGACTGTACCTTCATTTTAGAAACAACATTATTAGTCTAGAGAAGTTTCTGGTGGAATAAGTTGAAGAAAATTAGACAATTAGCTATGACTTCTGCCTTACTCTACAGTATCCAGCAAAGAGATTAAAATGAGGAGGTATCTCACAATTGAGTCCTTTATCCCCATCCTCTTACTGTTAGCTCCAAACTTGGACTTGATTTTCATGTACTGTATCTCATAGGTGTGGCCAGAGCATCAGGGAATATAGGTGGTTTTTCCATTATATTGAGTTTGCTTATAATAATGGACATAATAATAAGTTACATTTGAATAATTGTTTACAATTTTAAAAGCACTTTCACATTTATTTCCTCATTTGAGCTTCACAACAACTTAGGTAAGGAAAATATAATTATCCTATTATTATTACTATTATTATTATTATTATTATTTTGAGACAGAGCCTTGCTCTGTCACCCAGGCTGGAGTGCAATGGCACAATATCGGCTCACTGCAACCTCCACCTCCTGGGTTCAAGCAATTCTCCTGTCTCAGCCTCCCAAGTAGCTGGGACTATAGGTGCATGCCACCATGCCCAGCTAATTTTTGCACTTTTAGTAGAGGTGGGGTTTTGCCATGTAGGCCCGGCTGGTCTCGAATTCCTTACCTCAGGTGATCTGCCTGTCTTGGCCTCCCAAAGTGCTGGGATTATAGGCATGGGCCACCATGCCCAGCCCTATCCTATTATTATTTTACAAATAGAAAACTGAAGTTTAGGGAATTTCCAAAGGGAGAGAGGTATAGATTGTTCTCAACCCAAGTGTCTTGATTCCTAATTTTATGTTCTTTATACTATATTCTGTACGGATATCTATATAGATGTATGCATGTGTGTTCAACTATATAAATATTTTAAATCTTATTTTCATTGAAAAATATTGTTTTAAAATGCACTTTGGACACAGTGTGGATTTCCATGTGCGCTTTGTCATGTTTTCTGGGGGAAAAATGGGTCCAATCTGTGGTGATTTATTGGTGACACAGCTTTGGGAAGACTTGGCCTTCTTGCTACCAGGGCTCTCTGGGAAGTGAATTTTCCCACCCTGTTTCTTTATTTTATGTGCTTATATGATCAGTTCCCAAAACTTTAAGACTCATTTATTTTCCGCCCTTGGTGGGACCTTTGTGAAATTTCCCCATTAAGGAATTTCAAGTTAGTCACTACCCTTTGCTTTGACTTTGGAGATTTCTTATACACCATCTCAGCTGCACAAAAAGAAATTCCCACAGAGGAAGCCCATGGTTGGACGGAAGACAAACACCTGCAATACCAACTCACTTGAGTGACTAAGCCCATCAAGGTGTGTTTAAGTGTAATCTTTGAACAGGAACTTGAAATTCTGTGTAGACTTCCAAATCTCTGTGCTTTTTCTGGACACCCCCTCCAATTTTCTATAGTCATTTTCCTTAAGGAGCTGGAAGACAACATTAAAAAGCATCAGTCTTATTAAGAAAAGCAAATTTTACAGCCTTCCCAGTTAGAATTGTTTGGATCATTAACCAATCTCCTTTCTCATTTCCCTCAGTTTTATGGAATGCTCCTATCTACTTTTTGACTCATATTCATCAACACATCACTGAAAAAACACAAAAATTCCAGGAGCCATGTAATCCTCTAGTAACTTCACTTCTTCTCAAAGGCTTAATGGGATTGGGGCTCATTGATAGTCTAGTGGAAGGCATCCAAAGAAACTCCCAAAGCATTCAGGAAATGCTATTTTAGTGACTCAAAAACCATACTAGTTTAGCTTTATTCAAGTGTTTCAAGTTTGAAATGATTTATACTTGATCTACTCATCATGAAATAACATACTTCTACTCTGACACATGATGCCTCTTTGTGATCCAAGATAAGTTACTTAAGCTCTCTCCCTCTAATTTCCTAAGTTGCAAAAGGCACAGGGCTAGGTATGAGGAACTGATTACCTGTTAAGGAAAGTGACTGAGTTCTTATTTATAACATATCCTGAAGATCAAAACTACATATACATAGCATAATTAGTAATACTTTGTAGTGCTTGCCAGAACCTATAGAATGAATGGCCATGAATGAATCAATGGCCTGGGCATTATATTCAGTAGACTAGATCTCAGAAAGGAAAAAGGAGCGGCATAAAATACGGCCTTGGTCCAACATTTTGACCACAGAGCAAAGTTAAAGAGGACCAGAGGAAACATCTCCTTCAGTGGTGGAAGTAGTTTCCGCAGACACAAGATAACCAAAAGTATGACATGCTGGGGACATGAAAGACATTTTAAAGGTCTCTGAGACTTGATCAATGACCACTTTCTTGGAGAGCCCCACACGGTGTAATTTATGCAAATCCTGTGAAGCGGAGTCATCTATCTGCTCAGACATGCAGAAATCTTTCAGGAGAAGGGTGGGAGATTTTTGGAGGAAAAGAAGTACCAGTGGCCAGGAAAGGAATTACCTTAGGAAGGTAATATGTTGATGGGAGGAGCAGATGCCCTGGAGTAAAACTGTTTTCCAGAAGTTTCCTGTCCTAGTGTCCAACTGGATAATGATGAGCAATCCTTGAACTCCATCATGTGCCTCGTGGAATAGAGTGTATTGTAAAAATGCAGCTCAGCAAATGTCTCTCTTCAAAAAGTGGCTTTAAAACCTAGGACATATTTAGCCTACTCAGGGAAAAGAAACAAAATAAAGCATTCTATAGCAGCCTTATGACCCATTGCTAAAGGAACCCAAATCCACCAGCACAAGACACAGGAGTCATTATGAGGCAAACAGCAGTTAACCTGTGAGCTCTGAAATCCTCTAGAGGCTGTGTGTGTGCAGTTGCCATGGGCTGTGGATGACCCAGGGTGTTGAGTGCCTGTTCATTGCTCAACCTCTCATCCTACATCTCATCAGTAATGGAATAAGTAGGTGAGTGCACTCATCTAAGTTTGCCTTTTGCAAGGGTCCAATTTCGTCCTCATCTTTTAGAGTAGAAATGAGAAATATTCTCTATTCTACTGGGGATCACTGGAGCACACACACACACAGAGCAAGTGAAGGAAGACTTCAAGTAAAGTATGTTATAGATTCATTATGTTTCCAAGAGATTTTGTGTGGAAAAGAATATTTGCTACCACTTGTACTTTGTTTAAAAGTCTAATTTAGTAATCTTATGAATTTATTTAAAAATCGTTTTAAAAACAACCTTCCTTTAAAAATTCACATACTTCTTGTCTAAATAATACATCAAAAACATAATTCCCTAAATGTGCATACATCAATTATAAATGTAAAAACATTTAAATAGAAAATTAAATCACAAATCAAGTATATCAGAGTTTCTTAGGCATTCTCTGTAGGAAGCTGATGTGTGGCCACTGAAAGATACCAGATCCTAATCCCTAGGATCTGTAAATTTTACCTAATGAGGAAAAAGGGTCTTTGCTGATGTGATTAAGGATCTGGACTTGGGGGATTACCCTGGACTATCTGAGTGGACCTTAATTCCAATTACAAGTGTCCTTATAGGAGGAGACAGAGGGAGATTAGATGGACACACAGAAGATGAGGAGGCCACGTGACCACAGGGGCAGAGATCAGAGGGATGAGGCCACAAGTCAAGGAATGTCATTGTCACTAGAAAGGGATGAATTCTTTCCTAGAGCTTTTGGAGGCAGCACAACCTTGATTTCAGACTCTTTCCTTCTCCAGAACTATGAGAGAATAAATTTCTGTTGTCTTAAGCTACCAAGTTTGTGGTCATTGTTACAGCAGACACAGGAAACTAATAAACTCTCTAATACCTTAAGCAGCAACCAAAACAACATAAAATGTCACTATGGTTACAAAACTGTTTAAATGTCTTCACACCATTTCTGGTTTAAAAAGTGTGATGGGCCAGGCATGGTGGCTCAAGCCTGTAATCCCAGCACTTTGGTAGGCTGAGGCAGGAGGATCACTGGAGCCCAGGACTTCAAGACCAGCCTGAGCAACATAGTGAGACCCCATCTCTACAAAAAAAAAAATTTTTTTTAATGTGTTGGATTTGACTTTGTCTCTTAATCTCCTTCTTTAGGCTGGAGTGCAGTGGCATGATCATGGCTCAGTGCAGCCTGGACCTCCCAAGCTCAAGAGATGCTCCCACCTCAGCCTCTTGAGTAGCTAGGACCACAGACATGTGCCACCACACCTGGCTAACTTGTTATTTTTTTCTGCAGACGGGGTCTCACCATGTTTCCCAGGCTGGTCTCAAACTCCTGGGCTCAAGCAATCTACCTGCCTGGGTCTCCCAAAGTGCTGGGATTACAGGTGTGAGCCACTGTGCTTGGCCTGTTTCTTAATCATATTTTCTATTTTCCTGGGTTTTAATAAATCTCCTTCCTAAGATTTTAGTAATTGTACCCATGTATAAAATACTTTCCAATCAGGACATAAGTTTGCACATTCCGCATTTGTTGACCAGTTAACTCAGTTGGGCCCTGAGGTCTGGTTGCCCACGCTAAGGTGATGCAAACATGAGCTGCTGATCATAGGCTGAGGTCCTTCTGTAATCATCTTCTCTGGTTTTCTCATAGGATTTTTAACTGCCTTGCCTATTGACTTTATGTTTTTTCAGATTAGGTGTCTTTAAGTTGGTTTGGTCTATAACTATACCACAGTGACACATTCTGTAGGGTAATTGTAGCTGCTGGGACTTCCTTATAATTTGTAGAAAAATCTAGAGGATTCAGCTTCTTGGCTGGGCAATTAGCTCTCTAATTAATTTTCTCAAAATGGCCCTGCTGGGACTGCTTTTGTAGTGGTTATTGTACAGGTCCCTTTGCGCTCAGTTCTTTCTACCTAATCATCCCGCTAGAATGCACTCACCACAATTCTGTTCTCATGTTCCTGATTACACAGATTTATAAAATGTATGTAAGCTCTCTTCCTATAAGCCACTGAAAATGTAAGTATAGTCTATGCATGTGCCACAAGCAAGACTGGGGGCATTGAGTCTGTTGCTCGAGGCCTTTCTTCTCACTCTGCAGCTTTAGTGTGTTGGCTCTTTGCATTTATTGCTTCATGGATTAAAAATGTTGCAGCTCCAAGCTTCATGCAGGTAGAAGGGTAGAAATGGGCAGCTGCCTGTATATCTACCCTTCAATCAGGAAAGCAAATGCTTTCCCAAAATGCCCTCTCTCAACTAAGCCAACTTCCACATACCTCTCATTGGCCAAAAATACATCACGTGACCTCTTGGCTTCAAAAGAGACTGAAAAATGCTTAGAATTTCTAATCTCCACTAGAGTGGGGGAGGCAAAGGAGAAGGGCTGGGAAAGTGTGACTGGTGAGCCCAGCTCCTGGGACCTCACGACTTTTCTCTGTATGTCTGCTGTATACTTCCCTCTCTCCAGGCTTCTTTCTTCTGCTTCACAGTTATAGGACCAAAAATGTCCACCTTAGCTCTACGGAACCCCCAGTCCAGAAGCCTATTTCCCAGATGGTGATCCATGGCCTTCCTGTTTCAGATTCACCAGGGATATGAGTCGAAATACCAATTCCTGAGCTCTAAACCTGCTACACCAGACACATTTTGAAAAGCAAAGATTTTGAAGACCAAAGATCTTTCAGCTCCAATCCTGAAGATACAGTGGTGGAGCATAGAAACTCACAAGGGTCTTAGGTATGCTAAGCTTTGAGAGTTGACGAACCAGAGCCCCTGTGTCCCAATTCCAAATTCCCTGGAAAGGGCTGCTGATTGGCCTGCTTGGGTCCAGTGTGTAGAACACCCTCAGTCCATTCAACTGAGGATGTTGTTGGAAGGCGGTGGGCTCAGACCTCATGGCCATTGCCTTCTAATCAAGGATTTTTGGAGTAGGCAAATATGCTAACTTTTCTGCTACAGTGCTTACAATTCCCAAGGCAAGTAATTTCATACTTCCCAGCTGCACCCTGAGGATCCCAGCTGTCTGCCTCTCCCAGTAAGTTTCTGCTTATGCAACTCAACCATTGCCCTGATCCATGGCCTTGCCCTCCTCTCTTCTGGTTGGGCCCAACCCAACCATCCCTGTCCATTCCTGGCTTCACTCATTTCCCTCAACTTTGCAATGCTCTGGGGCTTTTGAGTGGTGCACCACAGTGTAGCACATGGAGCAAGTTCAAAATTTATAGTCACAGTCCGATGTGAAAAAACGTAAGATTTTAAATTTTTCTGTAATTGAAATCAGCTCAGCTCCAGTTGTAGAATCCATTTTTACTGATAGTCTAAAGCTTTTAATTTTTCTGTTTTAAGACAACTCTACTTCTGGGCTGGGCATGGTGGCTCATGCCTATACTCCCAGCACTTTGGGAGGTCAAGGCAGGAGGATGGCTTGAGCTCAGGAGTTTGAGACCAGCCCGGGCAACATGGAGAGACCCCGTCTCTACAAAAAATACAAAAATTAGTTGGGCCTGGTGGCTCATGCCTGTTGTCTCAGCTACTTGGGAGGCTGAGGCAGGAGGCTCACTTGAACCCAGGAGGCAGAGGTTGCTGTGAGCTGAGATCACACCACTGCACTCCAGCCTGTGTGACAGAGGGAGCCTGCCTGGTTCAAAACAACAACAACAACAACAACAACACAAAACAAAAAAGCAGATAACTCTACTTCTGGTTTAAAATGTTGTCTTTTTTAGTAAGGACTCTGTGAAATTCAGAGTTCTCACTTCCTTCTTCCCAAGAGTGACCTTATGATCCAGGGAGCTTAGAAGTAACCTGGGTTCTCATATAGCCTTCTCCCGTTGATGGCCACTGTGTTGTCATGCTCTGGTCCTTGGGGAATTGTGGCTGGCACCCAAAAGGGGTCTCCATCTTGCCTGATCTTTGACATGGTGGGCTGGTAGCTGCTGCTGCTGACCCTAGTCCCTGTCTCGCTCTGATCAACAGTGAAGTCCACATATCTGTGTCCTCCTGCTCTTCTCCCAGACCCCCTGTGACCCACCCACTCCTACCCCTCTTCTATTCCTCTCCTTGAGGACTGAAAACTCTCTGTTGCCTATCTTTAGTATTCTGTGATGTACATGGCTCTGCAAGGCTGTGCCAAGGCCTGGTCTGCCTCACCACCAATCTCAGTCATTGCTCATTCATTTTCGAAGAGCCGTGTTGTTCAAATGCCATTCAAAATAGATGTTTTTCCATGAAACTCTGTTAGAAACTGAATGCTTCTGTCTCCCAAAACTTATATGTTGAAACCCTACCTTGTAATGTGATAGTATTAGGAGGTGGGGTCTTTGGGAGGTAAGTAGGATTAGATGAGGTCATGAGAATGGAGCCCTTATAAATGGGATTAATGTTCTTAGAATAATCTTAAGATAGCTTGCTTCTTCTCCCCACCATGCGAGGACACCATGAGAAGGCACCGCCTATGAGCCAGGAAGTGGGCCTTTACTAGACACCAAATCTGCTGGCACCTTGATTGTGGACTTCCCAGCCTCCAGAACTATGGGAAATACATGTTTGTTGTTGAAGCCATCAGTCATGGTATTTCATTGTAGCACCTGAGGTTAAAACACTGGCTGTCTTCTTGGGGTCTGCCATGGAAAGTACTATTAAGTAAGGATTTCTGAGTGTCTTTACCACACTCCACCTAAGGTTTGACCACAGGAGGGAACAGATTTTGTCACTAGCTATCTTATTCTTATTAAGCACTCTATTTTATTCTCTCTAAATTTCCTCTTCTTGCTCACTGGGAAATCCTTTCCATTGTGGATAGGAAGGCAGATATATCAACTGGCACTCTTCACTGTTCTGTAGAGGTTACTGCTCAGTGTCCAATCTACAAAACTTGAATTATAAATCATATAATACAATCTTATTAATCTCAGCTTTTAGAATTCCATGGAATCAATTTAGTTCACAGAACAAAGTCTGGTTCTCACAAATAAACAACCCTTTGGCTTTCAGATTATAGTTTCTACTCTGCATTTAAGAAATCCAGTCACATTTTTAATGGACTTCTTTGTTTTAGGCTGATCTGCCTTACCCTAAAAGAAGCTCATTTAGAAAGTACCACTGGTGCCTGAAAAACCTGGAAAAAGGAAAGATAAAAGCCACCAAGAACAGAGAGCGTAATATAAAACACTGTCCTCACCCCATTCACCTGCTCAATTATATTGTCTTGTGAATATTTCACTGTGTTAATTTTGCCTCTTGTAATAGATTAAAAGCTCCATGATGGCAGGGCTCATGCATCCTGCATCTCTCCTCAATCCCCCAAAACTCAGCAAGTGTCCTTTCCACAGTTTATTCAGTGTCACATTTTTTTTGCATTTTTTTTCCTGTGGATGATTTCACTATTTAAAATGGACGCTGAGCATAGTGCTGAAGTACTGCCTAGTGATCCTAAGCTCAAAAAGGCTGTGATGTGCCTAACAGAAAATATCTGTTAGAGAAGCTTAGTTCAGGCATGAGTTATAGTATAGTTTGCCATGAGTTCAATATTAATGAGTGAAAAATATATATTAAATAAGGTGACTTTAAATAGAAACACACATGAAACAAGATTTTTTATATATATATGTTCATTGACAGAAATGTTGTGACCAGAGGCTCGCAAGAACCTAACCCTGTATTTCTCCTGGGAGCAATGGCTCAGTATTTGCTAATTTAGTGTTCATAGAGACTGTATAGAATGTGACTACTGCAGATAATAAGGATCAGCTGTATGTGTTTGCAGAACCATGTGAAAGTAAGTTACAGTCTTTGTAACAACTCACCCCTACATCTTCAGCTATCTCTGTTATCAATGTTAATTTTCAGTGATGTTTATTTTTACTGATGGGCACAATATAATAAACTAGGCAGAGAATTACATTTAGATTTAGACACAACTGTGAATAAACCCATGTTCTACCTCTGAGCAAATAATAATCTCGTTGATCTTTAGTTTTCTTACCTCTAAAATAAAAAAAAACCTGAATTTGTTTTGATGGTTAAAATGAGATCATGCATAAGCCTGGCCTACAGGAGATATTTAATGAATAGTAAATATCACTGTAATTGGCACTCAACAATAGTCGATTTCTCAAGATAGGTCTAATTGGGTATTAAGAGTAGAAGCAGGTAATCTCTCTAGTCATTTCTCCATGCTCATTTCAATGGAAGCTTTGGTATGTGGCATTTGGACTTCTCAACTGATATCACATCTCTGAGATCTTCAGAACAGGTTAGCCTGAGCACCCTACCAGAGTAGAATAGAGGAATCCAACCAAAATCAGTTTATTATAATTAATGCAGGCCATCTTGGACATCACTAGAATATTAAGAAAAATACTGCTCTGAGGGCACCTTTCTCCCTTTTTTCCACCCCAAAGGAAGGATTTTAACTATACCCATCAGAAGCTATGAATCAGTGACACAGAATTTTATCTAGCATCAGTGATTGTGTTTTATAAGAATTTTGTTTTAGCTGGGTGTGGTGGTGCATGCCTATAGTTCCAGCTATCTGGGAGGCTGAGTCAAGAGGATCGCTTGAGCCCAGGAGGTTGAGGATGCAGTGAGGTACGATGGAGCCACGGCACTCCAGCCTGTGTGACAGAGCAAGACTTAGTCAAAAAAAAAAAACAAAAACAAAAACAAAAAAAACCAACAAAGAAACAAAGAAGGAATTTTGTTGATATAAAAACTATGTTTCTGATACTGCAACTGAATCATTTCTTGCTTCTATCAGATTTTGATGCCCACAGAGAAATTAAGTTTTTTTTGTTTTTTCTTTAACTGAATCAACTTTTATGTGTTGATAGAGGTAACTTAAGAGTTATTTAAATAAAATTTTTGAGAATACTTAATTCCATAAAAAATAGTGAATATCACTTTCTAATAGTGTCAAGCTTTTTCTTTTCGATTTGGTAAAACTGAATTGGATATTTTGTATAATGTAAGTTTACATTACACTTTATATAAATACAATTTTCTTTTTTTTTTCTTTTCTTTTTTTTTTTTTTTTTTTTTTTTGGAGACAGAGTCTTGCTCTGTCGCCAGGCTGGAGTACAGTGGTGCAATCTCAGCTCACTGCAACCTCTGCCTCCCGGGTTCAAGCGATTCGCCCACCTCAGTCTCCTGAGTAGCTGGGACTACAAGCGCACACCACCACGCATGGCTAATTTTTTGTATTTTAGTAAAGACGGGGTTTCACCTTGTTGGTCAAGATGGTCTCGATCTCCTGACTTCATGATCTGCCCACCTCAGTTTCCCAAAGTTCTGGGATTGAAGGCATTATCTCCCAGGTGTGGTCCTGATTTCCAGACTGTATGTCTAACTGTCTACTTGGAATGTCCACTTAGATGTCTGACCATCTTTACCCCATCAATCCCAAACCATCTCTCCACTGCTCTTCCTTATCTTAGCAAATGACATTGCCTTACCTATCAGCCTGTGGCTCAGGTCTAACATCTGGGAATCATCTCTGATCTCTTTCTTCCCTCATATCTAATTCTTTGGGAAGTCCTGTCCTCTCTGCCTCCAAAATATATCCCCAATCCAACCACATCTCACCTGCTCCATCGCTGAGGATCACCTGAGCAGCCTTTCACCTGAATGACTCCCACAGTGTCCTACCTGGTCTGCCTGCTTCCAGCCTTTCTCCACCCGTGAGAACTCACCTTCATTCTTCATACAGCACACAGAATAGTCTTTCTGAAAATTACATTTCATCATATCACTCTCCTCCTTAAAACCCTCCCATCATTTCCCATTGTAATTAAAATAAAATCTAAGCTCAATTTGGGCCTTCAAGGGCTTACTTGAATTGACTCCACCAACACCTAGGACCTAGCCTGTACCCTCCTCTGCCACTCATAACATGCCACTTATAACACTTCTTTCGTGTCCGTCATTGGCTTTTCTTTGTCTCTGGAAATGTTAAATTTGTTCTGGTCCCAAGGCCTTTGCAGAGGACTCCCTCTGGCTGGAGTCCTTGTTCACAAGATCTTAACCCACTCTGACTTCCTTTCCATCAATCAGCACTCAGACAAAATGTCATCTCCTAAGAGAGGCCTTCTGAGGAGGCAGTTGGAGAAGTCCAACTGCTTAGCTAGAGGAGCTAGCCCTTGCCCCAAGATACTCTCTACCTTATTACTCTTGTATTTTTTCAATAGAATATCACTTTCAGATCTCTCTCCTCTCCCTCCTTTCCTTCTTTCCTCCTCCCACCCTTTCTTCTTTCTCTGCTTACTTGCTGGCTATTTGCTCCCATCACAGCATAAACCTCATTAAGACAAAGATTTCTTTCATTCATTAGTCTAATTTTGGCACCTAGAATACTGCCTGAATTATTATAGGGGCTTGATTAATAAATACTATTTATTGAGTGCCTCCTGTGTGCCAGGCACTGTAGTAGATTCATTAGATGCCTATGGCTATTTCTCACTACAAACTTTCCAAGCTTTGGGTATGAATAAGTTGAAGCACAGAGAGGTCATGAGACATAGCTAGTGAATGGGAAGCTGAGTTGAATTCAGAAGGTTTGCCTGATTTTAAAATCCATGCTTTTTTCTATGATTCAACCTGCTTCAATTTGCTTGATTTTCAGGCTCCACATGTGTGGTTAAGCATCCTTGTGTTTGTCTTTCACATTTGACTTTTGCCAAGTGATGGCTTTCATACAGCTACTGGTATCAGGTGTCTTCTGCTATCAACATAAACCTATTTTATAATCTTTAAGATTATTTTGCTTTATAACTACAGCATTTTAATTGAATACAATAAAATTGATATTAATTAGTACTATTGAAATGAATTTTCTCTGAGATGTTAGTACATATAGACAGACAAGAGTATTTAGTAGTTTCAACTTCCTCAGTCAATTTCTTTGTGACTTACTCTGTGACAGTAATTATACCCGCTGGTATATTTCCTTCCTCTTTTCTCCAAATAGTTTTTCGTTTTCTATTTCAATTTATATAGAATATCAACTTATAGACCTCAGATCCTTTTTGAAAGTGGGTGTGGGTAATGTGGGGGGGTGGTTGGAAGTATAAGCCAGAAATGAATTTTGTATTTGGAACTGCTGTAGCCATGAGTGATATCCTCCTGAACATCTTAAAGACAATCATGGGAGTGAGGGAAGAGCTTGTGGTGAATCGGGAGAAGATGGGGAGAACATGGGGTTGACTGGATTGAGGGCAGGTATTCCTGACTAGGGCCTCACGTACTAGCTGTATTTTTATATCTCTACTTGATGGGGCAAATCTGAATACTGGTGAGAATTACCCTGGAGCAGTGGGGAATAGTGTAGACTCCACCAACAGACCTCCTCCCTCCCCATACCTTGATCTCAGACACCCACAAACTCCCCAGCATCTTCCTAACCTCCCCATCCCTGCATGGGGTGTGTGGATGATGCCCAGAAGCCCAGGCTCCCGGCTGTCTGATGGTGCCTGAATTAGCTGTTGTATCTCTTATGGGAGAGGTCACCTGAGAATTCAGAAGAGAGGGACCATGGAAGAACTAAGACTTACCCATCAAGGTGTGGAATGAAACTAGGATGGCATACCAAGGGCTGCCCAGGAGCCCCCTCCTCCAGCTTCCTTATCCTACAGCTGACCCAGTCCCTTCTCCTTTCTTCATCCTTTTTTATCCTCAGCTTCTTGGCACCAGCTCACACATTCCTTTCCTTGGTCACCCTGAGGATCCTGTGCACTTCCTGTGCCCTCTCCACCCTGTTCACCCATCAACCTGTCCTGCCTCTTCCAGGTTTCCTGTGGCTCTGGGGCCTGGCATCTCTGGCCCTGCCTCATGCCAGCAGTGTGGGAAAGGGGATCAATTGGCTTATCTGCACTCTCTCACGGGAAGTCCGCTCTTCTATTTAAGCCACACCACTCTGCTCTTCTATTTAAGCCACACCACTCCTATCCCCTCCATTAGACTTGAAGAAAATCAGAAAGTAGTTCTCTACCATCAACAACACCCCCTTCTCCCACCAAATGCTTGAGGATTGCTAATGTGACTCTTTAGTGTTTGTAGCCCAAGCAATTTAATTTCATGCATAAGGTACTTGCAATGGCTACCATGCAAAACAAAACAGAAGTATGAGCAGTTCCCTGCCTCTTCTTTATGGTTTCAAAGAAATCTCAACCCCTTAAAATTTACCTATACTTGATTGATTCTCAATCTATAAGAATAGAAAGTCTGCACTATCCAAAACTTCCAAACAATTAAATTACGCTCAGAAAAGTTTTTCTTTTTTTCCCACAGGCAGTTAAATAAACACTCAACAAAAACATTTAACTACTTTTGTCCATATCTGTTAAAGGTAAAGGTCAATATGTATTAATCTGCTATGTGGAAATTTTACATGAACAATTTTAGTCTCTATGTAGTAATTTTAAATTTTACAATGTTTATTTAGTTCCAAAAGGGGAAAACTAAACCAAGTTGCTAAAAGGCTAACCAAAAAAAAGGTAAAAATTACCATGATTAAGTTTTCAAGTATCTAGATATATCAGGTGACAGGTTTTTAGGAATTAAATTTTATGCAAGTAAGGACACTTTGATATTTCACATATCTTGACTATTCTTATGGTATAACAGTACCATCAATATTCTGTGAATGAAGGCAATTTATTAATTATATAAAACAGGGCTGTATTCTGTCAGTACAACTTCTTTATTGTACCAAAACACAATTTCTCTCAGCAAATCTAGAGCACATTCTGGCATGTCAGCCTGCTTTTCTTCATACCCTTACGTGACGTGCATTTCCTTAGACAGTGAATATTCCTTGAAAACGTGATTTGTGATGATGGCAGATTACGTGATCAAATGCTGTTTCATGATTTTCTTGATGACATCCCATCAGATTTTGGTTGTTTCTTATTTTCCCACATTAAAAAAAAATGGAGCATTAACATTATTTGAGCTCAAAATCTATTTTCTCCTGGCTTGAAAGTGCAAGGATTGGTATCAAGTTGAGACGGAGTTGAAATGCTAGTGTTGGACACTTGAGTCCTGTCGTGTTTGTCATGTGGAAGGCATGGGGAGTTTTTAGGTTTCAGGTTTCCTGTCAGCCTTGGCTGCTGTTTCTTCCCCTCCTGGCCTGAAGCTGGGCCACCTAACCACAACTGGGCCGGGAAAGGTAGAAACCCAGCTAGTCTCCCAGTGGCCAGGACCATGCTGGAGATGAGGTTCGGCATGCCTCCTGGGCTGTTCTTCGCTCTTGGCCTCCTTTTCCTTTTGGATTACTGGCCTCTCACTTCCTTAGATCAGTCCTCATTGGATACTACACTTTTTGATGGCTTGGTTTCTTTTGGTTACAGTTTTCAAATTTCACTTCCGGTAGCTGCACAGACGACCCAGGCTAATTTCAGTACTAAAGTCCATGTTGGGCTTTCACATTCCATGCCCAGAAACTGACCATGACCCCGCAGCTGGATCCTACTCTCTGCTGAAGAGCCCCCCCGCCAACATCCACAGGTTGTCCCCTGCCTGCACAGACCTGGAGGATCACTTCCTCACAGACTTTCCATCACTGTAGTCAATTCCTGTTTGCTAGGTTCAATATTTTTGGCCTTTCCTCTTCAAATATTGTCCTTAGTCTGAAAAATGATCTCTTCAGTGCCTGCAACTGTATCTGTTCTTTAAATACCTGCCCCATGCCAGTAATGGTCAGGACCGGCTCCTGGTAATAATCCCTTCTGCTGCTGCTTATTCTTTACTCTGTTGGCAAATGATCTCTTCTCTCTGTGTCCCAGCTGCTGGGTCTTTAACATGGAGATAATAATAGTCTTCTATGAGGAGAGAGTAGTAAGGATGCCATGAATTAACTTGTATAGAGAGCTTAGATCATTGTCTGGCACATACATATTTAATACAATTTAGCTTTATTTTCTCGAGAAGATTTCTCTCTAAGCACTACTATCACTGGTGAATTCAAGCTAATTTTGCCTTGGAGTCCCACCACTGTAGGGATGGACAAAGACAGGCAAGGCGGAACGCATCTGCACTGTTTTCTGTCACTGGGATACATTAGTTTGCTTCACTATCATAACCATCTTACTATCTCTATGTATCCCATAAGATCATGTTGTAAACCTTGAATATACACAATAAACTCCTGGCTGAGACAGGAGAATTATTTAATTATTTAAGGCCAGGAGTTTGAGACCAGTCAGGGCAACATAGTGAGACCCCCATCACTGCAAAAATAAAAAACAAAAGAAAGGTATTTCAGCCTTCCTGCCAAATTCTGAGCTAGCATTGGATTGTTTCCCTTTCATCTAATGTGAAGCAAGGGAATAGAAAGAAGCATTTCCCTCTGAATTGTACACAAGGAGACTCTAATGAATATTCGTGAAAAGGGACACCATACGTGCAAAGGGCTTGCTTTGAGCTGTATCTCCCTCTGCCTCACATTTAGGCTTAATGGAAGATAGAAGTAGGCTGGGAAAAGCACATGGAAATTCAGTACCATTATGTAACTCCCAAGAGGTGGGAGCAAAAGGTGTGCTGAGACTCCTTCGCAGGTGTGCTTCCAAACTGTAATCAATTTTCCAAATTTATTGGTGGCAAAATCCATTTATTTATTTATTTATTTATTTAATTCCATTTTTTAAAGACAGTATCTCACTCTCTCGCCCAGGCTGGAGTACAGTGGCACAATCCCAGCTCACTGCACCCTCAAAGTCCTGGGCTCAAGGGATCCTCCACAGAAACCTCCTGAATAACTGGGATTGAAGGTGTGTGTGCACCACCACGCCCGGCTAAAACTATTTTTGTAATGTTTATTACTGAGAACACTGAAATAAACCCATTAAATGATGGTTAATTGGTGGAGCAGGTTAACTGGCTGTAAGAGGTAAGGATCATCGTTGGATATTAAAATGATACATTCAAAAGTTTTAAATGCTGTTCACTGGAATATGCAAAAACCGTGACTTGTGACTCTATCAGAGGCCACAGTCGGGGCAGTACACAGTTATCCTCACAAACAGTGACTCTATGTTGAAGGCTGACAAAAGGAATGAGATAGGAACAGTTTTAATGGGCACACAGAGACACTGTTAGGCAGTGTTGGTGGTTGCATGGTAATCACTTCTGATGTGTATGGTTTTGTTTAGAGCCTATTAATCCTTTCAAATATGTGCCTAAAATTCTTGTGCTAAATTTAACATCAACCAGAAAGGGCTACCACTGCGATATTCTGAAAATGGGCAGGAAGGAGAGATGTTTCCAGTGCATCCTCAGCACAATTGGAAGCCACGCAACGGAGATGACAAGAGTTGGAAATGACAAAGAAACCTGTCAAGTGGAAAAGCTTTTAATTCTGATCTACCCATTGTGCCAGATCTGAGGCACCACCAGAAATAGCAGCGGGTCCTGGAAGCAATGGTCACTGTCTGAATATATAATGGAAATGGGAGGAAACAGGGAGGTGGAGGCGGTTATGCCTCATTCCTTTCAGCTACCCTTACGTCTACAGGAAGTAACGGCCAGGACTGTCATCTTTTAGGACAAAGGAGAATGATGTAAGAAAAGTCTGAAATACGAAGATCTCAAAAAATCCTCCCTAAGTCATGCAGACAGCCTGCATGACACCTCATCTGATTTATTTTTTGAACCTCAACAGCTCATCATGCAATTTCCTTGCTTGTGTATCTCCCTTTTTTCCCGGGAATGAGACACACTTTCTTTTTCCCCCATCAGGATCCAAATATCAGCTTGATGACATTAGAGTTCTTCCCTCAAGGGACACAACAGTGGTTATTTTAGGACCTTTTTTTTTGACATGGCTCAACAACAAAATTTTGGAATGGTTCTTAATCCTACTTAAACACAGAGAAAGGGAGGACTTTGAGGGGAGATATTTTTTGTTTGGTTTGCTTTTTTCCTTTTTTACACAAACCAAATACAGTAAGGCAGCCTAAACAATTAACTTAAATGTCCCTTTGAGATCATGTTCCTTCTGATAATATAAAGCAGCCTGATTCATTTACTTTCACCTTGATGCTTATGTTTGCACAAGTAATAAAATGAAGTTATTGGTGTTCTTTAGCTATTCTTATCCATAATTGCAACAACCACTATTTTTAAACTTACATTTTCCCGTAAGTTTTGGAACATTTTTTAACCAAATACCAAATAAAATTATAGTAAGTTGGAAGTTTTGAAGCTTGCTTATGAATAACATTAAGTTTTAAAGAGTTGCTTTTACTTTATTGTATATATTTTCAGTGTACAATTAAAGTACTTATCTTTGATAAATACAGTATTCAAGACAGTAGCATGTAATATATTTTTGACATTTGAATCCTTGCAGAGTAATTTTCTGCATTACTTTTGCTCTTTTGAGAATTGAATACAGGCAGCCTTTGCTTTGCACAGTGCTGTATTAACTGAAATTCATTTGTATCAGAAGTGTGCAAAGCAAGGGCTGCTGTATGCTTTTCTGTTTGTATTAACTTATCAGGATTCAAACATCACTTTTGGGAGACTGGAATAACTTTGTCTTCTGATTGCATTGGCACTTTCCTCTACAATTGAGAAGTTATTTGGGTTGTCTTTATCAGACTTACATTGCCTCTGTGAATATCAGCCTTGGTCTACTCCAAGTGCAGGACAAACACAAAGAACTCTCTGCACAGTTCATTACTCCATTAGGTGGTTCAGATGCAATTCCAGCCCTTAGTCAGGTTCTTTCCAGTGTCCACAAGCACAGTAAGGAGAGTCCTCTAAGTGACTCTTTGTGTCTCACACAATCTCTTGGGTTCCCAGGTCACTGGTGTAGTAGCCAGCTGCATCCAAGAAGCCAGGTGAGCCTGTGCCACCAATCACAGATACTCCTTACCAACCATCTGCCAACCCATGCCAGCCCTGCTGCCCATGGATGTGCTGCTGTCCATGTGCCACGCCCACCCCCACCCCCCAGTCCTCATGTCCCTGTCTCCTTGTAGTCTATTCATCTGTGCTGAGAAAAATGGGTGATACTATTAGTATGTACCTCATAGAGTTATTGTAAGGATGGAATTAAATGCCTACAATGCAATGGTATTTTCCAGGAACATAGTAAATTTTCAATGCATGTTAGCAATTATCATTGCTGTTTTGCATGACCACAGGAAGTAATTTGTGGGGCTTGTAGCCACAGTCTTATAAAGCCTTAATTTTTACTTTTCAAGAGCAATTTAAAGCTTTCATTCTGATCTGATCTGGGCTACTGTATTAGTTTCCTACTGGTACAGTAAAACGTACCTTAAACATAGTAGATTGAAATAGCACACATTTATTATCTTACAGTTCTGGAGGTCAGAAGTCCTGAAATCAAGGTAGTAGACAGGGCTACTTTCCATTTGGAGGTTCTGGGGAAGACTCCACCTCCTTACATTTTCTAGCTTCTAGAGGCTGCAGCAGTCCTTGGTTCCTGGCTCCTTTCTCCATCTTCAAAGCCAGCAGTGTAGTGTCTTCAAACCTTTTTCTCTCTCTTTGGCCTCAGCTTTTGTCATGACATTTCCCTCTGTGACTTTGATACTCCTGCTTCCCTCTTCTAAGAAAACTTGCAATGCTATTGGGTCCACTTACATCATCCAGGATCATCTCCCCATCTCTTCATAACAAGATCATGGGTTTTAGGGATTAGGATGTGGACATAATTGGGGGTCCTTTATTCTGTCTGCCACCGCCAATTTTAAAATTTAATTTTATTGCTTATCTTCAGTAAAATCTAAAGACTGGGTAACACTGATATTTTGAAGTTAGGTGACTCAGAATCATCAATTAATTATTCCCAGGAATTATTTATATAATATCATGTGTCAGAAATGTCCACAAAAAAGTCTGACAGACATTATGAGTTGGCTGATTCAGCAACTAATTTTAACCTTCTTCTCCATTTCCTCTACTTAAAAGTCCATCCTTCCTTGGAGTGGCTAATTGACAACTCTTACCAATGAGATGGAAGTAAAAATCTGTTGGAGAGTTTTTGAAAACTTTGCTTTCATCATTTTTTTTTTTTTTTTTGAGATGGAGTCTTGCTCTGTTGCCCAGGCATGATCTCCACTCATTGCAAGCTCCGCCTCCCAGGTTCACACCATTCTCCTGCCTCAGCCTCCTGAGTAGCTGGGACTACAGGCGCCCGCCACCACGCCTGGCTAATTTTTTCTTGTATTTTTAGTACAGATGGGGTTTCACCGTGTTAGCCAGGGTGGTCTCGATCTCCTGACCTCATGATCCACCCACCTTGGCCTCCCGAAGTGCTGGGATTACAGGCGTGAGCCACCGCACCCGGCCTTGCTTTCATCATTAAAGAAGACATACATCTTTCCTTTTGTGGACACAAGCCTGATCACTGGAGCTTCAGCAGCTATCTGGTAATAATGAGAGAAAGGCCAAGCCCAGGGAATTATAGAGACATTGGCCCTGCCATTACTGAGTAACTGAACCAACTCCAGCAACTACCCAAGAAACTTCCTGTTGTGAGAGAATAAGCAAACTTATAACTATTCTAACTCTTGTATTTAGCTTCTCTGTTACTTGCAGCTGAATAAATATAGCATTTTTAAAAATTACCTAACGTAATCATAAATGCTTCATCCCAAAGAGACGACGTGTAGGTCTGACAATAGCGGGAATAAATACTGATAATATTTTAATAGATAATGACTTGATTCTATTATTTAATACTTTTTAGACTAATAGATAATTTTTAGATATTAATGGAAAAACCTCTACTTCAGTCAAAGCAGTAACTTCAAAGAACCAGAAATAAATTGTTGGCTAATGCAGGCTGGTCTAGGAAACGTTGCCAAGTATTTAAAAAGGAAAAAATCTCCCCTTTTTATGTTTAACGCAACCCCTACTTGTCCTTAAAAACCTTATTTTTGTAATAAAATATATTTTTCTGCCTTTGTTTACACTAGACTTGGTTTACTTATTCTCTCATTGTTTTTCCTTGGGTCATTGACTTTTGTTCCTTTCAGTTTTGAAATGTCAAGGTTCTGTATCACTGCAGAAACAAAAACCTTTGTTTTTAAAGTATAAAATGCTTCCCTGAGAGGGGCTTTCCAAAAGAATTGAATGGTGCAGTCAGGGGCGCAAATTATAGGGAAACCCCTTAACTTCTACTGTTCCCCCAAACAGCAGCCAGCTTCCAGAAAGCATTGACAGCAGACTCAATAGAGGAATATGCACACCTTCTGACTTCTAAAAACATTTACAATAAGTCAGAAGGCTGAGTAGTTAACAGCATACATGTAGAATTATGAAGAATTTGAGATGCTTAAATGAGAACCAGGAAAAGAAAAGAGAACGTAAGAGAGAGAGAGAGGTCCAATTGTCAGCCAATCTTGACAAAAGCTTTGATCATCAGAGAAAGTCTATAATCCTGTCTAAAACATGTTCATTACATTACAAAAACTATTCCCAATGTAATTTCTGTAATACTAGGAAACACATGAAAAATTTTGTAATTTCATGTATTTCAGCCCCATTTATTACATGAGCACATAAGAGATATTCATATATATATTTAATATTTTAAAGATATATATGAATTCTACAAAGCACTATCCAGATTTACAAAGATTTTGCAAAGCACTATCAATGTAAACAGTGTTTTAAGGATGAAAAAGCAAACCACATTAAATGGATACATCAGTTCTCACAGAGCTGAATTTTAGAAAGATTAGAAGTGTGAGAGGTGAGAATTTTAGTCTAGAGGGAAAATGGTTATTCTTATTGTTCTACCAGAGAGATCGAAGCTCAGATTTCTCATTTCAAATGTGAGAAATGTGAGCTATAGTGGAGGTGGGGGGCTGTAGTTGGGGAGAAGTTGCTGGGAAAAATGCCAAGAGAATTGTGAGAAAAGAAAGATCACAACTTGACTAAGATTTATACCAGATTGAGGACTTGAGTATCTTTAGCAAATTGTAAGTATTTCATGAATAGTTTTACTCATCCCAGTTTATTTGAAGATGAACAGGACCTGCCTTTAGCAATATTGTGAAATAGGTGAAGAGTCATTATAGCTTATGGAAAAGCTCCCAGGAACATCAGGAGCATGAGTTTAGGTTCTAACTTTTCAATGAATATGTGATATGACAGGGGCACATTCTCTAAACTTGCAATATGCTCTTTTCCAAAATTAGCACTGAAGGAGGGTTGATCTCCCATGAAATATCTGAGCAGTTGGGAGCACAGAGTTGTATTTCTTTGGAATTATCCAGTGAGTTGGGAGCAGGGCTAGGCTGGGGGTACTTTTCCCATTTTAGCAGAGTGGCCTCAGGGCCTTGGCTGGCACAATGCAACCTCGGGGGCAGAGTGAGAAGCAACACTGGAGGCAGGAGCTGGCACCTGCTACCCACTGACAAGGTTTATACTCCTTAATAACAGCCCTCTATGCAAAGGGGCTGCAAGAGGAGGGAGGGTAAAAACCACCAAGGCCACAAAGACCATGCAGCGGCTGAAAGTGCAGAAGCACCTCCACTTTCAAATCTGCAGGATGACAGATGGTGAAAGTCAAGTGTTCATTTAGCCATTGGCCCTTAGCTTCCTGCCCATTCGTACATTCATGATGACATGGACACACTAATAAGCACTATTAACCCGGTCAAGTCTGGTAAGTGATAGAGCAGTGGATAAGAAGAGGTTAACGATTACAAAATGACCCAAATGTGAGATAATATAATAAAGTAGGAGAGACAGAGAGAGAGAAAGCCTGCTGGAAATGCAAATGGAATGAACCTTAAAACAGTGAAAAGGATTTTGAAGACTAAAAGTCTATCACACAGCAAATCAAATCGCATCCTGTGCAATGTAATCAACAATAATCACACGCTTTTTACTTACAAATAAATACTCGGGAACAATCTTTTAAAACCTAACCTAATCTTAAAGATAGGAGCTTTTTTCCTTATTCTAGAGTGGTGTTTTTCAAAATGCAGGTCACAAATAATCCGTGGGTCATAAAATCAATGAGTGGGTCATGACTAGCATTTTTTCTTTTCTATGGTAGATCAAGTAGAATAAAAAATATCTGATCGCAACACACAAAGTAAGTTTTGTGAAACATTTCAGTTGTGTGTGTGTGTGTGTGTGTGTGCGCACTGGGAGATGAGGCAGAGAATCTTTCTTACTGTGGGTAGCTGTCAATAAAAAGGTAAAAAATGATCCTTGTGAGACATTAGGTGGGACTTCTAGAAATGTGGGGACATATTTTGTGTTATGGATTGAAATGTCTCCCAAAAACGTAGTTAAAATCTTAAGTCCAGTTACCTGTGAATGTGACTTTATTCAGAAACAGTCTTTGAAGACCTAATACAGATAAATATATTCAATAACAATTTAAACGTAATGCAAATTTTGCATTTGCGTATGTGCTATTGATTCTGGAAGAAATACTAAGTGAATGCATTAAAAACTGCACTCAGGTGAACCAAACTGTATAGAAAAACTCAAATTATTCACACAAGCACACCTCAAAACATCCACCAGCTAACCTCGGTTCACCCTGTTACGAGCTACACCTATTCATGTCTGTTGGTGTAACTTCCCCACTGATTTCAGAAAACCTTCCTTCCACCACTTTACACTAACTCATAAGCTGCAATCCTTCCCAAGCAAATTTCCGGTCTTTGTCAAGGTAGACTATGATATTTACTGTAGTATTTATTCATTTTTTAACCATTTAATATGTATGAAACTGTGCCATTCTTTTTATCAGGTTATCTCCGTTCTTTTTTTTTTTTTAATTTTGAGATAAGATCTCTCTCCTTCACCCAGGCTGGAGTGCAGTGACTCAGTCACAGCTCACTATAGCTTCGACATCCCAGGCTCAGGTGATTCTGCCACCTCAGCCTCCTGAGTAGTTGGGACTCCAGGGGCATGCCACCACACCCGGCTAATTTTCTGCATTTTTTTTAAAATAGATTCAGGATTTCACCATGTTGCCCAGGCTGGTCTTGAACTTCTGAGCTCAAGTGATTTGCCCGCCCCGGCTTCCCAAAGTGCTGGGATTACAGGTGGGAGCCACCATGCCCGGCCAGTTGCTGACATTTTTAAGTGTTGTGCCCCAATCACATTTTTTGCATAAGACCTTTGGTTGTTACCGTGTGTATTTTGCATGGCACAGAGTTTTTTTTTTTTTTTTTTTTACAAACACTATGTTATATGACAGCAGAACAGACTGGATGAGATCATTCAGTGGGTGAGTGTAGATACAGAAGAGGCCAAGGGTTGCATCCAGGGACACATCAACTATAACAGGCCTAGGAGAAGAGGAGCCAGCAAAGGAGCTGTCTGGTGAGATAGGAGGAAACCCAGGAGACCATGGTGTTCTGGAAGTAAAGTGAAGAAAGTTCAAAGAAGGCTTGAATGCCCACATCTGGCTCTGCAGAGAGACCAAGAAAAAGAAGAGGACTCACTGCGAAGTGACCACTGAATTAGTACTATGGTGGTTTTGAATAATTTTAATAAGTTCGATTTCAGTGGAAGGGCGGGGATAAGCCTAACTGGAGAGAATTTAATAGAAAAAAGAAAAAGAAGAATACATTAAAAAAAAATCATGGAATACATTTGATTTTGATACATGTCTTTTTCAAATAAGGTTTGTCATTAAGTGCATATTTATGTCTTCTTTGGTATCTGATAGATCAGGATCTGTTTATAATTTTTAAAGATTACTATAAAGTTCTGGCCAAGCATGGTGGCTCATGCCTATACTCCCAGCATTTTGGGAGGCCGAGACAGGAGAATCACTTGAGACCAGGAGTTCAAGACCAGCCTGGGCAACATAGCTAGACACCCCCTCACCCTCTTTTTTTTTTTCTTTTTGAGACCCAGGCATGAGTGCAGTTGCGCTATCTTGGCTCACTGCAACCTCCACCTCCTGGGTTCAAGTAATTCTCCTGCTTCAGCCTCCCAAATAGCTGGGATTATAGGTGCGAACCACCACACCCAGCTAATTTTTTTTTTTTTTTTTTTGTATTTTTAGTAGAGATGGGGTTTCACCACATTGGCCTGGCTGGTCTCGAACTCCTGACCTCAGGTGATCTGCCTGCCTTGTAATCCCAAAGTGTTGGGATTACAGGCGTGAGCCACTGTGTCCAGCCTTTTTTTTTTTTTTTTTTTTTTTTTGATTACTTTAGAGTTCCTACTATGTGCCTGACATCATCTGTTTAAGAGAGCTGATGCTAGAATTGAGACAGACATACTTGTGAATTCTGGTTCTGCCACTCACTAGTTGTCTAAATTAAGGTTTACCCTTTAGGTTCCTAAAATGAGGTTAATATCCTAACTCTGTTGTTGTCAGGGTTAGGTAAGTGAAGTGCTTAGCATGGTGTCTGACACACAGAATGGGCTCATGAATGTTACTATTAATATTTTTCAGGCTGGGCACAGTGGCTCACATCTGTAATCCCAGCACATAGAGAGGCCAAGACAGGTGGATTGCTTGAGCCCAGGAGTTTGAGACCAGTGTGGGCAACATGGTGAAACACCATCTCGCCACAAAAAAAAAAAAAAAAAAGCAAAAAATTAGCCAGGCATGGTGGTGTATACCTGTGGTCCCAGCTTAAATTTGGGAGACAAAACAGAAAATCAATTAAAAAAGTATATAAATGGTTGATGCACAATTAGTGCCCAAACAGGCTGAGACATCTTGGAGTTAAGATGACCAGGCAAAGTGAGATTTAAAATAGAACTTAAGTAAGAAGTCATTCTGAGAAGGGATCTTAACTTTTGCTATATACCTGCCACTCTGCATGGGGCCGTAAGTACAGTCATGTGTTTAAGCCTCACACCCAGCTATGATGAGGCATTCTTATTCCCAGTTCATGGGTGAGAAGACAGGCTCTGAGATGCTCATTCACTTGCTCTGGGTCATCAGTTAGTAGGAGAGCTAGAGTCAGCCTGGGCGTGCTCCTCTCCAAAGTCCATGCTTGGTGGTGGCAGAGCAGCCTAGCAGGGAGGTCCTAAAGGTCAGCTCCACTCTCTGCCATTTGCAGATGATAATAAGAAACAAACAAAACACCCATAGCATGTAAAGCCTCATGTTAGCCTGATAAAGTACATCATCTAGAGAACTATATTAAAGGAAAAAACCCCAAAGAAACAAGCTGCATGTTTTTGCTCTTGACTTTTTTTCCTTGGGTAGAGTTAATCTGTGGCAAAAAGTGGTTCAAAGGAAGGTGAGGGAGAAACAAAGGTGGGGAATGATCAACAAGTGCCTATCAAGAGGTGATTGCACTTACGGGAAAACAGTTCCAGTCCAGTGTGGTTTCCGTTTCCCCACCGGGCTGGCTGATCTGGGATTTCATCTCTCCATGGGTTGCATTGCAGCAGTCCTGGTTCCCGTGTAGTTCCTGCTGGAATATCTAACAGGTGGGCAGGCATTTAGATTTCCAGCATGACTCCACCCTGGCTGAGCCCCTCATTCAAGCTAAGAATGTAAGGACAGCAGGTGGCCTGCAGGGTGTGCTCTGAGGAGCTGCCCAAATCACTCTCCATTACCTGGCCATTAAGCGTTCTTAAAGAGCCTCCTTAAGCAGAGTTTAACCGGAAGAGATACATTGTCACTGTTGTTTTCTTAGAGTTCAGTTTTTGGAAGGAAAAGAGATATATTGTGTTGCTAGTCATCAAGTTAGCTGCTTAAAGCATTAGCAAGGACAGTCTATTCACCCACTGTCACCTGGCAAAGGCTGTGACTCTGAAGGATAAGCCCACGACAGATAAGTTTTGATGGATTGAGAGAAAATGAAACATGGGTCTTTGTCAGGCTCCCGTGAGACTTGGAAGGAGGGCCTTGATGGGGAGGTGTACGTGGTTCCCAGAGCTGTCATAACAAATGACCGCAAACTGGGTGGCTTAAAACAACAGACATTTATTCTTTCATAGTTCTAGAGGCCAGAAGTCTGAAATCAAGATGTAGGAGGGTAGGGTTGGTTCCTTCTGGACATTTTGAAAGAGTCTGTTCTATGCCTTTGTTCTAGCTTCTGGGAGTTGCTTCTGGGAATTGCTGGCAATCTTTGGTTTTCCTTGGATTGTAGAGGCCACTCTCCAGTCTCTGCCTTTGTCTTCACCAGCTGTTTTCCATGTGTGTCTCTGTCTCTGTGTGTCTTCTCTTCTTATAAGGACACTGGTTGTATTTTATTAAAGGCTCATCCTACTCCAAGATGATCTCATCTTAACTAGTTGCATCTGCAATAACTCTATTTTCAAATAAGATAACATTCTGAGATCCTGGAAAGAACATGAATTCTCGGGGGACACTCCCTAACCCGGTAAAGAGGGAAGCATAAAACCATGAGGTGTTATTGTCTGGGGATAGAGAATAATGAGGAAAAGAGAGGAAGAGTCTTGAAGGAATAGTTGAAAGATACAGAATGCTAGTAAAGCAGGCAGGATTTAACACAAAATAGATATCCCATCGAATGGGGAACTCGAGGAGAGTTTAAAGAAGGAATTGTTTCCATGAGTGTCAGAGTTAAGTAAAAAGTCAAGCAAACTAGGGGCAGTGAAGCCTTCCCCAGTAACAGTGGCAGGGCTCCATTTTCCCCAATCCTGCTGCCCTTCCCCTTGTCAGAGCTGTACCGTCAGGGCTGCTGCCAATGGCCTGCTCCATGGTGCCTTCAGGTCCTGCCCTAGGCCCTCCTTGATGCTGGGATGCCGATGCCTATGGGACCCTGCCTGGCCTTCTGGCATGTGCAACCTGGAAATGTGGGTGAATCAGTGGGGTTGCGCTTCTCTTAAAGAATGAGGGGCTGAAGGCGACTGGTGCACATTCCTTGTCTTCCTCCCTAGCAGACTGTCTGAGGTGTATTTCATAAGATTCCACGGAAGATTCTGAGGAATGAAGCACCCATTGACAACAGCAATGGCCAACTCAGTAATTCATCCTTGTTGGCTTTGAACCTCCCTGTTGTTCATGCTTCTTGTCCCTCATTCCTCTTCTCTAAGCTGAGTTCCCAAATAGATCACCTGCACCCAAGCCTTTGTCTCAGGCTTTTCTTTGGCAGAAGGGGTAAAGGGAGTGTGGAGCTACTGGGGCAAAAGGGAGGGGGAGAGGCAGGGGACAGAGCAGGAGCAAGCTGAAGGTGAAGACAAATTGCTGTCTCTGGGGAAGAATGCAGTGACTGCCAACTCTTGGACCAGCAGGCAACAGGGAGGGGAAGCACACAGTCCAACCCAACCTCCTCTCCCACTCGCTGGCCCCTGCAAAGACATTCCATGGCTGAAGCAAACCCCAGAGAGTGAGGAAGGAATTCATTTAATAGAGGTCAGCCTCCTAGAGCACAGAGCAGGTGGGAAGGATGGAAAGGAGAGCTGGAAACAAATAGAGAAGGCCCAGCATGACTAGGTTTGTTCACATATCAGTTTTCTCTCCTACTGACCATGAGTCCTACACAATTGACGCAACATTGACGTAATTCACAAGGTCATCTTTTCAAAAGGATAAGTGCTTCTAAGACGAAGTTACTTTTCCAACTGCACAGGAAGAACTTGTCTGTTACCTAGATTCTTATATTTATTTAAAATTATTGAGCATAATGGTCTTAGTAAGCCTGGCCATCATCTGAGTTAAACAGCCTAGTATATTAGGAAGAAACTGGACTAGAATTCGGAACAACCCTGGTGCAAATCCCAGCTCTGCTACTAACAAGTGGTGTACCGTTAAGCAAGTGCCCTAACCCTTCTGGATCTCAGTTTCTTATCCCAAAATGGGTTTAAAGTCTCAGCCATATATCACAAAATTTTTGTGAGGATTCAATGAAATACGATATTGTAGATGGTGGCTTTTAAAAAAATTACTCATTTGGGTAAGTGCCTCTGTTTTCTTATATTCATAGATATTGATGGACATTATTAATGAATTATACAGAGTTCTGAACATGAGAGGACTTCTCTTAAAGTTATGGTTGGGTAATTGCAGTATTTTATCATCACTGTCTTCTTGTGGTCAACCATATAAAATATCCTAGAGTTAATAGTAAGTAACAAATGAACAAGGTGTTTTCCAAGTGCATTCAGAGTTTAATGATCTTTAAACCCAAATTGGTGGAGATGAAGTAATTTATGCTCAGACCTTATGAGACAGTTTGTCTGATTGCTGATAGTGATGAATCACTGAGGGAAAGACCCACATTTCTGTGCTGCTGGAGGCTTTTACTTAACTCCTGCGTCAGCTGAGCAGCATACAAGCTCACTGGCAAAGTGACCTCTGCCTGGAAACCCAGCATGAAGGGACTTCTCATCTCCGGGCTTGCCCTCAGCTATTTGAAAATGTTTTATGAGACTCTATGGCCAGTATGCGTTGACGGAAGGATGTGCTCTTTCTGAGGTGCAATCCATCTTGCATCCAATAATCTGTCTGTAATATTTTGAAATAGAACATGTTTAGTTCTTTCCTTACCCTTTGTAGAAAATCTGCCCAATGCTTTTGGAGCCATGGTGTCATGTAGAGGAAATGTCTCGCTCCTGCCTTGTAAATCATTTTTCCCCTTATTTTCTTCCTCTTTCCCAAATCGGATTTTTTTTAAGATGAGTGAAGATAATGAGAAAAAGAGAACTTAATGAAAATGAAACCATGGATACCAGTTTATGATAATACTAGCCTTATTTTTTAAAAAGGAAAACAATGAAGTTGAGGCAAATTGGATAATAAAAAAATAAGATATATTATCTAAATAGTAATGTCTATGTGTTTTCTCCGGATTAGATAGTTAAGCCATGTATTTAATTTGTTGAGTATTTTGTGGTTATTGCTCTGTTTATAAAAATGATTGTTGGCTTAAACTCTCATTCAGAAGAGAAACCCAGGGGACATTGTAATAAATATGTATTAGTCTTAAAATAGTGTTTAAACATTAGATCTGATAGTTCTTAGCAGGGCTCTGGTGTTACAACCAAAGGTTAAGCCACAACAGAATTAAAAATATGCCTTACATAAGAAATTTTTTCTCAGGGGCTTATATTTTGAATCTGTTTTCAATGAGCAGAGAAGGGAGATACTGAGAAATGCATTTTTGACTGGGAGAAGTGAAGGAGACACATGGAAGGAGACAGGAGATTATTTTCTTTAAAAAAATAAATCACAAAAAAAAACCCATTAGTAATCTGAGATTGGGCACTATGAGTACCATTGCTTTTGAGGCTCTGCCAATAGAAATTTTTCTAAACTAGTTTTTTAAGTGACAAAAATTATAATATTTATCATGTGCAACATGTTTTGAAATACGCATACATTGTGGAATGACTAAATCGAGCTAATTAACACATGCATTACCTCACGTGTGTGTGTGGAGAGAACACTTAGAATCTTCTCTCCCAATTTTCAATAACACAACCTATTGTTATTGACTATAGTCATCAGTTGCACAATAGGTCTCTTGAACATTTCTCCTATCTAACTGAAATTTTGTATCCTCTGACCAACATCTCTTTGTAAAAATTCAACAGGAATTTTTGGTCAGAGGTCCTTGGGAAATCGACCAGGCTCCTCCCTGTTCCACATTTCTCTTTAATAGTAAGTGCTGCCTGCCATAGAATCGTTGAAGCCCTTCCTCCTCCTAGAATTGGAAAGCCATTCTGGAGAAAGAGGCAGGATCTAAGGAAGAACTTGGTCTTGCTCAAGGCGGTGCAGAGTGGGAACTTGAGTTATATCTTATTCTCGCTGCCTCTCTTGCCTCATCCTTGTCCTAGCCCTGAGAGGTAACTAGTGTTGTTGGAGAGCTCTGAGATTTAGGCAAAACAGCGATTCGATTTGGACATCTCCCAGGCCCATGCGTGGCTGGGAGCTCACACTGGCTCAGGTGCGGCAGCAACTCCAGTAAAGAGAAAGTACTAGTTCTATGCCTCAACCTCAACTGTGCAAAGTGACAGTTTACCCCTATGACTAACATGCTCTTAAAACACCCAAAATGCACCTGCAACTGATTAGATCTCCCAGAGTTAGCCCAGGCTGATCCACCTGCCTGCTCAAGCAGCTGAGAATTTGTTTTCAAAACTGTGTGGTTTGACTCTCTCTCAAGAGGCTTACAGATGGCTGGCTTGCTTTTCAAATAGATTTTCTGTGGTCCATTCTCTCTAATTCTGACCATCTATCCCCACTCTCCAGGTCCTGAGATCCACCCTTCTGTTCTGTTTGGTGATCAGGCAATGACTCCTGACCTTTTGCTCCTGTGATCAGAATGCCCAGATACTAGATCACAGCTGGGCTGTGTCTTCTGCATCAAAGGAAATGAGATTGTTCTTATAAAAATTTTAGAACCTAGGTGTCTTGACTGCTTGGATTTGGCATATTTAGATAAGGCTGTTTCCCATCATCCCCAGGCATGGCTCCTTCCTCTCCACTCCCCAAAGCACCTCGATTATTTACTGCTTTCTCTGGCCATATCCACAGTGCAGGGTTTACACATTTTGTCCTCATGAGATTATGGACTCCACGAGTCCAGGGACAGTATCTTATTAGGCATTGGCCTCTACAGCACTTAATCCAGTGCCTGGGACTTCAGAAGAAATTCGTAAGTGAATGAATGAGTGAATATTGAACGTGTAACTATCAAAGGGAATTCACGGGAACTTTTGTTTCTCATTGGACTGGAAAGGATACTTCTTAGTGCTCAAGCATCTCTTTTGTTGGCCATTGAAACTGCATTAGGAAGACATTGTGATAACTGAGGCATAGCCAGAGGAACAGATCCAGAGAAGAGACATTGCCATGAGTCAAACCTAGGTACTTTTTTAGACAACAAAGGGTAACACCAGAGTTAGTAGTAAGGTAGACTAGACAGACTACCTTATTACAAAAGCATAAAATGAAGACAAAATTGTTAGTTGTGAGCATGTTGCTTTAGAATATAAGTGAAAATGTTGGCAAATTGTATTTATATTGGATAAGATCCTCAGACTATTTTCCCAAATATATTGTCAAATTTTCACGACTCAATATAGCATATCCGTGGGGTTGACTCAGGAGTATCATGATGTGGTAGAAAGATTCTTACCTCAATATGTACCTCCACCACTATCTTGTGGGTGGTTTTTGAATGAAGCATTTAAGTGCTCTGGGCTTAATTTTTGTTGTAGAAAACAAATAGAATAGGCGAAGTGGTGCCTCGGCCTTTCAAAGTGCTGAGATTACAGGTGCAAGCCACTGCGCCGGGCCAAAATATTAATATTAGTTAGAAATTAATTAGATACTGTATATCACAATGATGTTCTCATCACGATTTGCTGAAAAACAGTTTGTTAGGGCTGATAGGAGGGGACTACTTCTCTCTCCAGCCGTGAGAACCCCAGAAGCCTTTATTTACAACCCTGGAGGGAAAAGTGATAAACCCATCACAAGGAGGAAGTAGGGAAGAGAGCTGGAGGGGGAAAGCAGTCATTCATATTTGATTTCTTCCACGTAATTGTTCCTCTACCATGACCCATAGAGCCAGGAGGAAGTGTGGAGGAGACAGAGATGAGTTACCAATGTATTTGAACAAACTGAAATGCACAGTTCCCTGTCCTTTCTGTCTCCCATTATTACCCCAGTGTTCCCAATTGTGCAACAGCGTGACCTTACATCAGACAGAAAAAAGAGGGAGTTTGGCAATAACGTGAGAAAAGCTTCTGATGCAAACATAATTCCTTTTGCTTTACAGAAACATAAATTATGTACAAAAAGTATTTATGCTCTAACTTGAACATTCAGTTCCATTGATACACAGTATATGCTACCAACGTCTGCTAAAAAAATAAGATTTTGCAGGCTTTCTAAGCTTGTTTAATAATGAGGAAGATCGTAAGGCTTGGCTTTTCCCTGTAAGAATGCTGAAACAGGTTCGGATAAAAAACAAACCAACACAAATCAAACAACTTTCTCTTTCCTCTGTGTTTCTCCTCTTCCACAGCTTTGGATTCTTCCAGAATACTTGTTACCTCAGATTAGGGTGGGATGCCTTTGAGATAGCCCCACACGGGGTAAACTAAGCTTTTGATGGTTTTATATAGCAGGCCCTGGGCTAGCTGTTTGCATGCATGATCTCATGATTGCCATGCAAATATTTATATGCGATGAAGTCTCCTTGATTGGAGCCATACTCTTATCTTCTTGTCCATCTCTCCCTAATTATAATGTGTCATGGGAATTTTGCAACTAATTCAGAATTTTTTTCAGAGGGAACCTGGGTTCTGCATATGCTCTTTGTGGATAAATTCTCCCTGAAATCCCAGAAAGTCCAAAATTGAATTGCCTGGTATATGGTTGCCTTGGCATATGATCTGTGAACAAACTGGTTTTATCTGATGTGTTGTTTAGAGTGTCAATGAGGTTGTATAGTAGTTAGCAGATGTAGGAAGAAGGCAATTTGATGAATGGCAGCTATAAAATGAAACAAGGAAGGAACATCACTACATTTGTGTTCAACTTACTTCTGCCATTTGAGGGGCCCTAGGTTGGAAGTGACAACAAACTGATAGGGTCAAAGAAATGGATTGCTAAGTTTAGAAGTGTCGGCCGGGCGCAGTGGCTCATGCCTGTAATCCAAGCACTTTGGGAGGCCAAGGCGGGCGGATCACGAGGTCAGGAGATCGAGACCATCCTGGCTAACACGGTGAAACCCCGTCTCTACTAAAAATACAAAAAATTAGCCGGGCGTGGTGATGGGCGCTTGTAGTCCCAGCTACTCGGGAGGCTGAGGCAGGAGAATGGCGTGATCCTGGGAGGCAGAGTTTCCAGTGAGCCGAGATCGTGCCACTGCACTCCAGCCTCGGTGACAGAGCAAGACTCCATCTCAAAAAAAAAAAAAAGTGTCAAGGTTGACTAGAGTTCTTTCTGAATAAAAAAAGCTTTACCACACCAACAGCATTGACTGAAAGTGGAAAAGAGACAGAATTGGACAAGTGCCCAGAGAAAAATGGATTTTGTACATACTTTACAAGCTAACATAGACCATTCCTTGCAAAACCCCTCCTTTGAGAAGAATCACACATGCTCCTCCATCCCCCTGATTTGATTTATTTGTATTGTCTTAACAATTTCTCTTTCTTTCTTCCTTTCTTGCTCGCTTGTTTGCTTGCTTGCTTGCTTTCTTCCCTTCCTTTTCTTCTTTTTCTTTCTTTTCTTTTCTTTTTTCTTTTTTTTTTTTTTTTTTTGACTGGGTCTCACTCACTCTGTCGCCCAGGCTAGAGTGCAGTGGTGTGATCTCGGCTCACTGCAACTTCCGCCTCCTGGGTTCAAGCAATTCTCTTGCCTCAGCCTCCAGAGTAGCTGGGACTACAGGCACGTACCACCAAGCCTGGCTAATTTTTGTATTTTTAGTAGAGACAGGGTTTCACCATCTTGGCCAGGCTGGTCTCGAACTCCTGACCTCAGGTGATCTGCCGGCCTTGGCCTCCCAAAGTGCTGGGATTACAGGTGTGAACCACCGTGCCCAGCCTTGTTTAACAATTTCATGATGCATGTTATTTCTTATTACAATGTGTTCCCCGCCCCTTTATTTCTCTTGCGGAGTCCAATATGAAGAATTGAAAAGAAATGTGATATCTCAACTTTTCTTTAAGTCTCAATCCTAATGCCCTGTTTTTTGTTTGTTTGTTTGTTTGTTTTTTTAAAGCTATGAAAACAAAAAGTACCAAGTCTGTGCCAGGTTCTTTTTCATTTTGTTTTGTGTCTGTGTGTGTGTGTGTATGTGTGTGTGTGTGTGTCATAATAATGAGTGACTTCATATGAGCTTCCAGATTCACTGGTTCTGGCAGAAAGATATTTGTACAGCTGTTTCACAAGCTCTCTCCTGATTAGCCGAGGTAGGGCATCCAATCTACAGTTGTGGAAAAACAACATTAGCTGAAATAGACATAACACCTACAATTTTTTTCAGTGTTGTTGCTTTCACCAAATGCTTGTTCAGCTCTTAGTTATCTTTCAAAACCTGCTCAGGCATTGCCTTCTCAAGGAGCCTTCTTTAGCCACACTTCTTACTCCCTCTCCTCCCCTAATGCCTCATTTTTCTTGTACTATTTCTAGACTTTGCATATTTCTACATTGAAACCGTCCTCTGCATTCTGTTTGTCTACCTCTCCTACCAGTATGTGAATATCTAGAGAGAATAGATGTGATTTTGCTGGTAGCCCTCCACCTAACAATGAATGGCAAAGAGTAGAAGCCAAATAAGTGGACTTTTACTGGACCTGACTGCAGTCATTGTTATAGAGTGTACCGGCAGCTCCAGAAGCATACTGTCCTCTTGATGCAGGATATCTGCCATTGATGTTTTATTTGTTTTCTGACTCAGAAAGTTTCTTCAAAGCCAGTTCCGATCTATTATGAAATATCCTTTTTGTGAGCCACTTCCCATTCCATCCCTTAACACAGATATACGCATGGCCCAGGCAGAGTGTTTCTTTGTGGGTTCTAGGCAGTGATGGGAAATGAAAATACTACATTGCATGAATTCTAAAACCAAAATTTTTTTCTACTGCTTCTTGAATTGAAATTAGGGAGTATTTCACAATCAATGACATCTTATAATTATGATTAGCAGTGTTTTTTTTCTTTTTGAACAGTACCTGAAATAATGTGTCTTATCATTGATGGTATCTTAAGTACTCATAAAAGAAATCTTACTGGTAGCCAGCGCAGCCCTGCCAGGTTATATGTAAATTCGGGATATGTTCCAAGTGCTACATTAAAAATAAACCAAAACAGAAACAGACTTTGTAAAATAGAGTGAAAGAGTGAGCCTTGAAGGATCAGAGGGCAAGGTTCACATGCTATTCATTGTTCTGTCCCTGGCATCTGATCTACTATGCACATGGCACATATTTGTCACTTAAACACAAAAATAATTGCTAACAGTCTTTGAGTCCTTACTATGCAGAGGTCACTGTGTTTTAAGTATTTTTCATATGTGAGCTCATTTAATTCTCAGGACAACTCTTTGAGTGGGTTCCGTTATGATTCCATTTGTCAGATGCATAAAGTCCAGATGAGGGTAGATAGATGACTTGCTCTGAGTCCCACAGGTAGCAAGTAAATGGCAGAGCCGTGCTGGATCCCAGGGCCATTTGACTTTAAAGACAACGTTCCTATGTTCTGTGCAGCACTTTCTCCCTAATGAATATTTATTTTAAATAAGTGTTATTTCTACTGATTTTGATGGCTATTTGCTTGGGTCCCCCACCCCCAGTTTCCATTAGTCATTAAATGCTTATCTGAGATTAATATTTAGATAAATATTGCTAATTTTTAATAAACAGTTCATTGGAAAATATTTTCTTTATTTAATGTTACAGGCGAAATCCTATCATCAAAAATAAAACTCCTAGCCAGGTACGGTGGCCTATGCCCGTAATCCCAGCATTTTGGGAGGCCAAAGCAGGAGGAGTGCTTGACTGCAAGAGTTCAAGACCAGCCTGGGAAACATAGCAAGACTCTGTCTCTACAAAAAAATAAAAAATTAGCCAGGTTTGGTTGCACACACCTGTAGTCCCAGCTACTTGAGAGGCTGAGGCAGGAGGGGTGCTTAAGCCCAGGAGGTTGAGGTTGCAATGAGCCCTGACCACACCATTGCACTCCAACCTGCGTGTCAGAGCGAGATCCTGTCTCAAAACAAAACAAAACCAAACAAAAAACTCTTAAAAAAGCCATTTGTGATTATGATGGTGTTGTATTTCATAGAAGAGATGTTGTTGAGATAAAATTTTTTATAAGTAGGAAAAAATGCAATCCCTATTTTGGAGAATTGTCACCCTTGCGTTCCCTGTGAGAAAATAAATGAAGTTCAATGGGCTTTATTAACCTCCTCTATTAGGGCTGAGATGTCTTTTTTTTCTCAACACCGAAAACCTCAGGCATAATCTTAAGAAGTCACTGATGAAATTGCACTTCAGATACAAAAGATTCTGTTAGACCAGTTCACTTTTTTCTCTTTTCATTCATTGCAGAGGGTCAGAACTAGAGGTGGTGGAGTGAACGCCGCACCAGGCAATGGAAGAAGCACTGGCCTAGACCAAGCTTAAGCGTGCACCACCATCACCTGGAGGGCTTGTTCCAACACGGATGGCTGGACCCACCCCCAGAATTTCAGATTTATTAGGTCTGCACTGGGCCCTGAGAATGTTTATTTAAAACAAATTCCTGGATGCTACTGGTTCAGTTGCCACACTCTGAGACCCGCTGGCCTTGAGCTTAGAAGATGTGGGTTTGATTCCTGGATTCCACAGTTTACTAGCTGTGAGTTAGAGAATTTAAATTACTTACCTGAGTCTTGGTTTCTTATTTGCAAACTGAACTGTAAACTATCTGTTCTACCCATTTTATAAGACTTTTGTAAGGATAAAATAAAAGAATACATATGCAAATTACTGAAAAACCTGTCACTGTTGTTATTACTAGTATTATTGTGAAAGAAGTTGTAGATTTATGTCAGCCCCAGACAGGAGTTGACAGAACCTTCGAGTTGCACAAGGCCTGCTGGAGCACTTCAGAGAATTCCAAATGAATCTTGATTGCATCGTGGAATGTACAGCACTGGGGCCCTGGGGACCAGCATGGAATGTGAGTAAAGACAAGATAGGTTCTATCATCCTCCAGACCTGCAGATGTGTGTTCAAATCCTGACTCCATGGGGCTTGACTCTATCCCATCTGGAAAAATGGAAATAAAAGTGCCTACCTTACTGGTTTATTGTGAGGACTATTTGAGATAATGTATTTAAAGAACTAGCACAGTGCACGGCACATAGTGGGCACTCACTAAATATTAGCTCTTAATATACTTATGAAAACTAAACCCAATGGGGAGAAAATGCAAGGCCATCTTGGTAATACAACTGTACGTATTATGAGGTAGCCAGGTCTCTCAGCCCAAAAGACCATATTCCAGGGCCAGGCACGGTGGCTCACGCCTGTAATCCCAGCACTTTGGGAGGCTGAGCTGGGTGGATGACTTCAGGCCAGGAGTTCGAGACTAGCCTGGCCAAAATGGCAAAACCCCCATCTTTACTAAAAATGCAAAATTAGCTGGGTATGGTGGCACACACCTGTGGTCCCAGCTACTCAGGAGGCTGAGGCATGATAATTACTGGAACCTGGGAGGTGAAGGTTGCAGTAAGCTGAGATTGTGCCACTGCACTCTAGCCTGGGTGACAGAGCAAGAAAAAAAAAAAAAGACCATATTCCAGTGCTGCTGCTCTGAGAGAGCAGTTACACTCACTGACCTCCCACGTTGCTTCCAAATGAGATTTTAATGTCAGCACAAAGCAAACGCATCTAGTCAGTTGCCAGCAACCAGGGCTGTTTTCCCCAGACTTCCCTTATGACTGACAGCTACACCATTCATTTCTTTGCTATGACCTACCTTGTAATTATGAAGCAACACTTTCTGGAATTCCCTAGCAGGCAGAGCACTAACAATAGAAAAATTGAAATTAAATGGAGATCAGTCCACAGAGCTCTTCATTTTCCCTTGGATTATGTGACAGTGGAATCAAGCCTAAACTAGACAATGCATGACAACACAATGAGCTCTGCACTAACAAACGCCAGATAAGCTCCAGCAGTCTGCTTTCGGTGGGTGGAAGTTCCAGGCTTGCAAAACCCTGTAGATAATAGAAGCAACAACTGGAGCACAATTGCTGACCCAGTTGCCAAATCTGATGCCATGTCATGGGGCTGGAATGCAGCTCAGTGCCATGCTGGACAGACTTTTCTCTTTTACTACATGCTTATCAGAAGTTATTCACCTGGGCTGCATGTCTTCTTGCACATTACATGAACTAACACTTTGCCCGTTCATCTTGACAGCACAAGAGATACAGATGGCCAGGGTGTCCTTAAACACGCCTGCCTGTTCCTGTGATAGTAAGTGATTGACTCAACAAAAATGGAAGAGAATTTGCTCAACTTTGATCTTTCTCTCTTCACTGTGTTTATGCAGGCTAGGTGGGTCACAGGACAGGTGAGGAAATGTGAGAGTGAGGCATTTCAATGTTATCTGATAGCACCAGTTGCCTCTCTTGACATTCCTTGCTAGCAAATATGAAAAATGCAATACCCTATATGAATATGCCTAATATGTCATTTTCCCCTAAGAAGGGAGAAGTGAGACTCTATTATTATTAATTTTTCCAATGGAAATCCTCACTATGATTGCAGGATAATGCATCATCCATTTTGTAGACAACTTATTTTTTCTGATTTGATGTAAACTTTTGACTTTCTGCCCTTCTCTGCCCAGTTACTTCTAATTCTGAAGACTTTTTTCTCACATTCTTTCATGGTTTCAGTCTCTGCAGCACTGACATCCTTTCCATGTAATTCACTGCCAGATTTCCTGGTGACTTCCAGATTCGTAATCTTCTGGTGTCTTCCATTTGGATGAGCTCTGTCTCAGCCACTCCCCAGGAGGCCACACCTTATGCTTGGTCACAACTCAGATCCACTCCACTTTCAGGACGGCACATTCGGAAATCTCTTCCTTTTCTGCCTCCCTCCTTCCCTCTTTCTGCTTTGCATTTCATCTTAATTGAGACCTCTACTGCATGACTTTTATCTGGTCACCTACTCCGCCAATGCATTTGGTTTCATTCTTCTCCATCAGTCTGAACTCATTGGTCCATCATTCAGTTCAGGATCACCTACAATCCTCTTCTGTGATCTCTCTCAAATCTGTCTTTCCTTCCATTCCTGCAGGTGCTCTCTAAGACACTTGCAAGGATCTCCCACCCAGTCTCCTTATCTTCCAATCTGCTCTACTCTAATCTATATTAGTTACCCCTTCTAGGAGGATCATCCTGCTTTTAAAATGCCAATAAAGCTTTTCCAACTCTTATCTTCCAAACCCCTTCTACTTCTCCCTCCAAGTCTCGCTCCAGCTCTTTCCTCTCCTTTGAAATGCTCTTTCTCATCTCTGCCTGAAAAATACCATCTGTTCTTTCTAAAGACCATTTCCAATAGCATCTCCAGATTCCTCAAACTTTACTTGACCCCTTCTTGGTGTTATATGTCCATGCTAGCTATAGTGGTTTATATATTTGTTTTATCTTCTCTGCAGTGTGATCAGTGGGAGGTTCATGAGCTCTGGATTTAGAGAGAGATCTGGTTTAAGTTATCGGTATTTACCAGTTGTGTGATCTCAGGCAAGTCACTCCATTTCGCAAAGACTAAATTTCCCCATCTGTATAAAGGGATGATGCTATCTATCTCATGGGATTGTTAGGATTAAATGAGATAAAATGACTGCCATATGAAAGCCACTCAATAAATATCACTTCTTCTCTTTTTCCCCATTCCATGCATCCTTGAGGTATGAGATTATTTCTACTCATTTTGTTTCCTTGGAAGGCCAGCATTGTTTGGCGCCTAGTAGGCTATTAATAAATAATTACTGTATTCATGTATTCATATCATGTGTCTTTGCTTTCCTGTTAAAAGTTAGAGCTCCCGAGACAATGTATTTTTCATTTGCAGTTCATTTCCTACTTAATTTTGGCAAGTTTAAAGCAGAATATTCTTTATATATTGAGCAGATAGTTAACAGGTAAACCTAGTGCCAACAATTCTGTCTTGTCTATTGAGAAAGACTAGCGGCTATGTGGTCTGTGTCTGGCTTGGAGTTAAGGAGAAGATTTTTTAGTGTGTGTGACAAAAACTCAGTCATAATAGTGATATTTGGGAAGCTCCCTTTTCAGCTTATTGAATCAATATGACCCAATAAGATTGTGGCCAATCATGGTCCTCTCCCAGCTTCATAGCCAATAGGAAATGAGCTGGGAGCACTGATTCACATCCTTGTGTGTATGTGTGTGGCGGGGCTTGGTGGGGGGGAAAATGATTCCTGTTACAAAATCTAGTGATACTACAGTATTCCTGGCTAAAGAAGTGCTTCTTTTAGGAAAAGCTAAGCTTCAAGCTAAATATGTTTGTTTAAAGTATCATGATGTACAGCAAAGATTATTGAACTTGGAGTACTGCAGAGGCTTGGACTCAAATCTCAGCTCCACTACACTATCAGCAGTGGAACCTCATGCATGTTACTTGGACCTCTTTCACTTGTAAAAGGCAAGAAAAATACCCACATCACAGATTGTTGTAGGGATGGAAGCCATGCTTATGAATGCACCCTGTAGAGTGCATGGCATTTACAGAGAAAGCAGTTCACAAATGTTAGCTTTGGAATGCCAAAGTGTATAGAGAACTTCTCATAAAAGAAAGATCTAGTTTACTTTGCAGAAATGCAATAGCAGGCATTGTGTTATCATCATCTGTGTGACAGTTTTTGTGTGTCAACTTGGCTAGGCTATGGTGCTCAGATGTTAGGCCAACAGCAGTCTAGAAATGGCTGTGAAGGTATTTTTTAGATATGACTAATAGTTCAATCAGCAGACTAAGCAAAGCAGATTAGTCTCCATAATGATGGTGGGCTTCAGCTAATCAGTTGAAGGCCTTAAAAAGAAAAAAAGAAAAAAATCTGAGGTCCCCTAAGGAAGGGGGACCTCTGCCTCCAGTCTGTCTTCAGACTAGAACTGCAACATCAGTTCTTCTCTGAGTCTCTAGCCTGCTGATCTCCGCAAATTTTGACTTGCCTTCCCCCAAAATTGCACAAGAAAATTCCTTAAAATAAATCCCTATCTACCTATCAATCTGTCTATCCTGTTGGCTCTGTTTCTCTAGAGAACTCTAACTAATACAGCCCATCTTGCTCACTGGGTGGTAATCGAATGTCAGGAACTGTATCTAACTCATCTTCACATCTCCAGTACCTAGCACAGTGCCAAATCTATAACAAATATTTATGCTTATTGAACTGCAGAGAATAGCAGCTCACATTCAGACACTATCTTATAAAAATGGTACTTGCACAGAAGGTTTAATTAATTCATCCCTCTACCTAGTTATTCATCCATCAAACATTTTGAGGGGAGCTTATTCCATATGACTGTGCTTGACACTGGTGATGCAGAGAGAAAAGACAGAATGCATTCTCACTATTTCATGGTGGCGTGAGGAGACAGTGCGAGTGAATGGGGCAGACGCAGGAAAGGAGGGTGAAGTGAGACACTGGGAATCTGTTTATCCAGGTGAGACAACACGACAGCCTGACATAAGGGGGGACAATTGGGAAGAAGAGGAAGGGATGGGTTTAGGAGGTAGAAATAATAGGAGGGGAGAAACAAGGAGTGAGGCATCTCCCATGACTGCCTGGTTTCTGGTTAAGGTGTCTGGGAACACAGAGGAGGAACAGAGTTTCTCATCATCTTATCTGATCCTAACATTCCTCAGCATCATACAACACAACCCCCTCATTTTAGGGATATGGATACAGAAGCTGAGAGAGAGCGGGTCTTTTGCCACCACCCTCATAAGTCAGGAGCTGGCAGAGTGAGTTTTAGAAGCCAAGCGCGTGCTGTTTTGCTGAGTGTCCACTGTGGCCCACATAACGGTGCCTGCCAAGTTCCTTGCACAATGGAAGGAAGGGAAATGAGCTCAAAGAGTCCCTGTTACTTCTGTGTGCTGCGGTTTCACTCTCGTGAGCTGTCGCATCGCTGACCAGCCTGCCATGCTCTCTGAGTGTCAACTGGGACCTGACCCAGCACCGGACTCATTCCATTTGGAAGATGGGTGTAATAACAGGCCTCAGTCCCCCATCTCTACTCCAGCCATGTTCAGCTGTGAGTTTACCATCATAACTTCCTGAATCTCAAGGGACAGCAATCAGATCCTTGCCAGATGGTTAGGCAATGGGATGCAATTTTTACATGAAATCACTGTAGACACTGTGACCAATGGAACTACCATTTTCATGGAGACCGGCTGAGCCCTGCTAACTGAAAATTCAGAGCATCTCCAGCCATTGTATCCAGTTGATGAAGTTGATGCTCTCCAACCATACCACATTATTTTGAATCCAAATTCATAGTTTACTTTCCAGGGTCATCCTGAGGATTGGAGGAAGGCACAGGAAATATCAGCGATTATCCTCCATTATCAGATTATTATATTTTTTGTGTTAACATTTCTAGGGGTAAAATAGCTTGGAGAGGTTTAAACCATCTCTTAACCCACATTCTTTTGTAATTCTTTTTCAATTTAAAATCGATGATATCATTGGACTTCAATATTCTACTATTTAATCCCTTGTATAGATCTGCAAGCTTTCAGTTATTTATTTCACCCTGAGTTTCCAGTTTGGGCAAATAAACAGTTGCCACCATGCACAGGTGACTCACCATGCACATGGGACTTCCACTATGATAGAAGGTCATGGTGTGCCTGATGGCTTAGGCAAAGCTCCCCCACATTCACCTCCAGGACTTTCCTCTTTCTCTTGGGCACGTGCTTGCCATCTGCTGGGCTATGTGTTCCATGAGGTTAGAGGCTGTGGCTGCCATGTCCACCACTCTGTTTCTAGCACTGAATCAGGGCCTGGCACCCAGAAACTACAGAATAAATATTTATTGAGTGAATGCCTAGAGACTAATCATCAGCGACGTAATCATGTTATTTGTCCTTTTCTACAACAAATGTTTCTCAAAGGTCAGAAGTGAGAAGATGAAACCAGGACCAACGTGGATTAAATAGAGGTATGATATAATTTCCTATTGTCTCCGTCCATCTGCAGTCAAGGTTATACTCACATCTCAGATCTTCATCAGAATGGCTTTCCCTCTTCTCTTAAAAGAAAACAGAAGAGTTCTGTGCAGTTAAGAGGTTGAATGAAAAAAGGGAGGGAGGGTTCAGAAGGAAAAGTCCAAACATCCTCTTCCCCATGGAAATAATGATAATAGGAATAATGAGAAGGCTAAATTATTTGCTTACTATGTGGCACTGCACTTTATTATTTAATTAATCCTCATGGCAAGCCTATGAGGTAGATAGTATCATGCCCAGTTGTGGGGGAAAAAAAGGGGGGAATTTAGAAGAATGTAAATAACTTGCCCAAGCTGGTAGGTAGAGAAGCCGGAATTCCACCCCAGGTCTGTCTGAGTCCAGAGTTTAACCACCAACCCTTAGCTGGTTTGAATATTTAAGGGCAGGGTCCAAGTCTCATTCATCTTTATTTAACTCATAGCACCTGGCCTAAGGTCACACCTGCCATGTGGAAACAGCAAATATTAGTTGATTCAAAAGTAGAGCTAGTCAAAGGCCCTGGGATAGGGTTACTTTACTGGAAAACAGGGCATGCATGAAAGGAAATGTAAAAGCCAACGAAGAAAAAGCAGAGTGGCACAAGTGGTCTTATATCACACCAAAGACAGAGGTTAACCTTAAATGTGTTTGGAATTCATAGCATGAAGTTAAAAAAGAATTTTGAAGCAGCTACACTGTAAGAATGATAAATCATGGGAAACAGCTGGAAGGATCCTGAAGGTCTTTCTTCTGACTTGTTCTTTTTCCAAGGACTGTAGATTCCTTAGCTTAGGCCAGCTGGGGTGAGTTCTTGTTGGTGTGTGAGTATATGGTTTTCACATGTAAAGCAAATTTAAGACTCGGTTATGATAGATTTGTGCTGTGTTTGTGCCCCAATCTTCAGGCCACATTTCTACTGTGCTGTCTTAGCCAGCTTCTCGTGGGCAGGGCTGTCAAGTCAACTCCCAGACTTGGTGGGTTGTCCGCTCTATCAGCCTCCTTCAGAATGTTCGTGGTGGCACCTCTAGATCCTTCTCAGAATGCTGTCTCATTTATTTCCTGACAGTTAAAGAAAACTTAAGAAAGTGAAAGCTTACATGAGAAAATGAGTAAGCACTTTTAAAACAGAACTATTAAGCTCACTTTCAATGTTGCTAAAGTTCGCCCTTTTTAGACACCTTTAAATCCCTAGTGCCCAGACAAATCAAATGCCTAATAGGGCTTGCTTCCAGTGCGGTCTACAAGGACACTTTAAAAAAGGTTGTCCAGATAGAAATAAGCCGCCCCCTCTTCCGTGCCCTTTATGTCAAGGGAATCACTGGAAGGCCCACTGCCCCAGGGGACAAAGGTCTTTTGAGTCAGAAGCCACTAACCAGATGATCCAGCAGCAGGACTGAGGGTTCCCCGGGGCAAACGCCAGCCCATCACCCTCACAGAGTCCCAGGTATGCTTGACCATTGAGGGCCAGGAGGTTAACTGTCTCCTGGACGCTGGCGCAGCCTTCTCAGTCTTACTCTCCTGTCCCAGACAACTGTCCTCCAGATCTGTCACTATCTGAGGGGTCCTAGGACAGGCAGTCACTAGATACTTCTCCCAGCCACTAAGTTGTGACTGGGGAACTTTACTCTTTTCACATGCTTTTCTAATTATGCCTGAAAGCCCCACTCCCTTGTTAGGGAGAGACATTCTAGCAAAAGCAGGGGCCATTATACCCCTGAACATAGGAGAAGGAACACACGTTTGCTGTCCCCTGCTTGAGGAAGGAATTAATCCTGAAGTCTGGGCAACAGAAGGACAATATGGACGAGCAAAGAATGCCCGTCCTGTTCAAGTTAAACTAAAGGATTCCGCCTCCTTTCCCTAACAAAGGCAGTACCCCCTTAGACCCGAGCCCCAACAATGACTCCAAAAGATTTTTAAGGACTTAAAAGCCCAAGGCCAAGTAAAAGCATGCAGTAGCCCCTGCAATACTCCAAATTTAGGAGTACAGAAACCCATCAGACAGTGGAGGTTAGTGCAAGATCTCAGGATTATCAGTGAGGCCGTTGTCACTCCATACCCAGCTGTACCTAACCCTTATACTCTGCTTTCCCAAATACCAGAGGAAATAGAGTGGTTTACAGTCCTGGACTTTAAGGCTGCCTTTTTCTGCATCGCTGTGCATCCTGACTCTCAGTTCTTGTTTGCCTTTGAAGATCCTTCAAATCCAATGTCTCAACTCACCTGGACTGTTTTACCCCAAGGGTTCAAGGATAGCCCCCATCTATTTGGCCAGGCATTAGCCTAAGACTTGAGCCAATTCTCATACCTGGACACTCTTGTCCTTCAGTACGTGGATAATTTACTTCTAGCTGCCCGTTCAGAAATCTTGTGCCATCAAGCCACCCAAGCGCTTTTAAACTTCCTTGCCACTTGTGGCTATAAGGTTTCCAAACCAAAGGCTCAGCTCTGCTTACAGCAGGTTAAATACTTATGGCTAAAATTATCCAAAGGCACCAGGGCCCTCAGTGAGGAATGTATCCAGACTATACTGGCTTATCCTCATTCCAAAACCCTAAAAGCAATTACGAGGGTTCCTTGGCATAACAGGCTTCTGCCAAATATGGATTCCCAGGTACGGCAAAATAGCCAGGCCATTATATACACTGATTAAGGAAACTCAGAAAGCCAATACCCATTTATAAGATGGATACCTGAAGCAAAAGCAGCTTTCCAGGCCCTGACAAAGGCCCTAACCCAAGCCCCAGTGTTAAGTTTGCCAACGGGGCAAGACTTTTCTTTATATGTCACAGAAAAAACAGGAATAGCTCTAAGAGTCCTTACACAGGTCCAAGGGACCAGCTTGCAACCCGTGGCATACCTGAGTAAGGAAATTGATGTAGTGGCAAAGTGTTGGCCTCATTGTTTACGGGTAGTGGCAGCAGTAGCAGTCTTAGTTTCTGAAGTAGTTAAAACGATACAGGGAAGAGATCTTACTGTGTGGACATCTCATGATGTGAACGGCATACTCACTGCTAAAGGAGACTTGTGGCTGTCAGACAACCGTTTGCTTAAATATCAGGCTCTATTAATTGAAGGGCCAGTGCTGTGACTGCACACTTGTGCAACTCTTAACCCAGCCACGTTTCTTCCAGACAATGAAGAAAAGATAGAACATAACTGTCAATAGGTGATTGCTCAAACCTACACTTCTCAAAATGACCTTCTAGAGGTTCCCTTGACTGATTCTGACCTCAACTTGTATACTGATGGAAGTTCCTTTGTAGAAAAAGAACTTCAAAAAGCGGGGTATGCAGTGCTCAGTGATAATGGAGTACTTGAAAGTAATCCCCTCACTCCAGGAGCTAGTGCTCAGCTGGCAGAACTAATAGCCCTCACTCGGGCACTAGAATTAGGAGAAGGAAAAAGGGTAAATATATATACAGACTCTAAGTATGCTTACCTAGTCCTCCATGCCCACGCAGCAATATGGAGAGAAAGGAAATTCCTAACTTCCAAGAGAACACCTATCAAACATCAGGAAGCCATTAGGAGATTATTATTGGCTGTACAGAAACCTAAAGAGGTGGCAGTCTTACACTGCTGGGGGCATCAGAAAGGAAAGGAAAGGGAAATAGAAGTGAACCGCCAAGTGGATATTGAAACCAAAAGAGCCACAAGGCAGGACCCTCCATTAGAAATGCTTATAGAAGGACCCCTAGTATGGAGTAATCCCCCCTGGGAAACCAAGCCCCAGTACTCAGAAAAAGAAATAGAATGCGGAACCTCACGAGGACATAGTTTCCTCTCCTCAGGATGGCTAACCACTGAAGAAGGAAAAATATTTTACTTGCAGCTAACCAATGGAAATTACTTAAAACCCTTCAACAAACCTTTCACTTAGGCATTGATAGCACCCATCAGATGGCCAAATTATTATTTACTGGACCAGGCCTTTTCAAAACTGTCAAGAAAAGAAATAATCTGCCAAAGAAATAATTTTTCAAAACTGCCAAAGAAATAATCCCCTGCACTGCAGGCCATACATTTCAATCCCTGTGTCTTTAACCCCTCTGTTAAGTTTGTCTCTTCCAGAATCAAAGCTGTAAAACTACAAATCATTCTTCAAATGGAACCCCAGATGCAGTCCATGACTAAGATCTATCACGGACCCCTGGACCAGCCTGCTAGCCCATGCTTCGAAGTTGATGACATCGAAGGCACCCCTCCCAAGGAAATTTCAACTGCATGACCCTTACTATGCCCCAATTCAGCAGGAAGCAGTTAGAGCTGTCGTCAGCCAACCTCCGCAAGAGCACTTGGGTTTTCCTGTTGAGAGGGGCTACTAAGAGACAGGACTAGCTGGATTTCCTAGGCCAACTAAGAATCCCTAAGCCTAGCTGGGAAGTTGACCACATCCACCTTTAAACACGAGGCTTGCAACTTAGCTTACACCCAACCAATCAGGTAGTAAAGAGAGCTCACTAAAATGCTAACTAGGCAAAAACAGGAAGTAAAGAAATAGCCAATCATCTATCGCCTGAGAGCACAGGGGGAGGGACAATGATTGGGATATAAACCCAGGCATCGGAGCTGGCAATGGCTGTCCCCTTTGGGTCCCCTCCCTTTGTATGGGAGCTCTGTTTTCACTCTATTAAATCTTGCAATTGCAAAAAAAAAAAAAAAAAAAAAAAATCCCTAGTGCCCAGAACTATATATTTACTATATATTTATTGCTTGAATGCATGTGTGAATGAATCTCCACTAACTATTTCTTTAGAGTATCCTATGTGTAACATGTCATGGTGATAAATTCATCCCCACTCATCAGAATAAGAGAAGTTGGCTAAAATCCTAGTATGTAGGGATGGGGATAGATAATGAAGAACCTGACATTCATTCTTACATGTAATTACATGGGCCTCAAGGGAAGGGTGCAATGACTTTTGAAAAAAATTCAATATTCACAACTTCTTGATAAAAGGTGTGTTAGGTAGTATTTACTTCAGGGAAGAAGAATTTATAGTCCTCCAAATACACCTGGATAACCTCACCTCGGACTAAATAGATCCCAAACCACTACATTTGCCCAAAGACTTTCTTGTTTCCCACGTCTTCATTTTTCTGTTAATTGTGACTCCATTCCCTACTCACTAGGCTTTAAACACAGCTGTCAGACACAATCACTCTTTGTTTGAATTCATTTAGTTACCAAGACCTACTGATTTTTTTTTTTTAACAGTCTCTGTCTTGTCACCCATTCCTTCCTTTCCATTCTTAGAGCCCAATTTTCTAGATCAGGGCTTGTATTCTCAGTCTCTAATATTTCATGGGTAGGTCCAACTTGTCTCCTTGCATACATTTTTCCCTCCAGCAGCTGTTATGAACTGAATTATGTCCCCACACACCCCAGATTCAGATGTTTAGGCCCTAACCCCATGTGACTGTGTTAGGAGACCGAGCATTTTTGGAGGTAATTGTGGTTCCATGAGATTATAAGGATGGGGCCCTAATTTGATAGGACTGGTGTCCTTATAGGAAGAGGATGAGACACTACTCTTTCTCTCTGCTCATACACAGAGAAAAGGCGGCCATCTACAAGTCAGCAAGAGGGCCTCACTAGGATGAATTTTCCAGCATCTTGATCTGAATTTCTAGCCTCCAGAACTATGATAAATTAAATTTCTGTGGTTGTAGCCACCTGGTCTGTGGTATTTCATGTCAGTCATAACAGACTAATAAATAGGCTATCTGCCCAGTATTCTCAGAATTACATGCATAAAACACTAAACTGACCCCATGCTTTTCAAATCCCCAAGGCTGCCACTGCCCACCCCCATGACTTGTAAGTCCAAATGCTTTAGCTTGGAACCTGAGGCCACCCTCTGTGTCCTCCCCATAGTTACCTGCCCAGCGTCTCAGCCTTTATATTGTTTAAGGCAAACATTCTGATCTCATTGTCCTCAAAACCCACATGGCATTTTCTGAAGCCACAGTGAAGCATGATGCCTTTGGGGAACTGCCCGTGGTTGCCATGGCTGCAAGGTGAGTCTACACCAAAGGATGGCAGGATGTGAGTGAGAGGAGTCACGTTGCAGACACGGCTCCCTCCTCCCTCTCTTCCTTGTTAACAGAGTCCTCACTGAGTTTAGAGAGGAGAGGTGCCCAGATCAGAGGCAAATAATGATGTCTAAGCTGGGGGTCAGCAAACTATTTTCATAAAGGGCCAGGTGAAGGTAAACATTTTGGGCTTTGTGGGTGATATGGTCTCTGTCACAGCTCCAACATTTTAGTGCGAAAGTAGCCATAGGCAATACATAAACAAGGGAGCAGAGCTGTGTTCCAATAAAACTTTATTTACAAAAGCAATTGTTGGACTAGATTTGGCCTTTGGGGCATAATTTGCTACTCCCTGATCTGCCAGTCCCAGAGCAATGACATTGTTGATCTTCTGAATCAAGTGTAGAACAACTTTCGGATTTCTTGTTATGTGAGAGGCAGAAAACTCCATCTTTTAAAGGTCTTTTTAAGCTCTTGCTATTCACAAGTTTGCCTTAGACCAGCAGAATCAGCATCACCTGGGAGCTTGTTAGAAATGCAGAATCTCAGGCCCCCACTCCAACCTCCTAAATCAGAATGTGCATTTTAATAAGAAGCCCTGGTGATTGGAAGGTTTACTAGAGCTTAAGAAGCACTGATTGGAGCCACTGTTGATTGAATGTCTTATTACTTGCAGATGAAAGCACCCCTAACCATTGCTGGCAGGAACAAGTCTTCAAGATCTTATATGCTTTGCTAAGGACTGTGGTTTTGTCCTGAAAGACATTAAAGGGCTTTACGTGGGGAATGAAATGATCAGTTTTGGGAGGCATACAACTCATCTCTTTGATGAAATAATAAGCTCCTAAAAATCAGAATGTACTAAAGAAATATCCCTGATATTTATCCTACTTTCCAAGGCCAGCCAAGTAGGTAGACCCCACCACTGCCACACCATTGGATGGAATTCAAAAGCAGCCTCGCCTCTTCTATAAGACCTGCTCTCCTGCCCATACCTACTGCCTCAGGCCCCAGGAGGAGTCTCTGTTTCTGGCATATCCATGGGGCTTAAAAGTAATTGGAAGGCTGTAACTCCAGCATTATAATTTGGCATTTGAGACTGGAGAACTTTAATTTTAGTGATACTTAACACTGCCATCCCCCAGCTTGGTTCAATTTATCTTCTGAATATATGTTCACCTCTCCGATAAGACTATAAGCTACTTTGGCCTAAGCAATCATATTTTAAGATTTTTGCATCTCTTCCATAAGGCTTGCCAAGGGCTCTGCATATGACTGTCATGATAAATACAAAATTAATTCTTAAAATATAAGCCATCATTTATTGCTTTTCCAAGCTCTTCAAATAATACCTAAATGGGATAAGCATCTCGAATGTGAATATCATTCATCAGCTAAGTTAAAAATAGTAGAGTCAAAAGGATCCAAATAACATCAAATTTTTTGAAAGGCAGGGCTTTTCATATTGTTTATGGTTAGGTTCTAATACACCCCAGGAATGGTTTGAAAAAGTATTCCGCACAAGCATTTGCTCGTATCAAGTCACCACATCTTCCTGTGGTTGGTTTATGAAGAGCTAAAACCCAAACAAACACCACCTCTTACACAGTCACCCAGAGTGTTAGTACTTACATGGAGAGAGCACGTCATAAACCCTCTAGACACATTGTCTCACTTAAACCATACAAAACCCTAGGGTTGGGTAGATTATTATCTTCACTGATGAAGAAACCAAAGTGCAGACTGTTGATGTCAACTTAGTGAAGATCACACTGGTAGAAATTTGGTGGTGGTAAGAGGGGACAGTTGGAATTCGATAGTTAAGCCCTGAGTCTGCACTCTGAACCATTAAGCAGTGTCTCCATAAACAGAGCTTTGCTATGTCAAAGGCCAAACTCTCACCACCCTATTTTCATCTGCAGGCATCATCAGCTGGGATTTTCATATGACAAATAACCTATGTTAAGCCGAGATATGTTAAAAATAAAATGTTAGAAGCCACTTATTTTATGGTCAGGTTCAGTGAGTGACAGTTTCTATGTTTAAAGCCTTATCCCATTATGAGTTAATGGTTTGGTCTATCATGATTAACACTGGGAAATATCTTCGAAATCAAATTAGAAGGTTTTAGTTTTGTTTTGGCAGTTAGTTATCATAGAAAGTTTTTCTCTGTCATTTCATGGTCTACAGTAAAGACTGTTAAAGGAGTACCTGTAATTATGATCTTATTGATCTATTTAAATTAGAGAGTTTATTACAAAGCTTATGACCATATCCAAACAATTAAATTAAAGCATGGAACAGTATTTCAATGACTCTGGGGAGCATAGACAGCCAGGTGGGATTATTGAAAACTGAAAGTGGATAGTTTTGTCTCCAGGTAATTCTGATCATCTGCCCTGATTCATTCAAGAATTTCAACTCTTATTTTCCCCTGGATTCCAATATTGACTCTGCCATTTTCTGAATCAATATGATCTTCAAAAATCACAGATCATCTCTAACAAAGGCTCTTTATTCTCCAAGATGTAAATAACTATGACTTTGTGTTGAGCAAATTGACACCAAAGGATTACCTTTTATATGCCTTGAAATTATGCATTAAATAATTGTTCCTAGAGATTTTTTCCCATTTCCAAAGCCAAGAGGCATTAACTATTTTAAATGGTAGTGAATTCACCAAGATAAGTTTGTAGAGAAAAACTAGTGGCCCTACTTTAAGTTGTTGCTACAGAAATTTCAGTTTTTAATAAAAGGATATATACTGTCTTCCACGAGTCGGTCTGTTACCAACAATTATTGTGTATGAGTCCTTTTTATATAGGAGTGCATTTCTTTTAATTGTGTGCACATATATTGATTGGTTGTACAAAGCCGTTCATTCCTGACATCCTTTTTGGCTTTTTTTCCTTCATTTTTCTCTTGTCACAAGTCCTTTCATCCAGAAACTCTTTTATCCATCCATCCAATTGCTCAAGCAAGGAACCCAGGAATATCCTCCTCTGAATGCAATCAATAACCAAGTCTTGCAGATCAGATTTCCAAAATAGAGGTCAAATGTAATTCAATGTATCTTTACCACTCTTCCCCCAGTCTAAGCCATGATAATTTCTCTCTCTATGTGAATGTCCACCCCTGGAGACAGACACAGGGTGACACTGTTTGGACCACTGCAGCATCCTCTTAAACTCCTCCATCCACTTCTGCACCATCATCCATTCTCCACACAAAAGTCAAAGTGGAATATGTCCCTCCATTTTTTAAGTCCCCCAAGGCTTCCTGTTGACTTTAGAATAAAATGCATGCAGGGAGGGTCTGGCTGTTCTCTAGCCTCACCGAGGCCTTTCACTGCATCTCAGCCATACTGACTGACCACTTTGTAGTCTTCTCCTCTACCTTCAATTCTGCCAAGACACCCACTTACCCATCATGGGCTTGACATGTCCTATAGGTTGCAATTCCAATATTTTTTTTTAAGGAGATCTCTCTAAACTTATATGCTAAATTCAGTTCCTATGCTCTTCATCCCAGTTCACAGAGTCCTTCCTCATAGAGAGCCTTTGTGTTTGTGTGTTTATACATCTATCTCTTGTGTTTATATATAATCTCTTTCTCAATAGATTATAACCTCCATGAAGGCAAGGACAATCACTTTCTGGTTGATCCCTTAGTGTTGGATCAGGCACATGGTAAGCCCTCAATTATTATTTGTAGAATTAGTAAATCCATATAATCTGTAACACATGGAATCTCATGAAATACAAAGTGAAGGTCCCTTTGGAAAACAAAAGTAACAATTCTTAAAGATAAATGTCATAATTCAGAGGCAAGGTTTTGGGGATCAACTACATGTTAATACAGGATTTGTTTCTGTGACCCGAACCAATAGAAATGGAAATATAATGTGTTTGAGAAGCTATGTGGCAAAATTACTCGGAAAAAAAGTCAAATATAAACATCAGTGTCTACCATAAACAACAAACACAACACAAAGTGGTTTTTCCCAATAGGCGTGTTCCAGCAATACATGTGCAACCTCATCCAAAAATCCAGCTTCTTTCAGGCTCCCTGTTGAGCAGAAGCAAGTCTGAGATAGCTCCTTTCCCAGAGCCAGGACATGAGATTTTTCCAGAATCAGAAAATTGCCCTACATGTCGGGGGGAGGGGCTCTCAGAAGCATAGTCATTAGAATCAGGACATTGGATATCTTTCACCCTGTTTACAAGCATCTATAACAAAGCAGTTTGACACTTTTCCAAAATGAAAGTTCAAGGTTAAAGTCAATTTTATCTTATTTGCTTACGTATGTACAAGTTAGTGGCTAAAAAGCAGAATGTCAACATCCTATACATCAGTTTGATCCTCTACAACCAGCCCAATAAACCTTCCATAGCCTTTGTCAATAATGTTATTTTCAATACAAAGCGCTTCGTATTTTTACACATAAAATCTAATCTGACCTTTAAGGCAGGTATTATTATACCTATTTTACTGCTTTAGTGGTTGACACCCTAGTGTCTGTCAGCTCCAGACTAAGCTGTTAATACTCAATTTTCTGATGCTGGGCTGGACTCTGATATCCCTATTATCTCCATGTCAGCTCCCAGTTGGGTTCTGCCCCAAAGGACCGTGAGGAGAGACCGGAAGGCAGAAGGAGGGAGAAAGGATTTCATCCTCTCTATTTGCTTCGTGTGCATGGCAGTGCCAGGGGCTCTTCACCAGGCAGAAGCCTTTGCCCATTCCATCTTCCAGCTTCTTTCTACTGTCCCTGTACCAGCCTCATTGCATCACTCTGGTGCAATGTCCGCAGCACCTGGCAGTGCCTCCTCCTCAACAGAGGGGCAATGCAGACCACATCTTTGCGCATGCTTATATGCATAATAATAAATGCACAGTGAAAACATTGTATTCCCACATCTAGCAATAATAGAGTTAGCTACTCACTGAATACATATTGAAATATTGCTGCAATATGACCCTATGTTCACATGAATAAGACAGCTTTACAGAATTGTAAAGTGACATTTCAAACCTCTGAATTTTCCCTACACTATTGATTGTTCAGTTCTATCCATGTTCCTTTCTATCTGGAATACCTGCCCTTCTCCCAGACCTGGTCCAGACCCCTCAAGGCCAAGTTGCACGTTTTCTTCTGTGAAACCTTTGAACCCCATGGCAGGCAGAATTAGCTGCTCCATCTACTCAGCTCCCATTACTCCCTGGATACTCTTCTCACGGACTTGAGAGACAGAAAACACATGCATGAGCTTGGAAATGGCCTGGCTTGGATTGATTCTTGACTTGAATAACTCATTTCCTGTGTGAGTTTGGATAAGTTATTTAAGTTTTAGTTCCTTCTTCTGTAAAATGATACTAACTTCTCCCAAATTTCTCCCTCCTGCATTTGTGGCATCTCCATCTTTCCAGCTGCTAAAGCCCAAATCCTTGGATTCATCATTGACTCCTCCCTTTGTTTCTCCCCCACATCCAATCCAATAGCAAATCCCAGTGGCTTCACTTTCAGAACATAACCAGAGTCTCATCACTACTTACCACCTTTACTGCTACCATTTTGATCTGAGTCATGGTCACCTTTGCCTGGCTCATTGCAGTAGTCTCATAATTGACCTCCACAATCTTTCTCTATTCCCTTCTGGTATACAGCAGCCAGACTGATCACATAAAAATATAAATTTGACCACTTTCCTGTCCAGTGGAAAACCATCCTAGAGTAAAAGCCAAAGTTATTCCAATGACCTATAGGGCCTGGAAAGACAGGTCCCGTGTGACTTCAAACTTTAGTTCCTGCCACCCTGCTCACTCCACGTGGTCATACTGGCCTCCTTCCTGTTGCTGGAGCTGGCCAGGCAAACTCATGGCTGAGAACCTCTGCACTTGTGGTTCCCTATGTTTGGAATGATCTTCCTCAAGATAGCTACATATCTTTCTTCCGCACCTCCTTCAAGTCTTTGCTCAAATGGAACCTTCTCAATCAGACCTTCCCTGAGCATCATATTTAAAATGGAAACCCATCTCCCAAACTCCTTATCTCTCTTCCATGCTTTATTTTGGAGGCGGTAATACTTTTTTTTTTTTTTTATCACTGTCAAGTGGGAAATTATTTTCATTGCAATCAATGGCAGCCTTTGAGTCCACAACTAGGCAAACTCTTCCAGAAGGGATCACAGATCAAATGAAGGTAATGGAATCACATGGTTTATTAAATTGACTCAAATTCCTGCTGGAGAAGTGGGGGTGAGTTAACATGCCCCACACGGCACACAAATGGGTAAAAACCCTAACCAGGACAATGTTCAGATGTCTGTTTCTTTCTCTACCACACCAGCCTTTCCTGGCAGTCACTAGGACCAGCACTGAAGTTTTTTTTTTTTTTTTTGAGACGGAGTCTCACACTGTCCCCCAGGCTGGAGAGCAGTGGTGCGATCTCAGCTCACTGCAAACTCCTCCTCCCGGGTTCAAGCAATTCTCCTGCCTCAGCCTCCCAAGTAGCTGGGATTACAGGCACCCACCACCCTGCCCAGCTAATTTTTGTATTTTTAGTAGAGACAGGGTTTCACCATGTTGGCCAGGCTGGTCTCGAGCTCCTGACCTCAGGTGATCTGCCCACCTCGGCCTCCCAAAGTGCTGGGATTACAGGCATGAGCCATGGTGCCCGGCCTAGCATTGAACTTTTCAGCATGGAGTCTCAGCAGATGGAAACGGTATGAGGCTCCAGCACATGGGCGTGGCTGGTGCTTGCCAATTAACCTGCTAAGCAGCCAAGATTCTATTTGGTTTTTGGGGGCAAAGGTCACTCAAGGTCAGAATAAATTTCACAAATGAGTAGCCAAATAAAGAACTCATGAATATCGAGTGTCTCACATATATTACAGTGTTATGAATCTCAGGTATCCTGGCGCTGCCCTTCCTTCCTCTTCCTGTGTGTATACGTATGACCCACTTGATCTTTCTAACCTGTCTCTCATGCTGCTAACTGATCTTCCTATACTTAAACATGAGTTTCACTTATTTCAGTTGATTTCTTCTTTAGCAGAATTGAATATTCTCAAACAATACTACCAATGCATATTATGGCCTTCTGCCATCTCACATTTTTTACTTACTTTATTATCTACCTAACTAAAGTGCCATGAACACAAGAATTTTCATTTGTTTTCTTCACCAATGTACCTAGATGTGTACTTAAAAAATAATTATTGAAGAAAATGAAAGAAATTCTGAAAACCATGAGGCTTAAATCAAATAATATTTGAATTGTACTAGAACAGGAGAGAAAATGACTTGGAGCAGGATGAGAAGATGAAATTGAAAGCCCATGCTATGGTCCCTGCCCTGCTGATGTCAATCTCTTCCCAGGCCCATGGGTGTGGGAGTGCTTAGATGCTCATTCTGAAATTCTGGAGATCACCCATTCTTCTGGAATTGCTCACTTTTCTTTCTATGCTCTCCAAGTAGCTGTTCTTTGGCCCACTTGACTCACGGTCAAACTAGTTTCAATCTTGTACTCCTGAAACATTTGTTTAATGAATGAATATCCTGTTACAGGTTGCCCCGGGACTTCAGAGCCCTGATGAGTACTGATACTTAAATGACATCAGATATTAACCCCAATGAGTTTGTGCTTCCTTCAATCTGCAGGGCTTCATTCAACCTGAAGTTGCCCCCTGGAGGGCCCTGAGCACATCCAGGCCTAAGCCTTCGCGTTAGTCTGCTCAGGCTGCTGTAACAAAAGATTGTAGCCTGGGTGGCTTAAACAACAGAAATCTATTTCTCACAGTTCTGGAGGCTGGGAAGTCAAAAATCAAGGTGCTGGCTAATTCGGTTCCCTGGTGAAGGCTGTCTTTCTGGCTTGCACACATTTGTTGTCTTGCAACGCGGTCACATGCCTTTCTTTGGTGCACGTTCACACAGAGAGAGAGAGAAAGAGAAGGAGAGAGAGAGAGATCTCTTCCTTCCCTAATAAGGTCATAAGGCCACCAGTCATACAGGATTAGGGCCCCACCCTTATGCCCTCGTTTAACCTTAACTACCTCCTAAAGACCTGTCTCCAAATATAGTCACATTGGGAGCTAGGACTTCAATATATGAATTTTGAAGGGATAAAACTCAGTCCATAGAAGACCTAATTTCTTCTTCCCGCACAATGTCACTTTCCTTTTTTAATGTTATTATTAACTTTTAAAAAATGTATACGTCTCCTGTAAAATCCACATTTTAATCCTTTGTTATTCCTGGCTTGCTTCACTCATTGATTCTACCTACCCAGCCCCTTTAGACATTAAAGTTTTTATCCCATGCCCATTGATTTAACCAGGTACTGTATTTTCCAAACTGAAACTCAGGACATACAACATTATCACTATGAATATGCTTATGGAAGAGTAGAACAAAAAGCCAGAAATTGGGATTGTCTTGGAATAGTATGGATATGCAGAAAATGATGATAAATAACCGAATTCTCCATATTTGTATGACAGTGATTGAGAAGAGTATTAATGCAGCTTGATGCTTGGTGCCACTCAAACCCACCAAAAGTTCTATTTGCCCATTTAGATGTTTTGATGGTGAGGAGCTTGTTGGTGTTGGGCTGTGGAAGATACAAAGGTTGAAGACAGATGCTGTTCTCCATGATAGAGCTTTGCAAGTTTTCTTTGGCCCATGATGTAGAGCAAGAAATTTTACTTTACAACCCTGCAGACTGTGATGCATTCTGATCTGTTCTATTCTATTCTATTCTTTCTACAATGGGTGTTATGGCCTACATAATTGGTTTTCAAAACATGACTCTATTGCTATGTGCATTGGAAAAAACACAGTTCTTGTGGGCTGGGTCCAATAGGTTTTGGTTTCCTTTCTGTTAAAAAATATTTTGATTAGCATGAAGGTCTTTTTGTTTGTTTCTTTTTGTGTTTTAATACATGTAGGTACTAGACTAGTATCTAGAAATAATTTCATGCTCTTAGAAACGTATCTGCTGGAACTTTTCTATTCACAGATCAGAGATTTTTGGAACTGGAAGGAACTGCAGGGGTCAAGTCAGAATACATGGCTCAGGAGTCTTTATGTTGAAGCTCCAGTGTTTGGATGCAGTGATCTTAAAAACGCAATTCACAAAAATTGTTCTCTTTGTTTTTTGACTCTTCTAACAGAACTCATCTTCAATTTAGTTTGCTAATTGCCTGTGTGCCATGATCTTGTTCTCCTTTGCAGAGCTCACAGGATGGGTTTTTGTTTTGTTTTGTTTTTAGTTTCCTTGCTGTTTTTCCAGGTCACAGTACCGCAGTCGATTGGTGATTGTGGTTTGAGGTCACCTAGAGAAGGCGGGGCGGGGAACCCAAAGATTTTATTGCACACCTCAAATTGCTCTCTGATGACACCAAGAGCGTCAAAGTCCTGAGGCCGAGTTGTCAGTGAACATTCGCCAGGAAAAGCAGGGGTGAAGCCGCTTATGGGCGAAGATGAATCCCGTGCTGCCATCTATTGGTAATGTCATGAAACAGCAATTTTTAATACCACCTGATTTTTAAAAAATTTGTTTTGGGGGGGAACTATAGTTCACTGTTACCTGCTCTCCAAATTTATATTTCCCAAGAAGTCTTGATTTCAAGTGAAGGAATCTGTGGATGGGAATGACCCATCTTTAACCCTAATGAACTTTGTCTGTAAAGTGAACCAAGGGGACAGGGGAATTCCCACACCGTCTCATTACTGCCCAAGCCGACACACTTCCCTTTGAGGATGGTTTGAGGGAAGGAGGGACTGTCTGCTTGTCAGAGGGATTTCAAAGAACACACTGTTCTCATCCTTCAGATCTTGCCGATTGCTTCATGGGCTGCCCGAGATTACCATATGTTTTGTGCAAAGGGTGACTTCGAAACAAAACAGAATAGACCCTCTCTGTTTTGAAGCCTGTTGATTCTAAATGCTACACCGTTGCAAATAGTTCTCTGGGTTTATTTATTAGCAAGGGAAGCCAGACATCAAGGACCAACCACTTCCATTTTAAAAAGATCCCTGTTCATTAAAAATAAAAATAAAGTAGCCTGGAGTGCAGCGGGGTGATCATGACTCATTGCAGCCTTGACTTCCTGGGCTCAAGTGATCCTCCCGCCGCAGCCGCCACTCCCGGTTAGTTTTTTGTATTTTTTGTAGAAATGAAGTCTCTCTTTTTTTCCCAGGCTGGCCTCGAACTCCTGGACTCAAGCGATCCTCCTGCCACAGCCTCCCAAAGTGTTGGGATTATAGGCGTGAGCCACTGCACCCAGCCTACTATCTTTATCTTATAGAAAGAAAAGAAAGGAGGAAACTGAGGCTTGGAGACAATGGTTTCACCCAAATATCAGTGGTGTGGAGGCAGAAAAACCTATTGTTGACAAGAGGAGTTGATCGCAGTTTTTTGGCAAGGCCTAGTAAAAGTACCCCTGGAGACTTCACATGTTCCATTAGAAGAAATAGAGCTGTCACCCACATCAAGATTCAGAACACTGTTGATTACTAGGACCCGTTTGGGGGGAAAAGTTTGCCACTTTGGCTGAGTTGGTCCAGTATTACATGGAACATCACAGGCAATTAAAAGAGAAGAATGGAGATGTTGTTGAGCTTAAATATCCTCTGAACTGTGCGGATCCTGCCTCTGAAAGATGGTTTCAAGGACACCTCTTTGGGAAAGAAGCAGAGAAATTAACTGAAAAAGGAAAACATGGTAGCTTTCTTATACGAGAGAGCCAGAGCCACCCTGGAGATTTTGTTCTCTCTGTGCGCACCAGTGATGACAAAAAGGAGAGCAACGACAGCAAGTGTAAAGTGATCCACGTCATGATTCGCTGTCAGGAACTGAAATACGACGTTGGTGGAGGAGAATGGTTTGATTCTTTGACGGATCTTGTGGAACATTACAAGAAGAATCCTATGCTGGAAACATTGGGTACAGTACTACGACTCAAGCAGCCCCTTAACATGACTCGTATAAATGCTGCTGAAATAGAAAGCAGAGTTTGAGAACTAAGCAAATTAGCTGAGACCACAGACAAAGTCCAACAAGGCTTTTGGGAAGAATTTGAGACACTACAACCACAGGAGTGCAAACTTCTCTACAGCCGAAAAGAGGGTCAAAGGCAAGAAAACAAAAACAAAAATAGATATAAAAACATCCTGCCCTTTGATCATACCAGGGTTGTCCTACACGATGGTGATCCCAATGAGCCTATTTCAGATTACATCAGTGCAAATACCATCATGCCTGAATTTGAAACCAAGTGCAACAATTCAAAACCCAAAAAGAGTTGCATTGCCACACAAGGCTGCCTGCAAAACATGGTGAATGACTTTTGCTGGATGGTGTTCCAAGAAAACTCCCAAGTGATTGTCATGACAATGAAAGAAATGGAGAGAGGAAAGAGTAAATGTGTCAAATACTGGTCTGAAGAGGATGCTCTACAAGAATATGGGGTCATGCGTGTTAGGAACATCAAAGGAAGTGCTGTTCATGACTATATGCTAAGAGAACTTAAATTTTCAAAGGTTGGACAAGCTGTACTCCAGGGGAATATGGCGAGAACGGTCTGGAAATACCACTTTCGGACCTGACCAGACCACGGAGTGCCCAGTGACCCCGGGGGCATGCTGGACTTCCTGGAGGAGGTGAACCATACAGGAGAGCATCATGGATGCAGGGCTGGTCGTGGTCCACTGCAGTGCTGGAACTGGCCATACAGGGAACTTCATTGTGATTAATAGTCTTATTGACATCATCAGAGAGAAAGGTATTAACTGCAACATTGACCTTCTCAAAACCATCCACACAGTGCAGTCTCAGAGGTCAGGGATGGCCCAGACAGAAGCACAGTACCGATTTATCTATATGGCAGTCCAGCATTATATTGAAACACTACAGCACAAGATTGAAGAAGAGCAGAAAAGCAAGAGGAAAGGGCACGAATATAAAAATATTAAGTATTCTCTAGCAGACCAGACAAGTGGAGCCCAGAGCCCCCTCCCGCCTTGCACTGCAGCGCCACCCTGTGCAGAAATGAGAGAAGACAATGCTGGAGTCTGTGAAAATGTGGGCCTGATGCAACAGAAAAGTTTCACAGGAGAAAACCTGGAAAACTTCAGCACAGAAAGTCCACGGATGTGGACTTTCACCCTCTCCCTAAAAAGATGAAGAACAGACACAAGAAAGTTTATGTGAAGACAGAATTTGGATTTGGAAGGCTTGCATTTTTGTTGACTACATTTTGATAAGCAAAATTTGAAACCATTTAAAGACCACTGTATTTTAACTCAACAATACCTCCTTCCCAATTACTCATTGCCTCAGATAAGAAGAAATCATCTCTATGATGCAGACAATGTATAGAATTTTGTTTTAAATTGAGGAAGCAGTTAAATGGTGTGCTGTATCTTGCAGATTATAGGGATGTAAATTCTAGTTATAGGCTTTTTTTTTCTTTTTATAACCCTAACCAGCTTAATTTTTTTTCTCATCATGGGGGATGATAAGAAGAAATGGTTTGGGAAAATTAAGTAACAACATCCTAGAAGGGTGAGAACAATCTCATTTACCATCATGTATCCAGTAGTGGATAATTCATTTTGACGGCTTCTATTTTTGGCTAAATGGGAATTAAGCCAGTGCTTGAGACTGTCAGAAGCTGACTGGTCTACCTTTGCATTGGCATTAAAGAGTCATAGAAAAAGAATCATGGATATTTATGAATTAAGATAAAAGGTCTGGCTTTTTTTTTTTTTCAGCCGATGACCAGTTATAGTTCAGCTGTTGACTGAGAAGTTTGTGGTAGGAAAACACTTGCCACATTTTCTTTGCATTTGAGTAATTGTCTTGTATTTAGAAAAAAGGCATCTATGAATGACCAGTGTTTGGGGTTGTCAAATGTTCCTGACAAACTTGGCCCAAAACTTTAGTGGCTTAAAACAACCCCACCCCCAACTGTTCTTCAATCTGAGCTGGGCTCAGCTGGGCTGTTCTTCTGCCAGCCTGCAGGTGGCCACTCATGTGGTCAGCAGGTCAGCAGAGAGACTGGGATGGCTGGGCTTCTCTCTCTGGCTTAAGTCCTGAGTCTCTCCTTCTCTGTGTTGTCTCTTTCAGTGGCTGGCTGGCAGGGTAGCTAGACCTCTCACATGCCAAGAGCTTGAAAGCAGAAGTGGCCAGGCCTCCTGAAGACTTAAGTCCAGAATTGTCGCAGCATCCCTTTTACTGCCCTCTGTTGATTATGATAACGATGAGGATTTTTTCTAATCAGAAGAGAGCTGGAGTATGCCCTCTACTTACTACACAAGTTACAAGCCCGGCTCAGATTCAAGAAAAGGGTATGAAGTGGAGGTGCAGTTAATTGGGGGACCACTAGTCTAAAAAACAGTCACAACCCGTGCCATGGAAAACCAAGGATATTAGCAAAAGTAGAAGTTGCTAGTGACCGTGGGAAGCCGAAGCTGCTTACAGTAGCTGGGACAAGCTGAAAGTCAGACTGAGAAATAAAGGAAGGGACTTCAAGAAGCTTCCTGAACAATTTCTGCCAGCCCTGAGCTTATTTTTGGAACCAGCACTTGGGGAAACTGATCTTGTGAGGATGGATGTTTTTAGGAACACAGGGCTTTTGAGAGCAGCACCACCCCACTGGGGCACCCCCAGACTTGGGAAATGTGATGCTTTCTTAATGTCACTGTTTTTTTAGTCAGGCCACAGTGAGAAGGAACAGCCCGAACAGGCCTCCAGCCAGGTTGAAGGAGCTCATTTTTGTTTTAGCCAACCGGTAAGATTTGCTAATGTTCTACCTTAAATGCCTTCTCCAAAAACCTCCCTCTTTGCCTCATATATTGAATCATCATTCAGTGCAGATATTTCAATGAAAATATCATTGGTTGACGTTACTTTTGTAACGGTAATAAAATGCTATGGCATCTTTGCCATGAAAAAATAAAAATAAAAACAAAAATGAAGACTACTTCAATCAAATTAATGAAATTCTATATTTAAAATGTCTAGGCTGGGCAAAGTGGCTCAAGCCTGTAATCCCAACACTTTGGGAGGCCAAGGTGGGAGAATTGCTTGAGCCCAGGAGTTTGAGATATGTGCAACAAGATAAAACCTCCCCTCTACAAAAATCAAAAACATAGCTGGGTGTGGTGGTGCACACTTTTAGTCCCAGCTACTCAGGAGATTGAAGCAGGAGGATGGCTATAGCCCAGGAGGTCAAGGCTGCAGTGAACTGTGATCGCACCACTGCACTCCAGCCTGGGCAGTAGAGCAAGACGTTGGTTCAAAAAAAAGAAAAAAAGCTTATATTGAAAAAAATGATTATTTTTATGAACTGCAATGCAATCTAATTGTGTTCACTATTGTACAATTGTAAGATTTATTTAAAATATTAATTTCTAAATCTACATAGCAATGGAATGAATAGCCATGGTTTTTTCATATCTATCTATTATCTATCTATCTATCATCATCTGTCTATTATCTATCATCTATCTATCATCTACCTATTATCTATCTGTCATCTATCTATCTATCTATCTATCATCATCTATCATTATCTATTATCTATCATCTATCTATCTATCATCTACCTATTATCTATCTATTATCTATCTATCTATCTATCTATCTATCTATCTATCTATCTAACTATCTATGCTGTGTACATGTATATGCCAAGCACTCTACTGGATGCTCAAATATATCAGTGAACAAAGCAGACTAAAATCTCTGCCTCTAAGAGCATACAATTCTAATGGGGGAAGATAAACAATGAATAAACTAAATAAGTCTGTTATATAGAGAGGATGGGAAATAGTAACAAGTGCTATGGAAAAACAGGCTGTAGGGAATGGCAGGGGGGAATGTGTGCAGAGGGGTAGGTTGTAATTTTGAGTTGGATAGTCAGGGCACACTTCATGGAGAAGTTGGCATCTGAGCAGAGACTTGTAGTTCATGAAGCAGGGAGCCATGTGGCCATGGGGAGGAGGAGCACTCCAGGCGAGGGGAGCAAGCAGCCCATGCAAAGAGCCTGAGGAAGGAGAGTGTCTGGAATAATAAAGGAGTCCAGTGTGCTGGAGGCAAGGAGGTAGGTGGGGCCTAGAACATGATTCAGGGAAGGTGGATTGTGAATTGCTTTGTGGGTTTTAGGGAGGACTTTGGCTTTTACTCTTGAGTGCAATGGGGAATCATTGGAAGGTTTTGAACAAACAAGCAATGTGATCTGACATTCATTTTAAAAGAATTATGCTAGCTGCTATTTTCAGAATAGACTGTAGGGAGCAAGAATAGACTGTAGGGAGCAAGAATTATGCTAGCTGCTATTTTCAAAATAGACTAGGGAGCAAGGACTGGAGCCAGGAGATCAGTTAGGAGGCTGCTGAAGGCAGCCAGAGGAGGGGTGCTGGTGGCTTGCACTGAGGGTATAGTGGAGTTGATGAGAAATGGCCAGATTCTGCATACAATCTTAACATAGAGCTAGCAAAATTTAAGTAGAGATTCATTCATTGTGAGATGTGAGAAAGAGCAGAGTAAAGGGTGACCCAAGACTTTTGGCCTGAGTACTGGAAAATTTAGTTGGCCTCCACTGAGATTGAAAAGACAGAATATGAGGTTGTTTCGGGGGGACTTAGCAACTTCTCTCAGTCCCGTCAGAGGGTCAATGCACCTGAACCTACAACCTCACTTGGACACACTATCAAGAATGTAAATTCACAGTCTTTTTGCCAGTAAATCCCCCTTAGTTAAAAGGCCTTCCTGGCCCCATTTTCACGGAAAGGCTGCCCCGTTCCCCCATGACTAACAGACACCCCATGATACTCCCTCATGCCTTCAGAACATGCATTTCAGCTATGATACTTGCGTGATGATTTGCTTACTTACTATTTCTCCTGAAAGACTCTAAGTGCTAGGCATGAGAGGACTATGTCTGTTTCTGCTTCCAATTGTTTTCTCACCTGCTGGACAGACCTGGCAAGTAATAGGTATTCAATAACTATTGACTAAGGAAATAATGAATCTTAGTAAGACTTTAGGGACCAAACAGGACTTTCAGGAGCCCATAATTTTAAACTATGGGATTCCCTTGGGACTACCTAATTACCCTGGGATTATTTAGTAACTCAGAGCACTTAAGGTCAGGGATTTTTGTGTGCCAAACCCCGGCAATGGTGTGGCCCTGTTCTAACAGGGCAGCTGCTCTGAGCTGGGGAAAGTCCAGGAGTTAGGTTTGCACCTCTTGAGGGAGCAGATCCACTTTGCTCACCATGCTTTGCTCTGGGTCTGACGACTTGGCCCTCACGTCACTTGCTCTCATTCCTTCTCATTCAGTGTGGTCTTAGCCATCTTCACACCAGCAGTTTTCCATGGTAAATGCACTGATGAGGGAGAGCAGTAGTCCCTCTGCTTTTCATCCCAACTCCCTGCTTCTGCTCTCAGGACAACAGGCCCAGCCTGGATGCTAGATCTTCTGTACTTCTTAGGACTGATTCTAGAACCTCAGTAAAGGATGGGAGGTGTCCAGATTTTGGTAAGGAATGTACCTCCTCACTCTCCTCTTCTCTGCCTCAAAGATATCCCTTTCCTTGTTTATCACACCGACGTCAAATGTTCTCTTGCTCTTAGTCTCATGATCACTCTCAAGTTTACTCCAATGCAGGATTTTTCAACTTCAACACCATTGACATTTTGGGCTGGATAATTCTTCATTGTGGGGGCTGCCCTGTGTTTATAGGGTGACTGTGTTCTCTGGGATGTTTAGCAGCACCTCTGGCTTCTACTCTCTAGATGTCAATAGCACTCCTTCACAGATGTGATAATCAAAGATGTTTCCAGACATGACTAAATGTCTCTGGGAGCCAGTCGCAGCATTGACCTAAGGTATGGCTCTCTTTTGTGAAATGTCCTTGACATCTGGCCCCATAAAGTCTCACTTCTCCTGCCCTCCCCATAGTCCAACTTCTTACGTAATCCTGTTTTTTTTTTCTATGATGGTTTTGGATTGATGAGAAGGGGGGTGCTGGCTTCTCTTTCCACTAACGACATCAGTATGTGACCCTCAAAGCTGCCGCTCCAATCACCACCATCCCTGTCCCAGGTCCTTGATATGGTTAAGATATGAGAAAAGTACTGCTCTCTAACAGACTGCCTGAACTTTTACCCATTCTATGATTATGTCTTTATTCTCTGTATTCAGTATTTTCCTTGTTAACTTAAGAAATATTTTTTGTTGATGATAATACTGATGATGGAAAAGTAAAAAAAGTTGTTAAGTGCCAAAATAACCTTTGGCAGATAATTCTGGGAAACTCCCCGATTAGTGGGAAAATTACTGGGTTTTGTATGATACTACAAGCTTTCACTAATCCTAGGAAGAGAGTTGTTATCTGGGCTGCAAATGGAGAAATCAGGGAAACAATATTTGTTATAAAATGTTAGATGAAGGGTGTGGTTATGTATGAAATAGAGCTCAGTTTTCCACATTACAATCAGAGAAATAGGAGCTCAAAGAAAGTGAGAGCTGCTTAAGAAATCAACTAATATAATTCTTTCCTTTAGGAAATAACAAAATAAAAGTCAGAGAGAATAATTGCTTTGCCTAGGGGATGTAAATAGCATCAGGGTCTGGATTTAAACATAGACCTCCTAATTCTCTGTTCTAATTTGTGATAAAGTTTTATCAATCCATGGCAAAATGAGAAAAATAAGATCAATTTGAAAAACATTTTTCTGAATGTGAATTAGTTAAATGCAATGAACTATCATTTATCCTGAGACTTAGGCCCTTCTAACCCTTCTACCATTTTTGGTAATAAAATATTGTCCCTATTAGGAAAGAATGACTCCAGATGTATTTGGAGTTTTGGGGAGTTTCTTAATGCTTTTATTTTAGTAATCCTAAGGCAATTCACCACCACAATCCCTTTTTAAAAATAAACAAAAATCTAAGAGTCACTGAAATAGAGTACTTGTATCCAAAGAACCATAGAGATGTTCTGGTTCCTAGAGAGCAAGACATGGTGCACAGACCTGTGGGTGAAACCCGATGGAGACCCATGGGTGAGTAATTCCCATGAACAATGACAGCCCAACAATGCAGTCTTGGGGTTTTCTGGAATCTCCCTCCTTCCTGCTGTTTACTCCCTTATCTCTCATTGAAATTGAATCGGAACTTGAGCATGATTCCTGATAGGAGGCCTCTCTCACTCTCTCTCTCTTTTTTTCTTTTGTAGAGATGGGGTCTTGCTATGTTGCCCAGGCTGGTCTTGAACTCCTGGCTTCAAGCAATCCTCCCACCTCAGCTTCTCAAAGTGGTGGGATTACACGCTTGAGCCACTGCACCCAGCAGGAGGCTGGGTCACCAAGGTGGCTGTATCTGGTCTGAGCCAGAGTCCTTGGTGTATCTGGTTGGAGTGGTTGGAGGTGGGCTTCTGGGCCTCCCATTGTTCTTTCTGGCTGTGGCTTACCTTAAAATGCAAAAGTATCAGGATATTTCTCTAATATTCTTAAGCCCTCTGCCTGAGAGAAGAGTATCAAGATCTAAGGACAAGCTTTTAGAATATTATAGGAGTGGGGCTGAAACTGATGCTGTTTTGTGTCCTTAGCCCTCACTCACTCTTGTTCCTAGGAAATGGAAGGCACAAATTACTAGAAAAGCTTCATCAGACTTGAGTCACCACCAAAATGTCCTCGTATACCAGTTTGACCACACTACTCAGATTCCACATTTCCATTTTAACAGAGGCTTCTAAAGATGTCAAAACATCAATCTAAAGAAGTGAATGAAATTGCAGCCTCCCTCCTTGCCTGCCCAGCTGTAGTTAGGGGTTGGTGAGCCATGAGCCAGTGAGTTCCTTCCAGCCTGGGGCCTCATTAGCTGCCAACCAGCCCTTCATAGAAAAGAGCACACGAAGGGTTTTAAAAGAGGAAGATGACAACGGGATGTCTCAGAGATCTGAAAGCATTTTCAAGGGAAAAGGAAACCAAAAAAGGAAAGAAATATGTCATCAACATTTATCTATATATCCTCATCCTGTAGCTGAAACTTTGTTTCATCCAATTCCTGGTGTCATAGTTGTCTAAGGGGCCACATGATTCTCTACCAGGATGGGCCATTCTAGTAAGACTGCACCTGGCCAAAGATAAAGCTGTCTTTACATCTGGACTACTTCTTGGAATGTTTCAGATGGTCTCACATGAGCTCACCTAGAAACGTTTGCAACTCCAGGAAACAGCAGCTGCAAGGAGGAGAGAAGGGAGCTAACAGTTATTGAACAGCTTTGTGAGAGGTCATGTTTAGAAGCTTTTCAAGTGCTTTCTCTTTTTATCTTCTCAACAATCCCACGTGGTATCATCGTCCTCATTTTATAGTGAAGGAAACAGATGCTCAGCGATGTTGGGTAACTTGCCCCAGGGCAGAAAGCAGAACTGGTCCTGTTCAGCCCAGGATCAAGCCGGAATTCAAATCCAGATCCTCCTGCCTCTGAAATGTTCTTTTCATAAGATTGAGCTTCAGTATATGTGGCCATCCCATACACTCAGGAAGTGGGGAAGGAGGATGTTGTTCCTGAGCCATGAAATAGTCCAGAGAGAATCTAAGAGACAGAATCAGAAAAACATTAGCCCTACAGTCATCATCAACACACAAGTTGAATAACATCAAGTTTTTAGTCCCAGGCTTCCTGTGGACTATCTTTCTGAAGTCCCCTGCTTGAAGGCCATGCTGGATGGCAGAGCACTTTGGCATAGGAAGGAGAGGAATTTGTATTTCATTAAACAACAACAACAACAACAATTCAGAATTGTAATTCTCTCTCTTTTTTTTTTTTGTGACAGTTTTGCTCTTGTTGCCCAGGCTGGAGTGCAATGGCGCGATCTCAGCTCACTGCAACCTCCGCCTCCCAGGTTCAAGTGATTCTCCTGCCTCAGCCTCCCGAGTAGCTGAGATTACAGGCATGTGCCACCAGGTCCAGCTAATTTTGTATTTTTAGTAGAGACCGGGTTTCTCCATGTTGGTCAGGCTGCTCTCAAACTCCCGATCTCAGGTGATCCACCGCCTCAGCCTCCCAAAGTGCTGGGATTGCAGGCGTGAGCCACCATGCCCGGCTGAGACAATGAAAAGGTGGACATTTGATGAGCTTGTGTTTCTAACAGTTTATAGAGTTCAGAAACATGGGGATTTGTTTGCATGACACTTTCATTACAGAATTATTATTCAGTTGATTTATTCTTTCATTTCAGATCATTAATATTAACTGATATCAGGGGTGTTAAATATTTAGAGATAGAAAAAGAAATGTATCTAATGAGCAAAAATACATTTTAAGATTAAAAAAAAAAAGAAATCAAATCTTTGGGATCCAACATGGGACTTTGGACAGCTCAGGATATCCGCTGGTTTCTGCCTGGAATCTGAAGACTGTTTACATTCCAGTGGAATTCCTGGGAAAGTCCAGAGCTCTCACTGCTGTGAAAACAATGGCTTACGGTGATAAACTCTCAACTGCCTCACCCTGAGAAGCGGCAAGGCCTGCAAAGTTTCCCTGGGCAGGATGGACAGGGCCAGGCAGCATTCCTAGGAAGAAATTGCCTTGTTAGCTGCCTTGAGCTGAAACTAAAGCTGGTTTGAAGGCATGCGGACTTCTGCCTGCTGAACCATGGCTGGGCTTTGACAAAGGTGACTAATACACCTCTTGTCATCAACAGCTGTCATTGCTGACAATTTCCACAAGGAGTCACAGCCACTCTCTGGGCAGGCTGGGCACTCCTAAGGTATAGGAACCTTTTGTATTCACTAGGAAGTCGTGGAGATGGAGCCAGTGATAGTTGGCCTTAAGCTGTACTAAATCCCTCCTTTTGCAGAACAGGAAACAGAGGTCCAAGAAGTTCAGTCAGTATTTTAACATGGCTGGTTAGTGGCAGGGCCAAGACAAGGAGCCAAGCTTCACTTATCAACTCAACACATATTAATCATGCTCTGCACCATGTGCAGGGAAAGAGCAGTGAGTGAAACTGTTAGGAAAGGAGGGATGGATTTGGGGGTAAGTCCGTCCTCCAATTTTCAGTTTTCAGCCTCTTAAGAAAGAGAACTTGATGCTTGGTTTAATCTAGAAGAAGCTAAACATGGAAATATTCCTCTTTCCAGGGGTTGATTTAGGGGTGGGCGTATGATCTAGTTCTGGTCAAGTAGGTATGAAGGGAAATTTGCTATGGGGCTTGGTAATGTTTCTGGGAACAATTTTTCTTCCACTAAAGGTTGCTGCATGGGGATGTAGTGCCTGTCGACAAGCTGACATAGTACAGAAGAGAGATGGAAAAAAACCCTGGGCACTTGACAACATCATTGAGCTGCTGAAAAACCAAACTCACAGGCCCTGCTACAACACTTGTTGAGATGTGAGCTGATAAAATTAGCTTACTAATTCAGTCAGCTGAGTTAGGTTTTCTAATGTATGTAATGGAAAGCATTCTTTAAAAATATTCAAAGTTTTAGTGGCGGATTTACTAGAATTTCCATCAAATGGCTTCTGTTTTCTCTTAGGAAAGTAGAGGATGGATGGTTTGAAGAAAGTGGAAAATTGAAAAACAGCTCCTTAGAGAAATTCAGGAGTGGGGAGGGCCTGATGATGCCCAAGCCCAAGAGATCACAGGAGGAACAACCAATTCACTAGGAGGCTTTCCTCCAGCTGTGCTCAGTAGCCCAAGAACATCAGCGGAGAGGGTAGATCATTACATTCCGCAAGGTTTGAGTTTTCTTCCTGGGCAGGTGCTTTCTTTTCTCTGCCACATTATATTGTCTTCAAGACGTTGGTTCAGTTCCATATTTGTCAATGTCTACCATGTGCAAGGCACCCATAGGTTCCCGTGAAAATAGAAAAATATTTTTGTGGCTTCTAGAATGGCTCAGATGAATCCAGAGGGTCTCCCAGTGGGTATATGGCTTCATAGCATTAAATGGTCTTCAATTATGAGATTGAAAGTGTTCAGATGTCTCTAAAGACTTAACAGCTAATGAGAGACATAGATTTTCAAAGTGGAAAAAAAAATCACAGGAAAAATAAAATAAGTTCCTGTGGGCTACTTTTGAACTTCTTTGGGTTAAAAACAATGGGAATATGGTCATTAGATGCTCCAGGTGTCCTTAAAAAGCAAGCAAACAAAAACAATGAAATAACCCAGAGATGATGAGCACATTCATTCATTTACTCTACCCTCCACCACTGAGTGTCTAGCATGAACAAAGGACAAGTTCACGTCCTTTGAACTGCAGACCTGCTGGAGAAACATTAATGCTTACAGCAAAATTCAGGATTTACACATGGCAGAGAAAGCCATAAAGGAAAAGCTTTCTTCTCTTTGGACAGAGGTGGGACAGCCAGGTAGGCAGCCAGGAGGTTTTCAAGGGAGTCCTCGTAGAAATTCTGTAGGCAGGAAGGGTGGGCGGCACGTTTCAAAGCAGCAGCCTTTGTGAAGGCTTGGGTGTGCACAGCAGCGAGCTTGTTTGGGGGTCTGCTGTAGTGTTCTGGGCTCCCGTGGGGTAGAGAGTTTTATTTAGGAGGAGGGGCTGTAGAGGGCCAGGATCATTTAAGAAGCATGAACTGGATGCTGCTAGAGAGAGGAAGCCAGTGGTGAGCAAAGGCAGGTGAATAATGCAATCAGATTTGTGTCTTAGTAAAGGAGCTCATGCTAGGGCAGAAGCTGAACTTTGGGGAGATGCTGGAAAGGGACTGGAAATGGGGCAGGCGCTCTGGCCTGTGAGTGAGGCATTCCAAAAGGAATGGAATGCACATTTTAAAACACAATAGACTCTGATATTTTGGGACTGGGGAATCTGTAGACTATCACATTTGGATTTTCAAGTTCAAAAGGATATTTCTGAATCCTTTGCCAAATTGAGTTGGCCTTATACTTTTCTGAGATGCTGACAGAGTTGCAGAATTACAGACCAATGACCAAAATAAATTTTTGAAAGTTACATTAATCCTTTATTTCAGTGGGGTTTTTTAAAAAACAAAACAATAAAACTGTGAAAGGGATCAAAATACATACCCACAGCTACTCTTAGAGCAATTCCCTTTCCTTTGAAATGCCCCTCTCACATGCTCTGCATGCCTCTCTTCTCAGTGCACCAAATCTTTCCACCCTCAGGTGGCTCTTCTCTCCCAGCCCCCCAACCTGCCTATTGCACACTCTCCCATGCATCTCCATCCACCCACTCTCCCAGGCAGAGACACCCCATCTTCTCCAGGAGGGAAAGTGGTTCTAGCAATCAGTGCTTCGCCTTGGAGTCAGGAGAAAGGGAGGAGGCCAGGCTCACTTCCAGATTAATTATTTTTCATTCCATCTTATTACTTTCTTATTTTAAACTTGATATATTGATTAGCCAGGACCCAATCATTGATGCAATACAAAGATTGAGAGAATTATCTGAGCAATTTAGGAAAAAGAAAGGATATTTCTGCTTTCATCATTCATCAGTGTTATTTTTCTTTTTTAAATAAATTTTATTTTCTACAGCAGTTTTAGGTTCATAGCATGTTTATTTTAACTGAGGATAAATGCCCATTCAATGCTTAAGGAAGGTTCTGACTTAAGCAGAGCCTTGCTACAAAAGATTTTACAGGTCATGACCTTTTCTACAAAACAAACTGTGAGAAAATGACCTAGATGTTGCCTCATGGGCAACTCAAGGGGTTCATTGGATTCATTGACATGATGATTGTTGTGTAGTTTGAAACTAAGATGTATTGAGCAGTTAAATGTGCCAGGCCTACTCCAAAGGCTCTCCTTGTGTTAGCTCATTTAATCCTCACAACCAGCCAACTATTAGCCCCATTTTATAGCTGAAAAAACTATGGGAATCAGCTAGTGAGTGATGGAGCCAGCAAGAGTTCAAATCCAGCCTATTGAATTTCAAAGCCCAATGTAATCACTAACCCTTTGTATTAACCAGGTATCTAAAAAAAAAGAGAACCAATAAGATATATATGTATGTAACAGGAGATTAATTATGGGAATTAGCTCATGTGATTATGGAGAACAAGATGTTACCAAGAACCGCTGTCTGTAAGCTGAAGAACCAGGAAAGCCAGTGCTATAATTCAGTTCAAGTCCCAATGTCGGAGAATCAGAAACTCCAATGTCTAATGGCAGGAAAGGATGGATGTCCCAGCTCATACAGAAAGAATGGATTCTCTCTTCCTCTGTTCTATTCAGGCCCTCAATAGATTGGCTGTTGCCTGCCAACATTGGTGAGGGCAGATATTCGTCATGCAGTTTACTATTTAAAACACTAATCTTATCTGAAAACACCCTCCAGACAAATTCAGAAGAAATGTTTTACCAGCTATCTGAGCATCCCTTACCCAAGTCAAATTGAAAAATTCACCATCACAAGTCCACCCCTTGCTAATCTGGCACCCACACACATCTTTTTACATCATACTTAATCTATAAATAAAGACAGCAGAGTCATAATTCCACCTAACATGATACAACTATGCTGTATACAACCAAAAATCCCTTCCCTAAAAGAAGAGGCAAAGCTCTTGAGTAAAGTTTACTCCCCTGATTTTCTATAACTTAAATACTGATTTAATATTAATAATACTTAAATCCTGGTATAAAGTCAATACACTTTATGTTACATCATAAGGAAGTAAGAGAGAGAAGAAAACTTAGATATTTCCTAAGTGTATGTTCATAGACACACAAATGCATTTATAACAATATAAGGATAAAAACTCATAAAAATTACTGTTCTTGTTTCTATAACTGGTCGCACAATTGTAGCTGGTATTGATAACTACTTTCTTCTACTACCTATTCTGTATGCCCTTTGCCTTCAGCAAGCACCTCAACTGGTTATGGTTTTTTACCTGGCAGAGTGACCCAAACCTTTATACCTTAGGCATCTGAGCTAATAGTAGTTCTGCCTGGATTAAGTTGTTGTAGTTTTCCATTGACTTTAATCACAGGACATGGTAATACTAAGAGACACTCTAAGGGATCTCTTGTATTTCGAACGTACTATTTCTTACCTCCATTGTTGAGCAGTAGTCCAATTTCCCCTTAGCAGTCAGATCAGCCATGCAGCCAACACTATAACTCCCTCCTTGGCCTGTTGACCCAGGCATAAGGAGCCCAAAGTGGCCTAGTGGCAGTCTTAACTTTCAGTTCAATGGAGTCATTGTTATGTCTACTGGTGGTAACATTCCTCCCACTGGAACTAAGACCTCTTGGCCAGCAGAGCATGAAGTCATGGGAACAGGAAGCACAAATTTTACTAGTGTGTCACTGGGGGTAATGGTAAGTAGTGCCACTCCCATTTCCACCCCTTTAATCCTGGACCTGTGAATCCTGGCTATGGAAGAAACAGTACCATATATTGGATGCTGATTTAGAGCATATACAGCCTTCTAGAGAACTGTGCCCCAGCCTGCAAGGTATTGCCACCTAGCTGGTGCTGTAACTGAGAATTTAAAAAGTCATTTTATCTTCCTGTCGAGGCTGCTGTTCAGGATGATGAAGGATATGGTAGGATTAGTGAATTCCACGAGCATGGGCCCATTGCTGCACTTCTTTAGCTGTGAAGTGAGTTATTGGTGAGAAGCAATGCTGTGTGGAATACTATGACAGAGGATAAAGCATTCTGTGAGTCCATGAATGGTAGTTTTGGCAGAAGCATTGCATGTAAGGAAGGCAAATTCATATCCAGAATAAGTAAGGTCAAAACATTGCCCCTTCCATGATAGGAGCTGTCCAATCTAGTCAACCTGCAACCAGGTAGCTGGCTGATCTCCCCAGGGAATGGTGCCATAGCAGGGGATCAGTGTCAATCTCTGTTGCTGGTACATTGGGCTCTTAGCAGTGGCCGTAGCCTGGTTTGCCTTGGTGAGTGGAAGCTGATGTTGCTGAACCCATGCATAATCTCCATCCCTGCCACCGGGGCCACTTTATTCATGCGCCCATTGGGCAAGCATGAGGTAACTGGCAATAGGGCTGACTGATATCCACAGAACAGTCATCCTAGCTATGTAATTATTAAAATCCTCCCCAGCTGAGGTCACCCTTTGGTGAGCATTTGTATGGGACACAAATATTTTTATATTTTTTGCACATTCAAAGTAATCTGTGTATATACATCTCCAAATTTCATTTGTCACCAATTTTCCAATCATGTTTCTTCTAAGTCCCTGATCCTCCAACCAAACCATCTGTTACGGCCCATGAATTAGTATGTAATCTCACATATGGCCATTTCTTCTTCTCCTGCAAAGTCACAACCAGGTGTACTGCCTGAAGTTCTGCCCACTGGGAGGAGTTCCCTTCACCACTGTCTTTTAGGGATACCATAGAGAGAGGCTGTAGTTCTGCATTCCATTTGCACAAGGCCCAGGAGCAGGCCAAAAGCTGTCTCTTAAAAGGAGAATAGTTATCTGTGGATGATGGCAGGACCTTGCTCCCAGTGTTCTGTAGTCCCTAAAATGTCTGATTATTTTCCTTTCTCTGGTGCACATTTATACTGGTAAAAATCCATAGGTCTTCCTCATCTTTACTAAAAATACAAAAATTAGCTAGGTGTGGCACACACCCGTAGTCCCAGCTACTCGGGAGGCTGAGGCGGGAGAATAGCTTGAACTCAGGAGGCAGAGGTTGCCATAAGCCGAGATCACACCACTGCACTCCAGCCTGGCGACAGAGTGAGACTCCATCTCAAAAAACAAAAACAAAACAAAAACCACCACCAACAAAAAACCATAGGTCTCTTTGGGGAAGACTGGGAGGAAGATTAATACTATACATTTTTGGTAGTGTACTGGGGTTCTTCCTTGAGGGGACCCTACCTCGCCTTCACTCAAGCATTCTGGATCTTTAAACTGGCTCAAGTCTGGGAATCGATTGAGGGGCTTAGGGTTCTGTAGAGAAACAGAACAAATAGGATTTATTATGAGAATTGGATCACAACATTAAGGAAGCTGAGAAGTCCCACAATCTGCTGTCTGCAAACTAGAGAATCAGGAAAGCCAGTGGTATTATTTAGTTCAAGTCTGAAGGCCTGAGAACCAGCAGCTTCAATGTCCAAGAGCAGGAGAAGATGATGGCTCAGGGGAAACAGAGAACGTATTCTCCCTTCCTCCACTTTTTTTGTTTTACTTGGGCTCCTAATGGATTGGATAATGAATGCCTACACTGGTGAGGATGGATCTTCTTTATTTAGTCTACTGATTAAAATGCTGATCTCTTCTGAAAACACCCTCACAGACACACTCCAAAATAATGTTTTACTAGCTATCTGGGCATCCCCAGTCAAGTTGACACATAAAAGTAACCACACCCTTGATGACCTTGTGCGGAAAAGTTGAACTTGTATTTCATCCTGGGGTATGATCCCTTGGGTATAAGTGTAGGAAACATGGGATCTGGGAGGTGAGATAATGTCAGGATCATGGGGAAAAAACCACAAGATGAGATGGAAAGAGGCCTGGAGTCCTAGATGGTAAATGCATCTTGTAAATCACATTATTTATATTTATGCCATTTCTACCTTTCATTACTTCTGTAAGCACTGTTCTAAGAAGGCATTAAGGCATTAGGTCCTGTTTTCCATGTAGACAAAGATGTAAAGGAGCAGTGCTGCCTGAGGCATCATGGTGGCAACAGTGAGAAAAAAAATAATACAATTCCTAAGAAAGTGGAGCAAGTCAGAGGCGCAAGATCCATCTGCCCCTCTGGACACAGGATTCTTACTCCATTGCTAATGTTGGAAAACGTGGGTGCATCATATCATGATTAGGGAAGTTTGCAGTTTTCTTTCAAAGGGCACAGCATAGCAAACAGAAACTATAAGGGTTCCTATACAACGGAGAATAAGGCCTAGAGCTGTGAAGCTGTGCAGCTTTCTAGTCTTCATCCAACCTCCCACTCCCTTCTGCTCTTTAGGGCACTCCTGTGTTGATATTAATATTTGTGTTAATACTATCAATTTATCTTAGACTTTGCTTTCCTGAGTCATTGCTTCCATAAATCACTAACCTTCCCAGTTTAGTGCCCCTGAGGTGTATATGACTGACCATAAACCTCTCTTGAACCTGACTCAATGCAAATGCTCAATAAATGTTAGTGAATTCATAAGTAACATCAAACTAAATGAGGAGGAAATAATGAACATCTAGTGATCAGCTCAAAATGACTTTCCTGAAGTTTTTCTAAGTATCCTAAAAATATCAAGAGGGGAAAATTGTTTCCTGTTATTTTCATTACCAAAACATTTTCTTCCATAAACATTTTACTAGCAGCAACTTCTCCAACTTTTTGACCAAATAGCAACAAGGGTAAAGCAAGGATTGCATACTAAGGGTAAGAGAAAACTTTAATCAGGTTTAGGGAGTCTAAGAGTACATTCAGCTGGGATAAAGGCACTGAAAGTGTCTTCTCTTTGATTCCAAGGCATTCCCCTTTGCCTTCATATTTCTTGGAGCGAAGTTAGTTTCTCAGACATATTTTCACCCACACAGAGATGCTGACATTTTATCCTGACCTTTCCACTTCAGTTACTTCCAAATAAGTATCCATTGATGTGGGATGCTGTGCTTATCATTCTGCTCCCATCTGTTCTGGTCACCACTTGGCATCGGACGGTGGGGAGTTCCATGCCCATTTCCCATGAGCCTTTGATCTGTTTCCACCTAAGTTCAACCGATGGAGGCTGGGAACAAAACATCCCATCCAGCATTGACCTTTGATCTCCCACTAATGCAACTTGCCTCCCTATACCTTCCAAATTTTGCACATATAAATATTTCCTTGTTTCGTAGGCATTCTGACCATCACAAATGAAGGCCTGTGTCAGGGCTGGTGCTGCCAAATAAAACTAGGAATGTATTGTGTTATAATATGCCTTTGTTGATACTCCCAGACAACCCAGGAGGTTCATTCTGGAATAAAACTGCAAATTGACTCAAAGAGGAGAGAATGAAGAGAGAATCAAGATGGAGAAGGCACTCTGGCTTTTGAGCCAGGCATTCCAACAGGAATAGAATTCAAATTGTGAAAACAGACCAAATAGTGTTATTTTGGAATCAGAGAATGTATACATCCATCATATTTAGATTTGAAAGTTTGAAAACTTATTTCTGAATCCATCATCAAATTGGAGTCTACATTGTACTTTCTTGGAATGGTAACATAGCTGCAGAAGTACATACAACTGTAGGGAATCTGAATAGAAAAGTTTCACGGAGAGGCTAAAACACTGTTTTGGACTCTCCATATTTTCTCATCTCTCCAAGATGAGAAAAATCATCTTGAGATGTAAAAGATTACTGTGTTTTGGAATAAGAAGCTAAACATAAGAACAGCTAATTGTAAAAGGCTGAAAATGTTCTAAGTATTTTCAAAATAATTTTTAGAGTTAATAGTGATCAACATCTGACCAGATGGAGGATATGACTGAAGTCTTGACCTAGATTGCAAAAGCAGCAGAGAGGCATGATGTGGCAGTGATGGGGGATTTTTCATATGCTGACAGAATTTAATTCATTCACACTGAAAGACTGATAAGTTTTTAACTTACCTGGCTAGATGCTGACACTCCCAAAATAAGCAAAAACTCATGAGGGGAGATTTTATCCTGGATAAATTATGAAAAACAAGTGAAAGCAGGTTGGTGAACTGAAGGGAAAAGAGGGAAAGTCAAAGAGGAAGGGTACAAACACTTCCTGAGCCCCTACCACATATCAGATGTCACCCACAGCAGTTAAAACATACCACTGTATTTATTCATCTCAATGACTCTGTGAGGGAATGCATCAGTATCTCCACCTAGCCTCAGAGACATTAAGTAACTGGCCTTAGGTCACTCAGCTAGTTTTAGCAGGTGCAGGTTTAGAGCAAAGCCCTGACTCAAGAGTCCAGGCCTCTTCCATTACCACATTGCTTCCTTGAGAATCTTGAGTAAAAAAGACTATGTCTTCTGAAGAGTGTCAGACATTTAAACTAGACCTGGGGAGACATTTCAGAAAGAGTTCAGTTAAAGCTAGATGTAAGTCCATGATTTCAACTATAAAATAGAGAGCATTTGAAATGTTTGGGTAACTAATGATCTCTCCAAATAACCCAACCTGAGTAAAGCTGAAGTGGTCGGCAAAGGTGCTCATATGGCTCTCAAGGAATTCAGCTCAGATTTTAGAAACGCACACAGGAAAGGTAGAAAAGCTCATAATTAAGGAGTAATATGCATGTGAGGTTACATCCAGGACCTGGAATGCTAAAGTTGTAGGAACAAAGGCTTGTGAAAAGTGCTGAAGTGAAAAGTGAGGGGATTTGGAGTATGTTCAAAGCAGGAAGTAGAACTAAAGTGTACTACACTTAATACCTGGGTGATGAAATAATCTGTACAACAAACCCTCATGACACAAGTTTATCTATATAACAAACCTGCGCTTTTACCCCTAAACCTAAAATAAAAGTTTAAAAAATATATTCCCAAGAATACCATGAATAGCTAAGGTTATACAGATGGTCCCTGAGTGTGGTTTGATGTGATTTTTCTTTTACTTTGCTGTGGTGCAAAAGCAATATGCATTCAATAGAAACCATACTTGGAGTACCCATACAGCCACTCTGTTTTTCACTTTCAGTACAGTAGTGAATAAATCGTCTGAGCTATTTAACACTCCATTATAAAAAAGAAAGAATGAAGAAGGCAAAGACCTCCTCCAAGGGCTGGTGGTGTAACATCAATGGGAGACAGGGAGAAAACTATACTCTTCTATTCCTAGTTTGCTTCCATTGCCTTCATCAATGAAAGTAATCTTTAGACCTGCCATGTTTGATCCAACTCTGGTAAAAATTCTTAAAACTCAACTCCCTTGAGTTTAAATCTCTTGGTCTAAACTAATGAGCTTCCTGGGAATTTGTCAGAAAGGTCACAAGGCTGCATTAATGTGCGACAGTGAAGAATGGCACAGGCTCCAAAAGGTAGAATTTGGCATACGCTACCTTGATTTTCAAAAGGGGAGGAAGATAAAGTCTACAAACCACAGTCTGGCAAGCTCGACGCACGTATCCCAGAACAGATGAGGAATCTGCTTAGATTCACTGCAAACAAGCCATGCTGGGCTCATCTCCTTTGTCTGTAGAGGTTTTCTTTAGGTAGACCAGTGTAAGGCTGCAGGCAGACAAGATTATGTCTTTTGTATCCTTGGGCATGAGAAGAATATTTGGGGATAGAATGTAATAAATCTACTAAGTTCATTTGTAACTGGTAAGGGACCATATCTAAGGAAGTGCTGCTCATGAAGCCATGTCATCCAGCAGAGGGATCTGCATGAGTTTTCCATCATAGTCTGACCCTATTTAAACTTTCTGTTTTAATGAATATAGACTGAGCTGGCTTTCTAGTCAATGCTCCAGAAAATATAAGACTAACAGAACAGTGACTGCAATGCTGGATGTCTGATGTAGGGTTCAAAAGGAACTTGAACAATAACCTGAATCCAACAAAGAAACATGTATTATGGTTAACATGAAGTTTTCTGGTTAGATTTCAAGGTGAGCTTCACATGTATACATGTCAAAACAGTAGCATATAAAGAGAATAACTTTGGGAATTTTTTTTACTCAAAATGAGTCAAGAGCATGAAGGAACTGCTAAAACCTTAACTGTAACTTTTGGCTGCATTAATGAAAGGTCTGGAACAGCAGAGTGAACAGCCTCTCTATTGCACTCAGGTTAGACTGTACCTCACAAAGGGTGTTCAGTTCTGGGTGCACACTCCAAAAAGGACAGTGACAATTGGGAGCATGGCCAGAAAAAAGGAACAAGGATGGGAAATTAGAAACAGTTGCAGGAACTTAAAGCATTTGGCATGGAGAAGAGAAAATGGTAAGAAATGGAGCTCTTTCTATATAGTCTTAGAAAGAAGACCAGGACCAACTAGATAGGTTTTGAGCTACTTATAGTTTTTATAATTATAGATGCTCAGCCAAAAAATGGACTGCTTTGCAAAGCTGTGTTTCCTCTCACTCTTCAATGACATGTTGGACAATCACTTGTTGAAGAAGAGGAGGAAACAAGAGATTCTTGCCTTGAGGTTACATAATTGCCCATGGCTGGTCATCCAGTTTTTTTCTTCAACACTTCTTGGGTTGGAGAGATCACTACCTAATTATATTGCTCAAACATTTGAGTAAAGCTTATTTAATATTACTCTCACTTGTTAGATAACTATGGATCTTAGATAATGCTTCTGTAATGCTCTTTGGAGTTTGGAACTATCTCTTGGATTGAACCTAAGATGAGTTCCTCCCCCCATTTCCTGCTCTAATTACCTAATTCAGATTACCATCATTGCTTGCCCAGAATACAGCAATTATTTCCTACATGTACTCTCCCAATCTTTAGTTTTATGTTTCTTCCAATGCACTCATCACTTTGGCCACAATATTCCTTATTAAACACTTATTTTATCAAGTCACTACCATCCATAAGACCTTTTGTGACTTAGTATCTTCAATAAACCCATGGTATAATAAGGGTGGGATGGGAGGAAGGAGAGTGATGAGCTGCTCTGTAATCAAAGAGATTTAAAAGGCTTAACCATCAAATATAATGCTTGGACCTTGATTGGATATGGGTTTGTACAAACCAACTCTAAATTTTCTTATACATCATAATTGAAATGCTTTGATTTATTTCTTAGGCCATTTTACCTCCAACAAACCATCCTACTTTGACTTTCCCTACAAACAATCTAAAGCAAATGTTACGTGGTTATAACCACAGATACAGACTAGAAGCATAAATTTGGCTCATCAATCTGATTGATAGCTTAAGAGAATAGTGGAATAACAGATCACTGTCTGCATATGCCATTGTTCTACAGAACCATATCCTTTTAGTGGAGAAGTTACCTGCTAACAGATGGAAGCAGATAAAATATAATTTATCAATGGATACTTCACTTACTATGTTATGCTGCCGTAGCAATGTCTCAAAACCTTGCTACAAAAAAAGTCGAAGAAAAACAGGGAGGTAGGTAGCAGTCTTTGAGAAATCTTCAGGATGAACATTGAGTGATGAACTGAAAATCTTAAGTTATTTTTCTTTTGACAGTCGTTTCTAAATTGCGTCTTTTAGATTAGCCTGAGCTAACAGTTTCAACTGTCCTCACAAAGAAATTTTAAGTGAAGTTCACTCTCTGCAGGTAGCTGAAATTATGACATGAAAATTCTATCCCCATGAACCAAAGAAGTAGAAAAAAAATCTGTGTACAGGAAGAGAGAGACTAAAGCAGGTGGCTCAAGGGAGGCAGAGGGAGATACTGAAAGAAAAGGCTTGGGGTTTTCCGAGCCTTATTATGATTGCTTCCTGAGGTCTGGCTGTCTTTCTCCTCTTGGAATTCTTAAGACCCACCTCTATTTCTTGAATTAATCTCCCCTGGTTGATAATGGAAAGAGAAAGTAAAACATAACAAAACAAACAAAATAAAACAAAAAGGCCTTGTCATTTTCTGAACATCCTTCAAATTTTACTATTTCTATAAAAACTTCCCTGATCACATCACTCCAAGAGATGGTACCTTTTCAATTCCTGTAAGTGCTTATTATCCCCTCCACTCACTTAACTCATCACAGACTGATTGCATTGTGAGTTATACTCCCAGAGCCCTCAAGTAGATTACACATTATTTAAAGCCACGATTCCATACTTTCATACTTCCCACTGCATCAAGCACAGCATGTGATAGATAGACCCTCAATAAGCATTTGCCAATTTGATGAGACTGATCATGCTCAGCAGTTCAAGTTCACCTCGTTGTTGAGCAATTGGAGTTATCTTGGCTTTAATAGAAACAACTAGGCTGAATCATGTAGAAAATAAAAATAAAATGAGGTACTTAATAAAATAACAGTAGGAGGAATATGAGATTATAACCAGCATAGAAACAGTTTTAAAAGATCCCCTAAAAGAGTATGCAAGCCTAGATTAGACACCTCAAGAAGTCAGAATGTTTTACCAGCTTAACAAATGTAATTAGTTGTTGACTCACTGGTGCGTGGTATCTAATTTGTCTATTCAGTTGCCGAAATTTCATGTGCTGACAATTATCTATGCTGAGACTTTCCACATTTACATCACCCATAAAAATAAAGAACTTGCTGTTCAAGTACAGGTTTGGGGAAGTCTGACTATGCAGGCATTCTCGTGAAAAAGATCTAGGGGCTTTAACCGATCCCAAGCTGAATATGAGTCAAGAACTTGCTTTAATTTCTTAAACAGGCTAATTCAATCTTAGGCCAAATTAGACGAAGAATCACCTTAACTTAGAATTGGGTGTTTGGGCAGCCTGGTTCTGGTACCAAAACAGAGATATAGACCAATGGAACAGAACAGAAGCCTCAGAAATAACACCACACATCTACAACCATCTGATCTTTGACAAACACGACAAAAACAAGAAATGGGGAAAGGATTCCCTATTTAGTAAATGGTGCTGGGAAAACTGGCTAGCCATATGTAGAAAGCTGAAACTGGATCCCTTCCTTACACCTTATACAAAAATTAATTCAAGATGGATTAAAGACTTACATGTTAGACCTAAAATCATAAAAACCCTAAAAGAAAACCTAGGCAATACCATTCAGGACATAGGCATGGGCAAGGACTTCATGACTAAAACACCAAAAGCAATGGCAACAAAAGCCAAAATACACAAATGAGATCTAATTAAACTAAAGAGCTTCTGCACAGCAAAAGAAACTACCGTCAGAGTGAACAGGCAACCTACAGAATGGGAGAAAATTGTTGCAATCTACCCATCTGACTAAGGGCTAATATCCAGAATCTACAAAGAACTTAAACAAATTTACAAGAAAAAATCAAACAACCCCCTCAAAAAGTGGACGAAGGATAGGAACGGACACTTTTCAAAAGAAGACGTTTATGCAGCCAACAGACACATGAAAAAATGCTCATCATCACTAGCATCAGAGAAATGCAAATCAAAACCACAATGAGATACCATCTCACACCAGTTAGAATGGTGATCATTAAAAAGGCAGGAAACAACAGGTGCTGGAGAGGATGTGGAGAAATAGGAACACTTTTACACTGTTAGTAGGACTGTAAACTAGTTCAACCATTGTGGAAGACAGTGTGGCAATTCCTCAAGGATCTAGAACTAGAAATACCATTTGACCCAGTGATCCCATTACTGGGCATATACCCAAAGGATTATAAATCATTTTAATATAAAGACACATGCACACATATGTTTATTGTGGCACTATTCACAAAAGCAAAAACTTGGAACCAACCCAAATTTCCATCAATGATAGACTGGATTAAGAAAATGTGGCACATATACACCATGGAATACTATGCAGCCATAAAAAAGGATGAGTTCGTGTCCTTTGTAGGGACATGGATGAAGCTGGAAACCATTACTCTGAGCAAACTATCACAAGGACAGAAAACTAAATACCGCATGTTCTCACTCATAGGTGGGAATTGAACAATGAGAACACTTGGAAACAGGGCGGGGAACATCACACACAGGGGCCTGTCATGGGGTCGGGGGAGGGGTGAGGGATAGCATTAGGAGAAATACCTAATGTAAATGACAAGATAATGGGTGCAGCAAACCGACATGGCACATGTATACATATGTAACAAACCTGCACATTGTGCACATGTATCCTAGAACTTAAAGTATAACAAATAAATAAATAAATAAAAAGAATTGGGTGTTTTGGTTATCTAGAAGTTCAGTATCTTGCATGATGCTGAACTTTTGCTATTCCAAATTATCTAAGGTCTCCTTTGGCTCCACTAGTGACCCCTGAAACAGTTCCCTCCATGTAGCACAGCTCAATAGTTAGGAAATTCTCTAGCATTTTAAACTTTTTTCTACCATCCACTTTGCTGGCGCTTCCACCTCACAGCTTCATCCTGCCCATTGAGCCATATACCAAGTCTCACTCTTCTCCTTCATCACCATGGAAAGGCAGCTGTCATAAGCCAAATCCAACCCTCAAGTCTAAACTTGACATCTCTCCAGTTCTGGTAACCATTCTCTAAGTCATATGGTTTCTAGATCCCTCACTGTTTTGCTTGCCCTTCTTGTGAAGCTTTACTTTATAAAAAACAAAAACAAAAACAAAACACTAAGGCCTGGGCTGGGCATTATGGCTCACACCTGTAATCCTAGGACTTTGAGAGTCCAAGGTGGGTGGATCACTTGACCCCAGCAGTTTGAGACCAGCATGGGCAAGATGGCAAAACACTGTCTCTATAAAAAAAAAAATAGCCAGGCATGTTGGCACGCATCTGTACTCCCAGCTACTTGGGAGGCTGAGGTGACAGATCACTTGGGCCAGGAGGTCAAGGCTGCAGTGAGCCGTGATTGCGCCACTGCACTCCAAATTGGGTGACTGGGTGAGACCCTGTCTCAAAGAACTAACAAACAAAAACAACCAACCAAACAAACAAACCTAAGGCCAAAAGAGATAAATTATTTGCTCTAAATCATACAATCAACATCAGCGCTGAAACTTGTATTCGTTATTTGCAATGAATTGACTCACAATGTAGCAATTTCTTTTTTACCTTGAATGATGCTGTATTATAAATCAACAGGGAAGCCAGAGATGCTGTGAGAATACACCAACGGATAAGCAATCAGACCACACAGTTTCTAGGATTTCTCTTTCAAATGAAAACATGACTACTTTTTGAACAAAAGGGTTGAACACATTTGAAGAAAATCAATATTGTCTCTATTTCTTAGGTAATGAAACTGATAGCTTTTGAAGAATATGCTATCTTCCAGAGCTAAGAAATTCAAGGTGGGTAATGAGCATACTAGATTTTTAATGTCTAATACATTTAAGATGGTTATATACATTTCCTTTATACTTGGTAAACTATGTCTCTATCTGAACTTATCTTTTTAAAGAATATACAAACACTATATGTAGTCCTGAGAAGCAGCTTGGTACTGTACTACCTATTTGAGAGTAAAAGACATGTGACGTAGGTTTGTGTTTATTGTAAATGTTGAGATTTATGAATTGCTGAGTCATCCTTACCAAGAATCCTGGAAATTAGCGATCTTGATTTGACTGTGATTTCTCCCTGAGGTCAGTTCTAGGTCATTGTATTCTGAGTCTTTCTGCCACTTAGTCATGATGGGAATTAAAGTTGACCTGGATTTCCCCCATTGACATTGCCACTTGATTAGCTCCGAAATATAGAGATTATGAATCCTGTTTCATTCTAGACTTAAGTAGCAGGAAACTTCTGCTTTTCTTCTCAAACATACTCCTTCAAATTTATAGACGTCAGAAATCTCCATAGAATCACAGGGCAGATGTTTCTGGCATGTGATTCACTGATAGAGACTAGGTGGGTATCATTATAGAAATTTTCACAGGCTCCCAGGGTACTACAAATTAGAGCCATTTCTTACTAATTCAATCTAATTGGGTGAAGAGCAGTCAGAATTTTTAAAATCTTTTAATCATATGTTTAGAAAAACTTCTTGCAATAATTTCAAACTTACAAAATTTTTTATACAATACATAAAATATTCATATATCCTTTACCCAGATTTCTAAAATTTTTAACATTTTAACCACAATTTAAAAATCATTGTTTTTCTGTTTGCCCATGTCTGTACTCTTTTACATTTTTTGAATCATTTGAGGGGTAAGCCTTTTACACTTTCTTTTACCTCTTAATATTTTCTAATTATTGCCTAAGACTAAGGACATTCTTTATTCTTTATTTATTTATTTATTTATTTATTTATTTATTTTTGAGACAGAATTTCACTCTGTCACCTAGGCTGGAGTACAGTGCTGTGATCTTGGCTCATTGCAACCTCAGTCTCCCAGGTTCAAGCAATTCTCCTGCCTCAGCCTCCTGAGTAGCTGGGGTTACAGGTGTGTGCCACCACGCCCAGATAATTTTTGTATTTTTAGTAGAGATGGGGGTTTCACCATGTTGGTCAGGCTGGTCTTGAACTCTTGACCTCATGTTCCACCCACCTTGGCCTCCCAAAGTGCTGGGATTACAGGCGTGAGCCACTGTGCCCAGCCTGGCATTCTCTTACATAACCATAGTACAGTTATCAAATTCAGGACACTTTGATGCAATAGTTTTATGTATATTTTTTCCAATTATCTCAGTAATGTCCTCTATAACTTTTTTACCCTTTCCAGTCCAGAAGCCAGTACAGGACCATGGATTACATTTAGTTGTCTGTTTCTTTAGTCTCTTTTAATCTAGATCAGTTCCTTAGTCTTTCCTTTGCCTTTCATGGCAAAAGCCAGTAGTTTTATGGAATGTTTCTCCATTTGGGTTTGCTGATGTTTCCTCCCTGGCCACAAAACTACATAAACAATTCTGTGTCCTCCTCAGGTATCCCAGGCATAAAATATCCATCTGCTCCTCATTCATTCATTATATTAATTTTGATCACCTGATCAAACTCTTGTTCATTTTCTTCACTATAGAATTTCTATTTTCTCCCTTGCAACTAGTAAGCAATATGTTGAAAGACACTTTAAGCCCATGCAAATATTCTACTCCTCATCACACTTTTCTTCCTAAACTTGATTCTTGCTCTAATTAAAGTTTGCTATAATGGCTGTAAACTGTTGATTTTACATGTTTACCCACTCTCTCCACGTTTATTGGTAGGTGTTCTTTTGTTCTATAAGAAATGTCTCTCTCCCTCCCCTTTCCTCTCTCTCTCTCTCCCTTTCCTCTTTCTTCTCTCCCCTCTCTCTCTTCTCTCCTCTTTGCCTCTCTTCCTCTCTCCCTTCTCCCCTATTATTAGTATGAATATATAGATTCCAATTTTATCCATGGGTTATAATTCATTTTTCTTATTAATACTTTTTTTGTTTTTGAGAAGGAGTTTCATTTTTTCCCCCAGGCTAGAGTGCACTGGCATGATCTTGGCTCACTTCAACCTCCACCTTCTGGTTTCAAGTGATTCTCCTGCCTCAGCCTCCTGAATAGCTGGGATTACAGGCGCTTACCACCACACCCAGCTAATTTTTGTATTTTTTAGTAGAGACGGGGTTTCACCACTTTGGCCAGGCTGGTCTCGAACTCCTGACCTTGTGATCTGCCCACCTCAGCCTCCTAAAGTGCTGGGATTACAGGCATGAGCCACCACACTCGGCCTTTGTTATTAATACTTTTAATGCTCAGATTGTCACAGACTTGGCAAGTTGGATCCCCTTTATGCTGGCTCCCTTTTAATATGCTCCCATAATTTTTTTTTAAACAACACTTTCTTGCTTTCTGGTTCAACAAGATATTTCAGACCTATCAAGTAGCAGCCCTGCTCCAGCACAGGAATCAGCCATTTCTCAAAGGACCTCTCTTTACTTATCATGGGGAATGGTATTTAGAAACCAAAATCTTAGCACTAGATGTTTTCATTGTTACTGAGGGGGTCTGCCTCCAGGCCCTTTTTGAGGATAGAGCTAAGAAAGCTACACACACAGAGATGCATACACACATACACACACACAAAGGCTTGTCTATACATGTCATAGAAATTCTGCAGTTATACTGATACTTTCAATATCAATCCCACTCCACGAGTTTCTTTGTTGCCTTCCCCCCACCCACTCCATCTTTGAATCTCCCTTCTTCCACAATGAGAATTCTGCCTTTCAACAGCATCAGAACACTGACTCATTTTCCCAGTCCTAAAACACACATAAAATCGTTTCAGAATTGCTATACCCAAATCACCATGCATATCAAATCAAATCAAGTAAAAAGAAATTAAGATGCATTTGAAGTTCTTTATTTTTTTCCCTGGAGTAAAAGTATATTATCAAAGTGTTGTCTTTAAAGTTACCTGAATTAGTTCTTTGCCCCCGCAACCCCGACTTCAATGTAGTAATGTTATCCATTTCGTAGAGGTTTATGCAGAGAAGTATTACTGCCTTCTCTATCACTTCTGTCTGATTTTCCCTCACCTTTTGTAGGTAAGTGATTTCGTTGTCTTCTGGTTTATTTTTCCTGTGTTTCTTTTTCCAAAAAAGAGCAGACTTGTGTATTTTCTTATTTCTCCTTGCTTACACAAAAGGTAGCATATTGTAGATACTCTTCTACAATTGGCTTTAAAAAAAACTTATCTCCCGAAGTTCATAGAAATACTTTTTAGTGAAATTGTGTAGTACTCTGTTGTGTGAAGTACTCCAAGGTATTCAGATAGTTCCCAATAGTTTGCTATTACAAATAATGCTGCAGTTAAGAACCTTGTATGTATGTACCTCCTTTTTTTTTTTTTTTTTTTTTTTTTTTGACAGAGTCTGGCTCTATCTTCCAGGCTGAAGTGCAGTGGCGCAATCTTGGCTCACTGTAACTTCCACCTCCCAGGTTCAAACAATTCTCGTGCCTCAGCCTCCTGCGTAGCTGGGATTACAGGAACGTGCCACCACGCCTGGCTACATTTTTTTGTATTCTTAGTAGAGATGGGTTTTTGCCATGTTGGCCAGGCTGGTCTGTAACTGCCTGCCTCAGTCTACCAAATTGCTGGGGTTACAGGCATGAGCCACTACAACTGACCCATATTTTGGTATTTTGAAGATGTATCTTCATGATATATTCCTGGAATTAGGACTGCTTAATTGAAGAGTAAATGTCTGTGTGGTTTTGTTAGATATTGACAAATCCCCCTTCATGAGGCTATACCATTTTGCATTTCCATGATCAGTGTTTGAGAGTGTGTATTTCCCTAGAGTCTCTTCAATGGAATGTATTATCAAGCTTTTGAATAGTTGCTAATCTGATGAATGAGAAGAGTCTCTGTGTAGTTTCAATTTTAATTTCACGAGTGAAATTGTACATGTTTTTCTATGTTTAAGGGCCATGTTTATATCTCTTTTTGGGAATTTTTCATGTATTGTGCCCACTTTAAGATAGTACTGTCAGTGTTTCCTCAATTTTACAAATTCTTACATAATAGGGATATTAACTCTGTATCTGTGATTAAATACTTAAAATATTTTCTTCCAATTTGTTATTTGTCTTTTAACTTTATTTATTGTTTTTGCCACTTGCTTTTTTTGTAGTCAGATCTGTTAAGCATTTCTTCTCTTTCCTGCGGCTTTTGAGGTATAGTTAGAAATCTACCTACAATCAAATTTTAGAGAGATTCATTTCTGTTTCATTCTGGCACTTGTATAGTTACATTTAGACCTTGAATCCATTTAGCACTTATTGTTATGTGTGTGAGAAGTGGACATAATTTTATCTTTTCCTCAACCGTCTATCCAGTTGCCCCACCATCTTTATTTAAAAGCCCATTTGTTCCCTAAGATTTGAGATAATACCACCTCTGTCATAATCTAGATTTCCATATGTTGTTGGGTCTGTTTCTGGACTTTCTATTCTGTTCTATCTGTTCATGTGCCAGTACCACACTGTTCTTGAAGCAGAGACTTTATAGTATGTTCTAATGTGAGTATGGCTGGTCTCTGTTACTTCACCTCACCCCCCCATCAACACGCTATATTTATTCCTTTTCAGTATTTCCCTACCATGTTTATTTCTCCATATGAATTTTAGTATTAATTTGGCTAGCTACAGAAAGAAAAGGGATTGCTGTTTTATTGGAATTTTATCAAATTTATGAATTACCTTTGAGAAAACTGACATCCAAATACCATTGAGACATCCTAACCAAGACCTCAAGATGTATTTCTGTTAGGTCACCTCTACCTTTGTATCTTTCAGGAATGTTTATAATTTTTTTCATTTAGGTTTTGAACACTTTTTAAGCTTATTCCTAAATATTTTATTTTTCCTATTGCTATTATAAATGGGTTTTTTTGCTTTATATTTTCTAACTGGTTATTTTTGTGCATATGAAAGCTATTGATTTTTTATTTTTGCAATTATTGAAGTATTTTAAAATATAACTAATTTTATTGCTTGTAAGTATGTAACCTCAGCATTTTTAGTACTTCAGAGTTTACAAAGTATTTTTGCAATATATCTTTTAGTTAGTGCATATGATAACTTGATCTAGTAAAACAAAATACCTCCTAATAGAATGTATTGTTTCAATAAAATGACCTATAATTAGTTACTAATCGTATGCTGTAATGTAGTCATTATTTTTCTTAAATTTATCTACTTCAATGGTAACACATTTTTAATTTTCAAAACATAATAAAGAGGGCAAAGATAAGCTTCAGCCCAGATCTTGCCAAAATTCTCTCAAAGGTTCAAAATCATGAGCCTTTTAATAGTACATGCTACACATGCCCAATAAATATTATCCTAGTGGTATCAAACATTCTCGCTTATTCTGAGTTGATGGAGCCAGAGGGAGGTGGACTTCCCTGACCATCTTTCAGTTTCATTGCACTTGCTCCCAATGCATTTCAGCAGGCTGACCCTTCTGTGCTAGCTGAATGTCTTAGTTTGTTTTTTATTGCTATAATAGAACACCTGAAACTGGATAACTTGAAAGGAAAGTAGTTGATTTAGCTCATGATTCTGGAGTCTGGGAAGTCCAAGATTGTGGGGTTACATCTGGTGAGGGCCTTGTGCTGCTTCATAGCATTGTGGAGAAGCAGGAGAGGGGAGACAGTGTGCCAACCTGCTTTACAACCCACTCTTTAAGAACTAACCAAGTTCCATGAGAACTACCTTAATCTCTTCATAAGGGCAGAGCCCCCATGACCAAACACCGTCAACTAGGCCCCACCTCCCGACACTGCCATCCTGAGGACCAAGGTTCTAACACATGAACTTTTGGAAAACACACTCAAACCATAGCACTGAACTATAAATATTTAATTGCAGAGAAAGTCCATAAAATCTGCAAGTGCTACAAAATCTATAAATCTTTTCACAAATTGAACTGTAGTTATCACTCCAGCCCTTGCATCCATTTAAAACACAGCCGTAAGTACACATGGAAATTATTTATTTAGTTGTCAGACACTGTTTACTACACAGGTGGATTTAGAGGCCACTTTGGAAGAACTCCTCATATACCCTTTTCCCCGAGGACCCCAAGACCAAAGATCGATTCCCCCTACACTGTATCATGATCTCAGAAATGTTACCTACAGCATTGTTACAACTACTCACAGACAGATATGGCTGCAATATCAGTTTTTTCAACAGGATTGGCTTCCTAAGCATAGCATAAACGCTTCTTTTTAAAATCTTATCTGGTTTTATCTTACATGGAGGTGGTACGTTACCATTTTTACTATGTTCTTGACTTTACTTGATGATTTCCTTAAACTTATTCTCCTCTATAGTCTATATGGCTAGAAGAATGCCTAACCATACTTTTCAAACTCTCCTTTAGGATTTTTTTAAGGTCTATATAAATTTTTAAGTGTAGGAATCTCAATAGAGTAAAACCATTTCCTATTTGACAAAATAACATAAATCTAGATACTTCAATTTTGAAAGCCATAGGCCTGTAAGACATGAATTCCATCAAGATGATAAATTGCATGCTAATCACATCCATCTGTAGTACTTTGAGGGAGAGAGTGAGCAGAAGGTTAGCACTAAATCTTTATTATAATTTGAAGAGATTTATTGAAGAACCCATATCATACCCCTAGTAGTACAAAACCACTGCACCAAACAAACAAACAAACAAAAAAAACCAAATTCCAAAGAATAAATGAATTCAAGAGAACATCACGGAATGCTTTGCTATATTCATTCATTTATTCATTCAATGCATACTGAGCACCAGTCCTGTACCAGACATCTAAGACCATGGTCTTAGATGTTGGGATACTGCAGTGAGCAATGTAGACACAGTGTACCAGGAGTTTATAGTCTATATAAGACTATTCTTGCTGCATTAACTCTAAAAAATAAAAAAAAAGAACTCCTTAGTTTATAAGGCAGAGAATTTTGGCAATATCCAAGCACATTTTAAAGAGACTTCCTAGTATATAAACTACTTCCTGTTGCTATGTGCGATGCTATGTTGGGCAACTATTTTCAGGCCATTAGTTCTATCAGTAAATAATTTCCTCTTTAAATTTAGTTTGTTTTGTAAACGTTTTAAAAGAATTAATGTACAAGAAATAGCGAGGTACTAGCTTTTAAATGAATAAATATGGCTCGCAGCATTGTGAAGGAGCATGTGAGGAATGTTTGGCTCTGCAGAAGGCAGCAGGTCTTCTCCAGTCTCAGGTGTGAACATCCAAGTAGACTGAGTTGCATTATCTATTAGAATTTATCACTGCTTCTGTGGATGCAATAATCATGATGAAAAAGGATCCTTCACAGCACAGCTTCCTCCTCTCTGAAACAAGAAAGACTTGATTTGAACAAGATTGAGATAAATTAGTATCTAAAATCTCAGTCCTCCCCTACCTTCCAGAAGCTGAGAGAGCCTGATAGAACAATAAGAGGAGACAATTATAGCTCCTATTTCCCTGACACACAGCCCACACCCAAAGCCGCCTATTGAAAGGAAAATCCTCCTCATCCAATGACATCATATAAACATATGTGAAACAATGGAAAGTGCTGAATAGAGACCTTTATACAATTATTCTAAGGTAATTTGACAAGCTAAAGAGACAGTATGTTTCCCAAGCATGTTTCCTACCCCTGGTATGAAGATGTTGGAGTCACTTTATGATCTAGGTTCAAACAACATTCCAGTTTCATCTCGACCCTCCCCACAGCAGACCAATGGCTTACTAAAGATTCTTCAGGTTACAACTATCAGAAACCAAACAAGTATTTCTACACAAAAAAGGCATTTATTAAAAGAATATTAACATATCTCCTGGAATCCAAGGAAGAGGAAAACTCCCCAGGCTCTGGAAGATCCAGGAACTTCCACAAAGGGAAGTTCCGTTCCTCTGCCATGAACATGGCTCAGCTCCCAGCAACCTTAGTTCTAAATTCCAAAATCGTAAGAAGAAAAATCCAAATGACCCAGCCAATATTTTCTTTCAGACTCAGGCAAGGCTGGTCCCTGCCCTGGGCTCCACACTTCAGAGGGCCCTGGGTATGACAAAACTATGAAAAAAAAGGTATTAAAAAACAGATGGGTCTCTTTATCACTGGGATTCTGCATGTAGTTCTTGGTGCAACACAAGCAGTAATTCTAAATCCTCAGGGAAACATTTCTCTATGTATCTTGTCTTAGGATCTTAAGTACAAGGCAACCACATTTGGATTCCATGAGACTTTCTGGATTGTGCTGCTGTGGATGCTTGAGGCAAACAGTGCTTTAGAGTGCAGGGGAGATTTGAGTAGCTCTTGCACATAGAAAACAATAAAGGCAAATAAATTAACTTGTAAAATCCATGTTATCAGATACCATAAATAGAATAGATTCCCTTATAATGAAAGTCTGTTTCCCAATGGCGCTGAACATCTATTCATTTATTTCTCTTCTTGTTACCATTTGCAGCTCCAGAGGCACTTATGATTTTAGGGTGGTATTCATAATAGTTAACATGTAGCAGCTGAGAAACATTTTGGAATGTTAAACAAATCATATTGCTTTGAAATTTGTATATATATAGGTCTATAATATCACTTAAACATAGTATTAATTCTTTTCATTGTCAACTAGTTGGACATTAAATGGTAAAATTACAAACAGTATTGTTTTTATGAAACAACAAAATTTTATTAAAATTATAAAAATTTTAAAATTCAGCTTGATTTAACTAATTTTGAATAAAATTATACAATCCATCAATTACAATTTGTGTTTTACTGCTTAATTGTAAGAAATGATTTTAAATATTTTAGAAGAAAACACTTCCTTTGGAAAACTACATTTAATTTTTAAAATTGTATATATATTCTAAGTTGCAATTTTGAATGAACATGTGGTAAAATTACATTTAATTTTTTAATCTTTTAGATCCTTAGGAATGACTACAGTCAAAATCACAAAAGAAGTAGAAAATGTAAAAGTAACCCCAAAATAGAAAGAAGAAATAAAGAATCTTCAAAGAGGATGTTTTCTTAAATTTTTTAAACTCCCAACTAAATTGAACAAATGTATGTTAAGCATAATCTACATAAGATTTATGAATAAGATATTACAAATTCTATATACACTGAGGTTTTACTTACTGTTAAAAACAATGGAAATGTACAAGAAATTGTCCCAGTCAAATCCACGACTTGTATGCCCCTGATGAAATTCCTGCAACTAAGAAAATTCAATAATTCACATTTTAAAATATGAATATTTCTTATCAAATGAAGATTTAATTACTTATCAAAACAAAGAAGATTTGAAAAGATATTCATATCAAAATCACAACCCAAAAACATCAAATGCAACTCTGCATTTCCCTTTAAAAGATGCAAAAAAAATGACATTCATGCATTATAAGTTGAATGAGAAAGACAGAACCTCTGGAACTTTACTGTTTATTAGACGATGATCCTAGAAAACAGTCCATGTGAACTTTCTGACAGTGTGAGAATGTTTCTTGCAAAATACACTCTGCAGCAAATAAACAATTTTGATTTTTCATTGCCTGAACATTGCAGAAAATGTTATACTCCATTTTATATCAAAATTCTCTCAAATGGAGAGAAAAATGTTAAAACTGACTTACATTTTAATGTCAAAAACAAAATACTGTGTTACTACTGTCAAATGCTTCACAACTAATCTTCAAAATGAAGGTATTTGTTGCTAACAACATTTAGGATCTCAATTAAAAGAACACAAATGTATCAGTTGTGCATATATACATAAACACACAAAACAAAATGTACAATTACTAGAACTTTTTAAAAATTTAAACAGCAAAAATTGATAGTACTCTGTAAAGAAAGACATAGGATATTAGCATGATATATTTTTAAAAAATGTTATGTATTTCATATTTATCCCAAGCTTTTCATAACACAAACAACAAACATTTTCAGAAAACACTGGAAAATGTTTAGTTTAAATAGAAATTATTGAGAAAAGTTATGCTATGATGTTTGAACATGTAAGCTGAATAAAAATAAACAAATGTCAAAGATCAGAAAGTTGTAGATTTGTGGTCTTATTTCTAAGATCTCTATTCTATTCCATTGAAAGGATTCCCTATTTAATAAACGGTGTTGGGAAAACTGGCTAGCCACACGCAGAAAATTGAAACTAGACCCCTTCCTTACACCTCATACAAAACTCAACTCAAGATGGATTGAAGACTTAAATGTAAAATCCAAAACTGTAAAAATCCTAGAAGAAAATCTAGGCAATACCATTCAGCACATAGGCACAGTCAAAGATTTCACAACAAAATCACCAAAAGCAATTGCAACAAAAGCAAAAATTGACAAATGGGACCCAATTAAACTAAAGAGCTTCTGTGCAGCAACAGAAACTATCATCAGAGTGACAGAGATCCTACAGAATGGGAGAAAATTTTTGCAATCTATCCATCTGACAAAGGTCTAATAGCCAGAATCTACAAGGAACTTAAACAAATTTACAAGAAAAAAACAAGCAACCCCATTAAAAATTGGGCAAAAGACATGAACAGCCCCTGCTCAAAAGAAGACATTTATGTGGCCAAGAAACATATGCAAAAAGCTCAACATCACTGATCATTAGAGAATGCAAATCAAAACCACCACAATGAGATACCATCTCAAGCCAGTCAGAATGGCGATTATTAAAAAGTCAAGGAACAACAGGTGCTGGTAAGGCTGTGGAGAAATAGGAATGCTTTTATACTGTTAAAGGGAATGTAAATTAGTTCAACCACTGTGGAAGACAGTGTGGTGATTCCTCAAAGACCTACAGAACCAAAAATAACATTTGACTCGGCAATCCCATTACTGAGTATATACTCAAAGGAATATAGATCATTTTATTATAAAGATGCATGCATGCATGCATATTTTCATTGCAGCATTATTCACAATAGCAAAGACATGGAATCAACCCAAATGCCCATCAGTGATAGACTGGATAAAGAAAATGTGGTACATATACACCGTGGAATACTATGCAGCAATAAAAGGAACAAGATCATGTCCTTTGCAGGGATATGGATGGAGCTGGAAGCCATTATCTTCAGCAGACTAACATAGGAACAGAAAACCAAACACCGCATGTTCTCACTTATAAGTGGAAGCTGACCAATGAGAACACATGGACACAAAAAAAATGCTATGAATCCCCATGTCCCATTGAGACTTATCTATTATACCACTTCTCACGGTGTATCAATTATTTTCTGTGTGCTGGTCTAGTCCAACAGAGCACAAGCTCTTTAGGGGTAAGGACTATAACTTTTCATGTTCGTTTCTAATATCTAACTCAGACAGAGCCTTCTGCATAGAAAGTACTTAAACATTTATTAAATGAATCAATGAGTTCACAAATAGACAAAATTTCTGACAAATTCAGAGCTTCTAATACTCATATCACATATTAACATTATCATATATAATATATAATATTATATATTACATAATAATATTAGAGAGTTCAGTATAATTTCTTTACATCTTAATGCATCAGAAAGAGCTTTACTAAGCCATTGATACTGAAATTAAAAGCAATTCACATTCACTTTCTTGCTAAATGTTAATTATATTCAAACCTAAAGAAGTCATAAGTCAAGTGAGACGTGATGTTTTCAAACTTGAATAACCTTTTCCTAATTGAATTTTTAAATTATAAATATGGCAATGCTAAGTAAAACCAATATAAACACAAAAGATCATAAAGTGAAAAATAAAAATCTCCTGCCTTCTCAGTCATATAGTCCAAGAGGCAACTACATCTAACAGTTCGGGGAGTTTCCATCCAGATAGTTTTGATGCCTTGAAAATATTTTTTTCCGCATACTCACAACTACCCACAGGTAATTTTTTATTCCATTCTTTCCTTTTCTTTTCTTTTTCTTTCTTTTTTTTTTTTTTACCCAAACTTGAATTGTAGTAGCTAGATTGTCTTGCAAATTGTTTTCATCACTTAAAAATATTTTGCTGTAAACATCTTGCTAGACAGTTTTTACAACGTTCTCTTCAGGTTATTCAGACACTGGATAGCAATAAATTTTTAGAGTTCATTTTCAACATGTGATTATAAGTACTTAAGGAAAACAGGACTATATTATTTCAGTTGAACATCTCACCAAGCTCTTCTCACATTTATTTTCTCAATAATCTCTTGAAATGATGGTTTGGTCTTGAAGTTCTTGGTTATCGAAGCTCAAGTCTCACTGTGACATCACTTGGGAAGTCCAGGCTTATCCGGCTTATCCATGAACAGAAATTGCCCTGGGGATTTCAGATCTACCTCATTTGGAAAATTCAGAAAATTATGTAGAAGTCACATCAAGAAACCTTTGATTTGAAAGTGAACTCATTTATTAACTTTTCTATACATTTTTAAAAAGGAAAGTGTGTATGTAGAAGCATCTCCTTTTTTAAAAAAAGTGCTGGAGGGCTGAAAATATCATTTTCACCTTCATTTAGTCAGGCAAAGAGTTAACCCACAATAAACAAACTACCATGTTACCAAGTAAACATAAGATAGTCAGCTTTACTTAGAAGTTGTTTTCAGTATTTTATTTTAATTCAGCTGAAGGGGAAGCTAGATATTTGGCTAGCAACCTTCAACCTAACAATAAAGAAATCAACACATCTGTTCTATATCTGGCCAGGCTCTGCGGCCCCCTCAAAATTTGACACATTATTATGCTTCTCTGGGCTTCCGTTATGTCATTTCTAAAACAAATGTGTTGGATGAGATGATCTTACTGCTTTCTAAAATTACAATTCAACCAAATTATGACTTCAACAAAAACTGTAATTATTTACTAAGGATAATTTGGTCTATGTTTCCTTGTATTGAACTAATATACAGTTTTTAAAAATAATTTTTAGGGGAAATGATGAGATATATCCCCTAATAATTTAGAAATGTGATGTGATGTCCATTACCCTCTCAGAATTAAGCTATGAAGATAATGCAAAATGGACCAAGACAAAAAGATGAAAAGTTTGACTGAAAATATTAGCACATGTAAAGGAGGGATATATCAAAAGAAAGTTTTTGCCACCTCCGTCTTCCCCATCTCACCACCAGGGAAAATAGGGAAGGGTTTAAGGAATAAGGGAGGCACAGGAGAGAGGGAAGGGTCAAGGTCAATGGGAGGTGAGTGTGGCTGCCGTCCTCACCTGGTGCTCTCCACTGCTGGAGACAACAATGATCTTGGTCGTACGGACTGCTCACATGCTCAGCCAGCAGAGAGAGCCATTTGCCATCCCCTGAGAAAGTAAACATTCCTCCAGTCATCCATCAGTTTAGAATAACAGACATGATTATAAAGCCAGCCACAATATTTATGGGAAACAATGTTTCTCCTAAGGACCACAGCTATAAAGTGTCACGCAACCTTCCTTCTTCTTTGAAGGATTACTGCCTTCTTACTCATGAAGAAACATGTTTATCTAACATCATAGACTATCAAAATGTCACGTTTGAAATAGTATCATTAAGGATGAAATATTCCATTCTTGCCCGGAGGATCTCAGTCACCTTGACCCAGTGAAGCAGCCTCCATTTCCAAGCCAGTTGTAGAGCTTCAGATAAGGGGTGTCTAGACACAATATTCAACATCAATCTTAACTTTGTAGTTTTTAAGGAAACAGGGCCTGAAGTCCATGTCATGGTCCAGACTTGATATTGATCCTCTACTCAAAGTCTTATTTTGTTTTGAGCCTATCAAAGCACTGCTTCATTTAATGTTCACCTTAATTACACCCTTCCTTCAAATTCTATAATAACTGAGCTTTTTCCTTGTTTGGAAATGGTTCTATAAACTTAATTTTTCAGACTTCAGGTCTGTTCCTTTTGGTTCTAGGCTGATGGGCTAGGACATCTTGTAGATCTACCATAGTAGAGAATGCTCTGTGTGATTGTCATGTTTCTCATTATAAGTTAATTCTTTTAACTTTTAAAAAATGTTGATTCTTGCTTATAGTAGGTCTGCCCCCAAGAGATAGACACCCTATTGGGAAACAAGAAAATCATTTAATTTTAAGCCCACCAGGTGTCAAAGCACTATATCTTTAAATAAGTAATGAATGAGCACTTGGTAGGCTTTAGAAGACAGCCCCAGAGACCACCTTGTGTGGACAAGTATATATTCCTCTAACTTCTACACCTTCCGGAATGATAGGAACACTAAATACTGATAATATTGTGGCTCACTGAGCTGCAGAAATTTGGCAGAACTTTTGTCTGTGGAAATGATAAAATTGACACGAAAATTTGGAGGGAGAAAAGTGCTTCATGATTTGGAGATCAATTTATAAAAAAAGTTTTTAAACAGAAAAAGAAATTCACAAAGTATCCTCTCTAGGGTTTCTCTAAACACAGAGATTCCATTGAGTACGTTTTTCCACACTGGCCTTTGTTCGGTGCTTTGTTTCTGTGGAGAGGCTGCAGGAACTGCTGTGGGGCTGAAATGGGTCCTGACTTCAAACTGAACAGCGTATTCAAGATTTTGTTTGAATATGACTTGCTACCAAAAAAGAAAGTTTGGAAATCACTGACGTAGCACTGTTTTTATATCATCTATTACATAAGCAGGACACACTGGTTTTAGAATCACAGTAACCATCAATGTTCCCGATTGCCCATGTGGGGAAAAAATGTCATTCTCAAGAACTTTGGCTTTGAATGGGTGGTTGGGAGCCCACTGGGACTAGAGCTTAGTTCCAACCTTTCTGATTTACTTAAATTGTCCTGTAAGAAGATATCATGATGAAATTTAGTTTCTATCCAACAGACGGCAGTGGTAAAACTGTTAGCTTGGAAGGGATGTCGCCCTGAAGGACTGAGTACTGAGGATGGGCATGTTAAGTTTGGAAGCAGGAAATGAGCATAAATGTCATTTGGCTCTTTCTTTTTGCCTAGAACCAAATAGCCACATTGTTTTGTTCAGTGCCCAGAGGTTCAATACCACTCTTTTCTTGCTTTTCACTCATCAGCCTAGCCACCCACCTATACTGCCTTCTTTTTATACTGGAAATAGGAGTTTTCTCTTTGAGATCCAGGTTAACCGCTGCCCAGAAGGCCCCAAGACTCTGATGAGCAATGCACCCTCGATGTGACTGCTCTCTCCCGGGCTTTGGGATACATGTAAGGTTCTCTGGGAGACAGGATGGGAACTGTGCTGGCCCTTGCACATCACTATTTACAACTTTAGGCTTCAGTTAAGTCCTGAAAGAAGCATTAAATTTGCAAATGGTAGTAAGCTCTGCCTAATGAAAGATGGCATCAATTAAACAACATTGTGTGTGTTTAACCTATAAAATCTCTTAGAACACAAAAACAAAGATCACAATAAAAACTTCTAACATTAATATCATGCATAAATATTTACTATTTAATATAACAAAGATATTTCCTTAAAAAGCCCTAAGGAATTTTGAAATTAGGCATCACATGCTCATTTTTCTATACATTACAATTTTTTTTTTTAATAGTAGAATGAATGATGGCTGTGAAGAGGCAACTCAGTTGGGATTCCCAAATCCCCAGATTCCACGCCTGGCTCTGCTGTCAATGAGGGTGTGTTTCTTATCCTTACTGAGTCAGTTTCCCTCCAACTTGAAAAATTTAAGAATCTATAATTACTGATTCTCATGTCTTAAGTGTGGACTAAGTAGCTTAATCCAACGCAGATAGTTGGAACTTCACATTAATGTTACTTTAGAGTAGCGGTTAACAAACTGGACTCATGGGTCATATTTAGTTCTTTGCCTGTTTTGGTAAATAAAATTTTATTAAAACAACCACACCTAGTCATTTATACATTGTCTAGAGCTGCTTTCCCAGTACATCGGTAAAGTGGAATAGTTGCAATGAGAGCTTGTGTCCCACAAAGCCTAAAATATTTATCCTTTGCAGAAAAAGTTTGCTCACTGCTGCTTTAGAGAAATTAAATGTGATTCTTTAAATGAATCATCAATAACAAAGAACTTATTTCATCTCCCTACTAAAAGATTATAGAATGATCAGAAAAGGAAATCAAGAGAAATAGAAGCATTGAGTCAACCAGATGAGAACCCAGCTACAATCTTTACTGCCAGTTGAATATTGCTTCATACGTTATTATTATCATTATTAATATTATTAGTAGTAGTACTTGAGATGGAGTCTTACTTTATCACCCAGGTTGGAGTGCAGTGGTGTATGATCTTGGCTCACTGCAACTTCCGCCTCCTGGGTTCAAGTGATTCTCCTGCCTCAGCCTCCCAAGTAGCTGGGATTACAGGTGCACACCACCACGCCTGGCTAATCTTTGTATTTTTAGTAGAGATGGGGTTTCACCATGTTGGCCAGGCTGGTCTTGAGCTCCTGACCTCAGGTGATCTGCCCATCTTGGCCTTACAAAGTGCTGGGATTGCAGGTGTGAGCCACCGCACTTGGCCATTTCATACATTATTAATTGAAAAAAGATAAAGAAGTAAAATATTTAATTTTTGTTATTTCTTTTTCTCGAGTTTAATCACATTTCTTTTAGGCTTGAACTAACATTTGTAGGAAGAGAGTCAGTAGTTGCATAGAACGGGGGCATGCATTTGGTTTTCATTTCATTATTAGCTTCCCCTTACCTGTGGCTCTTCCAAGGGTTCTGTCCCTGGTGCTCCTTTTTGCAATCTCTCCAAATAGGAGTTACAGTTCTAAGAACACATTAAGCCTTCTCCCAGTCATTGTATAAATTCAAGATGTTCTTCTTTCATTTGTCTGAAAACACAATTTAAGCATCAGCTTCTTGGTTACCTGCCTCTGGACAAAAAAGTACCTCAAGCCTACTAGAGACTACATATCTGCTGCATGTATCACGGGTTGTGACTTTTTTTCTAAATAGCAGATCTTCCACGGCAGGGCCAATGTCTCTGCAGTTTGCTTACCCTTTCCCCATCTTCACAACGTGAATGCTTGAGTTGTGGGTTCAAGACAGGAAAAATGGGACAGGTGGCGCCTTATCAATTCCCCTTTAATAAGAAATCCGAAAGCTTTCTCTGAAGCTTTCAGCAGGTTAAGGTTTCTTCTCATTGGCTAGACCTGTATCTCCCGGCTCCACCTAGTGGCTAGCATGTTTTCCTGGGGACATCCCTGCCCTAACAAAATTGGGGTTTTGTTAGCACCTGAGAAATGAGAGAAGGGATCGAGGGAAGGCAACTAACAGCATAGACCACAAAATTGTAGAACTCATCTTGGATAAAGTGAATCACATAGACAAATGTGGATATAAAAATAATTTTTTGGCCAGGCGAGGTGGCTCACTCCTGTAATCCCAGCATTTTGGGAGGCCAAGGTGGGTTGATCACGAGGTCAAGAGATCGAGATCATCCTGGCCAAAATGGCGAAACCCCGCCTCTACTAAAAACACAAAAATTAGCTGGGTGTGGTGGTGCAGGCCTGTTGTCCCAGCTGCTCATGAGGCTGAGGCAGGAGAATCACTGGAACCTGGGAGGCAGAGGTTGCAGTGAGCCAAGATCGTGCCACTGCACTTCAGCCTGGCGACAGAGCGAGACTCTGCCTCAAAATAATAATAATAATAATAACGATAATTTTTTGCCCAGTCCTTTGGGAGGCCAGGGGTTTGAGAACAGCTTGGGCAACATATCAAGACACCATCTCCACAAAAAAATAAAAGTTAGCCGGGCATGGTGGTGTGAGCCTGTAGTTCTAGCTACTTGGGAGGCTGAGGTGGGAGGATCACTCGAGCCCAGGAGTTCAAGTCTGTAGTGAGCTATGATCGTGCTTGTGCACTCCAGCCTGGGCAACAGAGTGAGACCCTGCCTCCAGTAATTTTTTATATTGTGTTTAATGTTATGGGAATTATTCACTAACCCAACAAATATTTGTTAAACACCCAAAATGTTATAGGTCTAAAAACTCTTCTCTGGATCCATTTTGATTCAAAATGATCTAACCTAAACCAAATAATGAAGGTATATTTTAATATTCTTTATAGCATACCACATTGGTCAAAACCAGTCAATTCTTTTCACAGTTATGTTTAATGAAAGAAAACACATAGAAAAACAAAGATGTTGAGTAATGAGGTGGAAACAGAGCCCCACCCCACCCCCCGCCAATTCACTAGATCAATTAATGACTGAAAAGGCTTTTCCTAAAATTTAAAAACAAATTGACTTGAGACTGAGATTAAGGTAAAAAGGAAAGGCCCTTCTCCCTCTCAGTCTTTGGCGGTGAAACAAAGAGATCAGTTGGAATTTCACAGAATTAATGGGATAGCTCTTGTTTTCTGATCAATAATGAATAACCTGGATGAAATAAAACTCTCTTCTTTGCTAAGGTGCTTTTTCTCCCTTTTGATGAACTAATAATCATTTACCTGCAGCAATGCAGATTTATTAGCACAGAAATGTTATTCATGTTCAGAAAGAACAATGCATTAAAAATAGGAACAGAAAGAGGTGGACTAAGCAGATGGTATTCTGGACTTTGAGCCCCAGAGTAAAAATTTAACCCTCTATTGTCACAACCTCCAAGGGACTATCCAACTCCTTTTATTTCACTGGAATTCAATTGTATTGACTGTTTTCAAATAAATGGGTAATTGACTGAGGATCAAAAATCTTTTGTGATATGTTGAAGACTTTTACCACAAAGTTTTTTTTTTTTTTAACAGAATTCAGTTGGCCTGTTAGAGATTGGAATAGTCGAAACAAAGAAAATTCCCAAGGATTCCAGGATTCTGTGTCACACACTGTTGTCTAGATCTCTAGGTTTTGTTACCTTAACTGTTTAAAGTCTTTCCCAGGTACAGTGTGAATGGAGCATAGAGGATTGTTTTCCACAACTCCCTGGTTAATCGTACAGCATTCTTATCACTAGGGTTCTGGGAATCAGGTGGAGTCAGGAACCAGAACATTGCTGGGAGGTGGCAAGGCACCTGACGAGCCTTTAAAAACTACCAATGCCTGCCCCTCGACAGCTTGGTGAATGTGGTCAATTTCATCAGCTAAAAGAATAAGAATTTTTAATAAAATCATAAAGGTATTAACTGATTGAAACATAAAGGCCTCCTTTTATGCATACAATTTCCTTGTATAACATACCTGGAAAGTAGTCAGGAAAACATTGAACACCAGCAATCATAGGAATTTAATTATTTCTCAAAACAACTCATTTAATTTTCTAGCAAATTTAGTAGTTTGGAATATTATTTTTAAATTAATACCTATCTATTTTCCTTTAATTCATGCAGTGTCCAAGTTCTGCCCTTTCAAAACAGGAAAAGTAAATCTTAGCTTCTACATCTCAGCCCTTCAGTTGTTTAATGGCACACATCCACCTTTCTTAAATAAATCCTGGATATTTGCATAATCACTTTTTAGATAGCTGAGTTTCAAATCCCATCACTGTCCTGGATACATTTCTAAAGGAAAAGCTCCTAATGGTCAATATTTAATTTAAAGCAGTGGCTAGGGTTCTGATTTAGTTGTTTTGGGTTAGGGCTCAGAGACATTGGTAGTCATCTAAGTTCCCCAGGTGATTCTAATTTGCAGCCAGGGAAGAGACTCCCTGAAGGTTAGTGGCCCAGCTCTGAACTTGGACCCTCTGGTGAGAGGTCCCTTGGAAAGAGCTTCAAATAGGCAAATGAAATTGCTACTTTTCTTGTTCTAGACACAAATTCTGGTAGGCAATCCAAGTCACACATGCAATGTTAGTGACAGTTAGATACACTCTGGCTCATATGGAGCTTAAGGTCAGTCCAAACACTTAGATATTTGTCCCATGAATTTCCATTAAGTTACACCTTCCTGGTTTTGTATATGTGAAGCTGATCTTTGACTCTAAGTCTGGAGTTTTTTGGTTTTTCCTTTTGTTTGGTTTTACTTATTGCCTGTAACTATATTAGTAGTTGTATCAAAGAAAATAATAGCTGAGCGCTAAACATGGCCTATGCGTGGGGCTAAATGCATTGTCATTTAATCCATTATTTTATTGAATCTCCACAGCAATCCTATGGGAATGATAATCTCACAATCCCCCATTTCACAGCTGAGAAAACTGAGACCTAGACAACAAATTAGATTGGGTCCGTCACGCTAGTCTGTAAAAGCCCTTTGAGGATTCTAATTCTGTCACACTGGTGTAAAATTTTTTCTATATGTATATCCTCCTTCCTACCGCAAATGTCAGCTTTTCATCAGCACCCACAGATGTGATCTCTGTACCATATAAATCCCCTTCAGTTAGCTGTGAAAATGTGGAACAGGAGGGAGTCTCAGTGCTGAGTCTGACCATGAGAGACCTCCAACCAGGATCCTTTAACCTGCATGTTAGAGCTACATCAGTGCAAGCAACTCATACCCATCAACATAGGCATATTTTCCCCACTGTCTGCAAGGATGTCATGGGACTCTAGGTCAATGCCATGCCAAATCTCTATTCACTGCTCTTACTTCTCCAGTAAACCCATCAATCAAGGCAATGAGCACCGTCCAGATGCACGTGCTCTAATGAACCAGATGCTCCCTCCCAGAAATCATTATGTCTCCCCAGGGTCACCATGTCATTACATCACAGACCATCCTTTTAATACATTTCCCTAGAATTTTATCTAATACCAATATCAGTCTTGCTGATCTATAGTCTGCAGAGTCCAAATCAATATGTTATGTGCTACTTTTTTTCTTTTTTGAGTATCTCCCTTGCTCTATGTGCTACTAAAAGATCATTTTTGGCAGTTAAGAAACCACTTCTCTCTGTTTTCACTCTAATGTGCCTGAGCCACAGAGAACTGACTACATTTGATAGGCTCCATTTGATTAGTGTTATATTTTCCAAAAATTCCCAACAAATCTTGGATTTCCATTGACTTACCTTTCTCTCTCTGAACAGCCTTCTCTACAGAAAATACTGAACTGGGGATGATCTGCTTTCTGTCTGATATCTGTCAACATTACCTCACTTGCTCCAGGCAGTAGGCAAATTGCTTCCTTGTTCTTCTTGCTCAAATAAAACTTAAAACCCCCATTGTAATTTCCCTTCACATTTTCCTAATATTGAGTTTTGTATCCTTTTCAAGTCTTAGCTTATTCTGGGTGGTAGCCTTCCTGACACCTTAAGCTCATAATTGCATGCTAAGTAAACATTTGAACCAAAACTATGAATACAAAGCTAAATAATGAGTCAGATAGAAATTCCAACATCAAGACGAAATGTGTTATCCGTACAATCTTTCTTCTTTTATGAACAGGTGGACCACCTCCATACCAAATTCAAAATATCTTACTATGAAGTCACTTTTCTCAGAACTTTCTGAGGAAGTTCAGAGAAGTATGCAAGTATCATTTTTCTTTGTTTTACATGCAAAGAAACAGATCCACCAAATTCTTCCAGAAGCTAGAGAGTGACCAGGGTCATGAGTCACCTGCATATATTTTTGAGTTGAGGGCTCTTTGCAACCATCTCAGCTGATTCTCAGCCACATCCAGCCACATCCAGCATCTGACTAAAACAGCACCTGTCTTTCTAACTGACATAATGAGAAAGAATTACAAGGAAAGCTGACAAGAATGATTCTGTTCTTCCAGGAGCTGAGGGCAACAACAAGAAACCTTATAGGCCACTGTGGTATAACAAAGACTTGGGAAAGCCTACTTATTGTACTGGAAAGTGTTTTATTCCAGAAAGTTATATTGCTATCACTTATGTTTCTGATGTCCTTTCTGATGTCCTCTTATCACCAGCCAAACCCAGGAATTTGGGGATGGCGCTGTTGTAGGAATTTTTCCTTAGTTCAGTTAAAGACAGGGTCCTTGTCACATGACCACAAAAAATTAGGCTTGCAGACAATTTGAGGAGGGCAGGGTTTTTTTGGATGGAAAGGAAAAAAACTCAGCAAAGAGAGAGAGGTTCCTGTTAACAGGCCCCATCTCAGATTGAATCCCCAGGTTGCCACACCGGATGAGGAGAGGCCAGGCTCCCCTCTTGCAAACAGCGTGAACTTCCTGAAGCTCCATGCCAGTGCGCACTCCTCCCAGTGTGCAGACCGGATGGAGTTTTTCTGGGTCCCTCTCCTATTTGGCTGTCTCATTCCCCCTCTGAAGAAGTACATCTAACTGCCTTTAAAAGAAGGATAAGATCAAAGACCAATCTTAACTGCTTTCTACTGACAAGGGACATTGTTTTGGGGAAAATGGCCATCAGAGCTCCCTCAGAGGCCTATCTAAGGGAGCCTGGCAGAATGGGCCATTGTCCAAGGCTCCAGTTGCATGACCATTTGGAGTTTGATGGACTGAAGGGGAGAACAGAAAAACTGGATTATTAGAAAATATGTATCAAAATAAAACAAGGCCGGGGTCGGGGGGCGGGTTAAGGACAACTTAAAAATTCTGAGGCCTTTTACCAGTTTGCACAGGGAGCGGGAGGCCAAAAGCCCAACTGGTGAAAAAAACTTTACCCTTTTGCCAGCATGTTGGGCTTCTGGGTTCCCTTCACCTGAGCCCTGTCCTAAGCCAACCAGTTTGAGGTTTGGTAAATTAACTTTCCCCAGTTTGGAGAATGCATTTGAGGGGAGTGTCCCATAGTACAGAGACACAATTACCCATCAATGAGGAGAGGACAGAGGAGGAAAAAGGAAAGAAGAAAGCATTTTTTTCCAAAGGAGTCCCACGGATTCAAGATGCATTTGAAAGGGATACAGACTGAAGATGAATGGCTACCCACCTAGAAAGAGCAGAACAGGTGTCCCTGGTTCCCTTCTTTTCCTAGCAAATACCAGGATACATGAGGGAGAAAAAGAAGAACATCCTCTTTCCCTCCTCCATCCTTGCATCCCCAAGTCCCAGCAACCTTGGCAGGTGCTGGCCATTGGTGCCAAAGCAGCTTACACTCATGAAGAAGGGAAGGCCTAGAGAATAGGAATTATCTGCTTTTATCTATGTCTCTTTTTCCCCTACATCAGCAGCCTTGGAATTCACTAGACCCCATTTATACCATGGATACTAGCATGATCCTTATCCATGAAATGGAAGGCTTGGCTTAATCGGCAGGAATTAGCCATGCTCACCTGCACTGTGTCTGATAGGACTGAGTTGTTTGCAAAAATAGACTTTAGTTTTATATATGGCCTGATTATTTGCATAAATTGCAGCAAGAATAACTATTTCTACATAGACCTTTTAGATTGGCTTTGATGGAATTCTGTTCCAGAAGGAATCTCAGATGATATCTTTTAAAGCCAAGCCCAACCATGGTTTTATATCCACAAATAACTGTGAGTTGGGTGATCCATTCCTCTTAAGGTCCCAAGATAAACTTGGAGATCCTTGGCCAGTTAGAAAGTGACATTCTTTACTGATCACAGGTCAGGAACCCTGTACAGGGACTGCGTAGACAAGGGTATGAGGACAGTTTTTCCTGCGGGGTTTTATCAGCTCTGCAAGTCAAGCTTGACTCCTTAAAGAGAAGCATACCCTTATAATCAAACCCTTGGTAAAACAACTGGTTTCTCCACTTGCATCCTGTTGCGAAAGAAAAATGGATTCTTACTGCACTGATGCAAACAACTATATTGCCATAAGTTAAGAATACTCACAGATAGTTTCCAAATTCTAGAGGAACCAGGCAGAGAGAGAGAGAGAGACAAATAGGCTCCAAATTTTGTTCACAGGAGTATAGCTTACTCAGTTATTAAAGGCTGTAAATACTTCAAAATAAGTTTTCTTAACCCTGAAAAACAAAACAGGGATCAGCAATATTCCAACAAAAGTTAAAAAGATTGTTTCAGTTTTGAGTTCAGTCCATTAGTTCTAGTTTTGCTTGATATTCGTGAACACTTCAGCTCTTCACGAGTCATGTACATTTTTCCTTTATTCCAATGTTACAATCTCCAAAGTTATCAGAAACCTGTATTTGAGAGGACCTGTCAAAGTTCTATAGCTCAGTATAAACCATCTTTTGAAAAGCAATAAAACAAGACAACCATTGTCTGTGAATAACAAAATGTCCAGGGTAGTTACAGTTAGAAACACAATTGACAAAGAAGTTTGGTTATCTCTGTGATTTACAATAACCTAACATACCAACCTTAATTATGATTGATAGCATATACTCAGACATTAGAATTGTAGAAATCCCATATAATTTTGAGCATATGTTAGCATTACTCACAAAAATATTACCTAAAGGATATTGAACATCATTTTGGCAGTCCCATGTACCTAAACATGTTTACCTCTCTTTTCTGGACACTCCAGGGGCCCTCTGAAGTATCTGAAAAGCCAGGAGTCAGGAAAGACAATTTCGGAACCAAAGTTTGATTTTTGGGAAGCCTGTTAAATTTGTTAGAGGTTTAAAACACTTGATGTTATAAAACAGTATTCCAGGTCACCATAAATTATTTATTTTGCCAAAATGATGACTCAGAAATTTTAAAGAGGCAAAAGCCTTTTATAAACCTTTACAAATTTTGCTAAAGAGCAGATTAGCACCTTAAGAATACTTTGTTGTGCTTTTATTTCAATGCTCAATTTACGGAATAACTTTTTTGAATTTAGTCAATATGTTCACACAGAGAAACTATTCTGTAAGATTAATGTCCACAATCCTTCCACCACTTGTTTTAACCTTTAGCTTTATCTTGTCTAATTCAAAACAATCCTTTACTCCTAGGCAAAAATTTACAGTTTCGTGTCTTTTTATAATCTTTTACTAAAAACACATTTTACTGTTTTCACACACTTTGCATGTAAATCTATTTCCAATAGTTTCAATTATATGTTATAATGGTAACTCCTAGCAGTTTTTAACTTTAATGTAAAACCTGGTAAGTTGTTTTAATTGTGTGCTAGGTGCAGCCAAGGTTTGACTTCTTCCAGCGTAATTAAGGGTGTGGTTAGTTTCATATGTCCCCTGGCATTACCAATTGTGAAGCTGACAAATTGAAACATTCTCAAAAACCAAAAAGGCAGTTTATAACCTTAAAACATTTAGCAACCCTAGTATCTAACCTGCATAATTTAGTCCACCTATTTATATTTTGATGACATCTGCATTTTACCAATAACCTTTACGACTGCCTTATTTCTCAAAGATTAAAGTCGCTTGAACTGAAAGGTACCACAGCTTTTATCTTCCCTTAAAAAAATACTTGATTCAAGTGCTTGTCTTCCTTTAGGTCAAATTAATTAGAGCTCTTTTTACAGACATCATATACATAACACATATATAGCTACACAGACAGGCAGAAGAAAACCCAGTCGCTGGGTGGAGCCCTTTAAGAGACAGGGCTAGGAAAATGTGCAGATATCAAACCAGAAAGGACTCATTCCCTAGGCAGGATTGCTAAACAAAGCCTTGCCATGTGGTTACAGGCCACACCCTCAGGACATACGCCCTCAGGACATAAAACAAGATGGAGGTGTGCAGCAAAGTTTGCTGCTGACCACACAGACATGCAAAGCATACCACATTGGCTACAGCTTAAGACCAACCTCACAAATCCTTTTTCACAATTAAAACTTTACAGAGAATATAAACATAATTAGTCCACATAAATAGGTGGACTAAATTATGATAATGATCCTTATCATTCCTAGCCTAGGAAAATGTCTTCTAAAAGGAAAAATAAACTCATTTAAAAGTTAACTGCTGATGGATTGGAGAAGAAAAAGGGATGCCTGGGGGAAAAACCTCTTGTTCTTACGCAAATAGTTCCTCCACCCTAGAGAGAAGCTTAATTGCTGTATGATGGGGTTGGACTCCCTGGCTGGGGGAAGGGGAGACTCCATGGGTGCCTGGCAGGGAATACCGCCAGCTGCATGGGATCCCTTGGGGCTCAGGCAGCTGCTGTGGCTCATTCCCACCCTTGGCTCATTCCATTGTTAATGGCTGTTGGACACTGTGCACACATGCGGCAGACACAGCCATGCACCCCAGACAGTAGAGAATGGGGAGCAGGGAGCTGCCCCACCCAACTGTCCCATACACATGCCTGTGGCCATTGGGGTGTGTGTGAACCACCTCCGTATTGTAAAAAAAAAAAAAAGTTTTCATGTCATTAATGTCCTGAAAAAAAGAAGAGGAATGCCTATGAAGTGACTGTGAGAGGTTTTGAGTCCCCATTTCACTCACCCCTTCTCAAGCCCTATGTTCTGGGCACCAAAGCTGTTGTAGGACTTTTTCCTTAGTTCAGCTAAAGACAGCGTCCTTGCCACATGACCAAGAAAAATTAATCTCACAGACAGTTTGAAGGGTAAGGAGGGTAGGGTTTTATTGGGTGAAAAGGAAAAAAACTCAGCAAAGTGAGAGAGGCTCCCCATCTCACAGACTGAGTCCCCAGGTTATCACACTGGATCAGGAGAGGCCAGCAAGGCTCTTCCTCCCCTGCAAATGGCGCAAACTTCCTGAGGCTCCACCCCAGTGCACACTCCTCACAGTGCACAGGCCAGTTGGAATTTCTCCGGGGACCCCTTTATACTTGGCTGTCTTGGTGAGTCACTTTGTAGGCCAAATAACTGAAAGGTCTTCAATCAATACAAAGACTTGAGATAGTAAATATAAAGCTTCAGGCAGATTATTTCAGTAGATTGTGGCTTCTGCTCTCCAAATATAAGGTTAGAGGGTCATATGGCATGATGAACAAAGCCCCTTCTAGGTAAAACACACTGTCAGTCAGTGCCAGCATTGCCCACAGAATTCCTGTCCCTATCTCTCTGCCATCCCACACCACGCCACATCATCCTTGGCCTATTCTCCCCTACAGGACTTTGCATGTGGCATGCAGACAGTCTCCCTTTTCATTTGTTTTCTAAGGCATTATGTGATCACCCAGAGAAGGAGTAAGCTTCATTCAGGTTCCTGTCCTTCTACTTTGGGCCCCAGAATCTGGTCTGCTGTCCATGGATTCAGGGAGTGACAAGGGGATAATGCCTGCTAAGACATTCTCATCTTCAGTTGAGGTGTCCTTTTTTTTTCATTTAAGAATTTTTTTTTATTGAAGTGCAGAAAGTTGCACATATTTGTTGCATACCACTCAACAAATTTTAATCAACTGACCCATCACCTGATTAAGCAATAGACAATTACCTGTACCTGGCAACTCCCTACCTGCTCTCTTTCAAACCTTCCCCACCCCCGCAACAAAGGTCAGCACCACCTGTGTTGTAACCGAGCGAGTTATAGAGAAACACCACACTTTGAGACTAATTCAGGAGTCCTTTATTGCCGGCCACCGAGAGACGACTAGAGCTCAAAAATTCTCTCAGCCCCGAAGAAGGGGCTAGATTTCTTTTTATACGTTGGTCTAAATAGGGGAGGGGGAGTCTAGCTGAAGCAATTTTTACAAAAGCAGAACAGGCAAAAAGTAAAAGATAAATGGTTACAGAAACAGTTACAGGAAAATAAACAGTTCCAGGTGCAGGGGCTTAAGCTATCACAAAGTGATAAACGCAGGGGCTTTGGGTACCATCAACCAAGCACGTTTCCAGGAGTGGGTAGTACAGCTTGCCTCAGTATCTTATCAGTAAGCACATTCCTGGATGTACTTGGAGTTAGCTTGCACCAGTTATGTCCTTAAGCAGGGGGAACGAGGGGCTGCAAGCGAAGAAACCAAAGTGGAGTCTGTCCTGCTCTCTCAGATAAGAGAGAGTCAATCAGGTTAAAACAAGGTAGGGTATCACACCTGGACTTCTCCCAGCACAGATTTGTTTGATCTGCTTTTGAACTTTGTATAAATGGACTCAGACAGCTTACATGTTTTTGTGTCTTGCTTCTTTTTTCAACAATATGATTGTGAGATTTATCCATCTGTTGCATACAGTAGTAAATTGTTTATTCTCATTGCTGGATCATATTCCATTTGATTAATATTTCTGATTACTTTATTCCTTCCACTATTAATGTCAAGGGAAGCTTCCAGTTCAGGTCTATTACAAATAGCACTGCTATAAATAAATACTCCTCTTTTTAGGTGATCATATGTTCCTATTTCTGTTGGGTAAACACCTAGGAATAGAATTGCTAGGTTATAGGCTATGCATAAGTTCAGCTTTAGTAAATACTGTTTGTTTTTTCACTTCTTTCTCCTCCTCCTTCTCCCTTTTCTTCCTTAAGCATCTTTTTGACAACAACAACAACAACAAAAAACCATGCATGCTGGCCTCACAGCCTCATGTTTATAGATAAACTGCCACCAGCTTGATTGCCGAAATTAGCCAGCCTCAGGCTATTCTCCTGCCGTTTTGAAAAGGCCAGCTCCTTTTCACTCTCTCATCCTGCAGGGTAAAGTGGCCATCAGCCTTGTACATATTTCATGTTAGCTTAAGGGTCTCTATTGCTGATCCTGAACTTTGCAGAGACAAAATTCTGCTAAAAGATAGATGGATAGAGAGAGAGAGACAGAGATGATAGATAGACAGGTAGATAGATAGATAGATAGATAGATAGATAGATAGACAGATAGATAGAATATATAATCTATAAATTATATATACTGTTATATATGTGTATATATACACATGTATATATACACTTATGTATACACACCTAGATAGGTAGGTAGAATATATATCTATATATTATACTAGAATATGTACTAAGTTATATATGTATATATACCTATGTATACACACACAGATAGAATATATAATCTATATATTACATATACTAAATTATATATGTGTATATATACACGTGTATATATGCATATGTAAACACACATAGGTAGAGAGATAGACAATAGATAGGTATAATATATATCTATATATTATAACACATACTAAGTTATGTATATGTGTTTGTGTGCATATATATATATGTGTATATATATGTATAGATAGATAGATAGATAGGCATCAAGAGGCTCTGAGTTTGAATCCTCCTTCCATTCTTTGTTACTGAGTGACCTTGAGCAAGTCAGTCAACTGCTGTTTTCTCCCTTTTCTTATCTGTACATTTAGATTAATAATAATTCCAACATCACAGGTTACCTATGAGGATAGTAATATATAATACATGTAAAATGCTTAACACCGAGGCTGGCAGGCAGGCATCTCAGAGACATCAGTAAGGAAGTGTAACTTCCCAAAGGCACCTGTGTTCAGGTTAGCGATCATTTCAGTTCCCATACTCATACCCAGTGGGTGAATTTTACTTATCTATGCTGTGAGGCTATCTTGGGAAATGAAAAGGAGTGAGGGAGAGTCTGCCCTGGAAGTAAATTCAACTCAGGCAGAAATGGTTTATAACTTTTAAATGGCAATTTTTTTCAAGTTTTAAAAAATATTAGAGTACAGTCCCAGTGAGTACACATTATTAAAACACGTGAAAGGTGGGAGAACAGAGAGAGACAGCACAAGAGTGACAGCAGTTATTAGAATAGTTTAATAACCACAAAGGAGCCCTATGAAATTGACTGAAGGCCGAGGTGGGTTGGATTGCTTGAGCCTAGGAATTCAAGACCAGCCTGGGCAACATGGCAAAACCCCATTTCTACAAAAAATACAAAAATTTGCCAGGCATGGTGGCACTCAGAGGCAGCCTCAGCTGCCTGGGAGGCTGGGATGGGAGGATCGCTTGAGCCTGGGAGGCAAAGGTTGCAATAAGCCTAGATCACACCACTGCACTTCAGCCTGGATGACAGAGTAAGACCCTGTCTCAATTAAAAAAAAAAAAAAAAAAAAAAAAAAAAAGGTGACTGAGCTTGGGCCAAGGAGACACCTTGGCAGAGGCCAAACTAGAGTGAAGAGGGGAGAATGTGGCCTTTCTGGTTTAGAATCAGGGCAAACTGCTTATTAGCTGTGTGTTCTTGAACTTTGCACTTTATATCTGTGGAATGAAAACAATCTTATCTTGCTGAGAGAATTGCCTGGCAGCTAAAGTATATGAATTGTTTAGCTTAGCAGGTGTAAAAACTTTATGTGGCCCCTATTTTTAGGTGGAATTACACACACACACACACACACACACACACACACACACAATTCCCTTAATGAGAAAGTAAATAGCCCCATTAGCAGTCTTTCCATGATGTTTCTAACAGAACATAAGCAGCACTTCCAATGGGACATGGAAAAGACCCAAGTACACAGTGTTTCTCAGAGGCCATACCACAGCTGCAAAAACCATCACTGTTATCTTCCAGGTGCTGGCCACTTTCTAACCAATGATTCTCCACTTTGTTCCTCCTGACTGTTGAACTAAGATCACGGAGACAGCTGAAATGACCACCTTCTGGACCACATCTGAGGAGCCCCCTCTTCCAGGATCCCTCCTCAGAATTCCCAAACTCCCTCTTGCAGAGATACTCCGTTGGTCCTTTGGCATGTATTTTCCCTTACTGCAGCAAGAAAAATAAATCCAATTTCTTATTCCCCTCTACCTCCTCCTCTTCTTCCTCCATCCTGTAGGTGCTCTCCTGTTTGTCCTTAGGTGGCAACGTTACCACTAAAGAAGTAACATCTCTCAGTAGACAGAGAGACAGACAAACAGATACATCAACATAGATGGATAGATAGAGATATATGCTCACTTCTATAGATAGAAAGACAGGTATCCATGTGTAGAGAGAGAAACACTTTTAGAAAGAGAAAGACATACTTTGACTTTCAAATCGTTCCAGTTCTCTCTCTACAGCTCTGTGACCCACTTCAGGTCTCACAGTCACCCTTTACTCATGCCAATAACTTTAACAAAGTAACATGATGGTAGAGCACTTACTATGTGTCAGGAACATTCTAAGCCATCTGCGTGTATTAAATCATGTGACCACCACAGTAACCTTATGGAAAAAAAGTGATGCTACTATCCCATCTTACATAGGATGAGACTGGATCACACAAAGGTTAAGGGCACTGCCCTGGGTTGCACAGTTAGTAGGTGGGAGTCTTCACTCTTACCTCCCACTGTCCTGCCCTTACTGCCTTTTGAAGGATGGCATGTCCTGTCCGTGTCGCAGCACAGCACACATACAGACTGCAGAGCCTTCTCAGTTTCTCTCCAGCGGCTCAAAGGTCAAACTTGAAGGGTTTCTACTTGCTCTTATTCAGCCCTGTGAATGGGTGGTTTCAATGGGATGTATTTTCCTTTAATGTGTGTGTCCTGAAAAATTTCTGCTGCCAGAATCTTTTAAGGAATGTGACACAATATTCCATCATTTTTTCTTCCTCATTTTTCTCTCCCTCTTCTTCCCACTTCCTAATGTCTTTCTTTTTCCTTCTTATATTCTTTCTGGAGGTTGTAAAAGGGATTTTACAAATTTTCCTGCTTCACTTCAGACATAATAGCCCACAGTTTTAAGTACTTGTTATGTGCTGGGTATAGCGCTACATCCTAGGTACCATATCATATATTTTGCAGGGATTATCTCATCTGATCCTCACAACTGCCCCTTGTGAGGTAAACGTTAATATTATTCTCACTTTGCAAGTGAGGAAATGGGAGCAGGTTTCGTTCCTTGTCCAGACCTGAAATAACTAAGTGGCCAAATTAGGGGCAGACCTCTGGACCAAGTCCAGGACTGCAAAGACCTCACTCATCACCACTACACACTACAATTCAAACAACTCAATTGCAATAAAACAATAATGCAATTTAAAAATGGTCAAAAAGATCTGAATAGATGTTTCCCGAAAGAAGACATACACATGACATGAGCAATGGGTCTTTGAAAAATGCTCAGCATCACTAATCATCACGAAAATGCAAATCAAACCACGATGAAAAGTCATCTTTCCCCTGTTAGAATGGCTATTATCAAAAAGACAAAAACAACAGATGCTGGTGAAGATGCAGAGAAAGGGGAATGCTTGTACACTGTTTGTGAGAATGTAAATTAGTAGAGTCATTGTGGAAAATAGCACGGAGGTCCCTCAAAAAACTAAAAATAGGACTACCCTATGATCTAGCAATCCTATTTCTGGGTATATATCTGAAAGAAAGGATATAAGTACATTAAAGAAATATCTGCACTCACATGTTTATTGAAGCATTATTTGTAATAGCCAAGAATGGAACCAACCTAAATGTCCATCAATAGATAAATAGATAAAGAAAATGTTGTGTGTGACACACACACACACACACACACACAATGGAATATTATTCAGACATAAGAAAAAGAAACTCTGTTATTTGTAGCAACATGGCTGGAACTGGAAGTCATTATGTTAATGGAAATAAGCCAGGCACAGAAAGACAAATACTGCATGTTCTTACTCATAAGGAGGAGCTAAAAGAGTGGATTTCCTGGAGGTAGAAAGTAGAATGGTGGTGACCAGAGGCTGGGAAGGGGAGGAGGGAATAAAGAGAGGTTGGTTAAGGGGTATAAAAATACAGTTAGATAAAAGAAATAAGTTCTAGTATTCAATAGTACAGGAAGAAAATTATAGTCAGCAATAATTTATTAAATATTTCAAAATAGCTAAAAGAGAATGATAATGTTCCCAACACAAAAGAAAGATCAATATAGGGAGCTTCAAGACAGCTGACTAGAGGCATTCAGTACTCACCCCCTTTACAAAGAAGAACCAAAACAGCAAGGAGATAACCATACTTCGGATAGATTGCCTCAGAGAGAACACTAAAATTCAACAGAAAAGTGACAGGAAACACCTAGGCCAAGAAAGGAGAAGGAAGCAAGGTAGCCTACTTGGCTGGGATTGGCTGAAAACCCAGGCAGGCTCCCCAGAGTAGGGGAAGGGTAAGTGACTGACCCCCAGTGGTCCACATTCCCACTGAGGACTCCCGCAGTCCTAGCCACGGAAGAGCCCCTGGACCCACAGAGACCCCGAGACTAACATAGGGAACTGCCTGGAATCCGTGCGATGGCATTGCTCCAGAGAGGGCGCTCCCGCTGGGTCCCACACACCCCGAGTCCACACTAAGCAGCTGCAGCACAGTGCCGTTTTGGGAGCCCAACTCCCAGTAGACTGCATCCTGCTCTGGGGTCCAACAGTCCGCGCAACTCCACATCAATGGAAACCTTAGGAAAACTTTCCTGGATTGGTCTACGCAAAGAATTTATGACTAAAATTTCAAGCATGAGCAACAAAAACAAAAACATACAAATGGGACTATATTAAACCTAAAAGCTTCTTCACAGCAAAGGAAACAGTAAACAGTTGAAGAGACAACTCATTGAATAGGAGAAAATAGTTGCAAACTATTCATCCAAAAGGGCACTAATATCCAGAATAAACAAGGAACCCAAACAACTCAACAGGAAATACAAATGATTCCACTAAAAAGTGGACGAAGTAAAACAATGAACATTTCTCAAAAGAAGACATGCTTCAAATGGCCAAATGCTTCAAATTTGAAGACAGGCTTCAAATGGCCAAAAGGCATATGAAGAAAGGCTCAACATCATTAATCGTCAGAGAAATGCACATCAAAGCCACAATGAGATGTTATCTTACTCCGGTCAAAACGGCTGTTATTAAAAAGACAAAAAGTAACAGAGGCCGGGCGCGGTGGTTCACGCCTGTAATCCCAGCACTTTGGGAGGCCAAGGCGAGCGGATCACAAAGTCAGGAGATGGAAACCATCCTGGTTAACACGGTGAAATCCCGTCTCTACTAAAAATACAAAAAATTAGCTGGGCGTGGTGGTGAGCGCCTGTAGTCCCAGCTACTCAGGATGCTGAGGCAGGAGAATCTCTTGAACCCAGCAGGCGGAGGTTGCAGTGAGCCGAGATCAAGCCACTGCACTCCAGCCTGGGTGACAGATTGAGACTCCGTCTCAAAAAAAAAAAAAAAAAAAAGTAACAAATTCAGGTGAGGATGTGGAGAAAAAGAAAGTCTTGTACACTGTGTAGGTGGGAATGTAAATAAACTAGTACACCTACTGAGAAACAGTATGGCAATTTCTCAAAAAATGAAAACTAGAATGACCATTGAATCCAGCAATCCCACTATTGGGTATCTACTCAAAAGAAAAAAAAAATCAATATATCAAAGGTATACCTGCACTCACATGTTTATTGCAGTGCACAATAGCGAAGATATGGAATCAACCTAAGTGTTAATCAATGGATAAATGGACAAAGAAAATGTGGTATATGGATATACACAATGAAATACCATTCAGCCACAAAAAAGAATGAAATCATGTCAACATGGATGGAACTGGAGGTCATTATCTTAAATGAACTAAGCCAATCACAAAAAGGCAAATATCACAAGTTCTCACTTAGATGTGGGAACTAAAATTTTGATTGCTTGGACGTAGAGAGTGGAAAGATAGCTAACAGGGACTGGGAAGTGTGAGTGGGGGGAGATGAAGAGAAATGGGTTTAAACAAACAAGCATACAGTAAGATAGAAGGAACAAATTCCACGTTCAGTAGCAGAGTAGGGTGACTATGCTTAACAAACATGTATTGTACTTAGGTAATGGACTCTCTGAATACCTTGAGTCAGTCACTACACATTATACACCTGTAACAAAATTTCTCATGTACCCTATACATTTGTACAATTTTTTTTATGTCAATTCTTGGTCAAGAATATATTAGCACAATGAAAGAGAGAGAAGTAGAATAATTACTTAAAAGTCAAGTGTTGTTTAACTCCTCTACAGATTTCACTTTCCCTTTGACATTTTTTTCCCCATGGAGCATAAAATAAACAAATGCTGATTAAACACATTCCCTTTTTTGATTTATTTTTTTCTCCCTGTCATTTACTTTATTTTTGGAGATAATATCTTTTCTCTCTCTTTTTTTTTTCTTCAATTTTTATTTTAAGTTCCTGGGTACATGTGCAGGATGTGCAGGTTTGTTACATAGGTAAACCTGTGCCATGGTGGTTTGTTACACAGATCAACCCATCACCTAGGTATTAAGCCCAGCATCCATTAGCTATTCTTCCTGATGCTCTCCCTCCCTGCAAAGCCCTCTGACAGGCCTTGGTGTGTGTTTTTCCCCACCATGTGTCCATGTGTTCTCAGCATTCAGCTACCACTCATAAGTGAGAACATGCAGTATTGGTTTGCTGAGGATAATGGCTTCCACCTCCATCCATGTCCCTGCAAAGGACATGATGTCATTCCTTTTTATGGCTGCATAGTATTCTGTGGTATATATGTACCACATTTTCTTTATCCAGTCTATCATTGATGGGCATTTGGGTTGATTCCAGGTCTTTACTATTGTGAATAGCGCTGCAATAAACCTACGCGTGCATGTATCTTTATAATAGAATGATTTATATTCCTTTGGGTATATACCCAGTAATGGGATTGCTGGGTCAAATGATACTTCTGGTTCCAGGTCTGAGAAATCATCACACAGTCTTCCACAATGGTTGAACCAATTTACACTCCCACCAACAATGTAAAATGTTCCTTTTTCTCCACAACCTCACCAGCATCTGTTGTTTCTGTATATTTTTAATAATCACCATTCTGACTGGCGTGAGATGGTATCTCATTGTGGTGGTTTTGATTTGCATTTCTCTAATGATCAGTGATGTTGATCTTTTTTCATGTTTGTTGGCCGCATGAATGTCTTCTTTTGAGAAATGTCTGTTCATGGTCTTTGCTCACTTTTTAATGAGGTTGTAAATTTGTTTAAGTTCCTTGTAGACTCTGGATAGTAGACCTTTGTCAGATGGATTGATTGCAAAAATTTTCTCCTCTTCTGTACATTGTCTGTTCACTCTGATGATAGCTTCTGTTGCTGTGCTGAAGCTATTTAATTTATTTAGATCTCATTTGTCAATTTTTGCTTTTGTTGCAATTGCTTTTGGTGTTTTCATCATGAAATCTTTGCCCCTGCCTATGTCCTGAATGGTATTGCCTAGATTTTCTTCTAGAATTTTATAGTTTTGGGTTTTGCATTTAAGTCTTTCACCCATCTTGAGTTAATTTTTGTATAATTTTGTTATTTTTGTATTAATGGAGGTTTTATTATTTTTATTTTGAAGATATAAGACCTATTTAAAGACTATATACTGTCATTAGATAGATTACTCCTATGCTTTAAAAACAGAATTACAGGGCTTTCTCGATTTTTAATCCAATATTCTGCCCTTTGCTAATAATATACAAAAAATTCCTCAGGAAAGTGTCATTTTCTATATTATTCTAAGAAGTTTTTGGGAAGGAAACAAAGAATATTTTCTAGATTCATATATCTTTAAAATTTTTTAATGTTTAAAAGTGAAGTCTTTTTAATACAATTGCACTTCACCTGGCATTATAACACCTAGTATCTTTTAAGTTGTCTTTTTGTAAAATCTAGAAATAATCATCATAGTTCATATGAGTATGGCATCTTAGAGTTTTCCAAATGCCTTCACATAAAATATTTCATTTGATCTTTCTATCATTTCTAGTGAGGAAGATAGGGTAGGTATTTATACAGCCACATCTGGATGAAGGAACTAAGGCTGAGGGTTGAAATGACTTGTCCTAGATCCTGAGGCAGGTGATCAGGTGAGTGGCAGAGCCTGGACATGACTGCACATCACTTGCTAACAAAACAAACCACCACCACCAAAAGCCTTAAGTAGAACTAGAAAGTAAGCAAAAACAAAAACATCTTACTAAAATATCAAATATCATGACCACCTTCTTTTTTTTTTTTTTTTTTTGAGACGGAGTCTCGCATTGTTGCCCAGCTGGAGTGCAGTGGTGCGATCTCGGCTCACCGCAACCTCTGCCTCCTGGGTTCAAGAGATTCTCCTGCCTCAGCCTCCAGAGTAGCTGCCATTACAGGTGTCCATCACCAGGCCCAGCTAATTTTTTGTATTTTTAGTAAAGACGGGGTTTCACCATGTTGGCCAGGCTGGTCTCACACTCCTGACCTCGTGATTCTCCTGCCTTGGCCTCCCAAAGTGCTGAGATTTCAGATGTGAGCCACCGTGCCCGGCCCAGGACCACATTTTATTCAAGATATTATAACAAGATTTCCACCAAAAAATAAATAAATAAATAAAATGGAAAGACAATGCTAAGAATTTTGAATTTTATAGATATTTTCAAGTGCTTGGAATTACCAAAAGCATAGAGAGTAGAGCCAAATAGTTTATAAAATTTGAAATGATGAGATTATTAATATTGGAAGGATTTTGTGTCCCATTTATTATCATTCTTTCTCTGCCTGCTGGAATGTGTTTTGTGCTGCAATCCGAGTGAAGTTTTAAGATCTACCCAGAGGCCAGGAGAGGGCAGTGTGAGCTCACAAAATAGAAGCCATACTTCACACACTGCTCGGCCCTGGCACTGCCTGGGTGTCATCTCATATTCCAATGTTCGCAACGATAGCAAAAAAAAGTCAACACAATAAACTCCAAAGGAAGGAAGGAAGGAAAGAAGGGAGGAAAAATTATAAACCGTCACTATTGAATGAAGATAACATGAAAGAGTAGGAAGAAAATATTTTCAAATACTTGTTGGATATGGACTCTATGCTAAGTGCTACAATGAAAGAGACAAAATCCCTATGATGAAGGAGAGACGTGAAGAAACCAAACTCTGTTTTCAACTGGTCACATTCTTTGTGGCCTCGTTTGTTAAAAAAATAAATACTTACTATCAGATGTCATACAAGGACTCATCTGGTCCCCAAATCCTGCAGGGCTTAGATGGCAGTGGCCTGGTGCAAAGGAAAATTTAAGCCCCCAGGTTGAAAGAGAATGGCAAACATGCCAGTGTTCATGCATACTCGATATAGTACATACCTATGAACAATACATTTCCATTGTTCGTTCTGTCAAGGACTAGAAGAAAATATGCTCATGAATCTAGAGAAAAATTTTATTTAAAATGATCTTATTATTAACTGCAGTATTTTCTATTCCTATAATCCTACCATTCAACTTAGTTCATGTCCCCAGCATTTACTGAGGACCCTCTACGCTGAGCAGGGGAATATGGCAGAGCCTGTGGGAGGCACAGGAGCAGGGGAGGCAGTGGGATGAAATGTCCAAAGGTGGTGACAAAGTTTTATAAGTTATATAATAAAAGGAATACATAAAATGTCCAGCAAAAAAAGACATTGCTTCTGCCTTAGGGTGTTGGAGAATTGAGGAGTGATCGAGATGGACCTTATAGGATTTTGATGGCGGCAGAAGGTGGGATAGAGATTTGACAAGTATGAGGGGAATTTCAGGTAGAGGAAACACAGAGGTGGAGGTGTGGGGTATGTTTGGCATGATAGTGAGAATCCATCTCCAATGCCCAGAGGACAAGGCATGGGATAGGGAGAGAATGGAGAAGGAGTGGCGTTCCGGTGGGGAGGGGACAAAGGGAATAGAGAGAAGAGGGATGTGGCACCTGGAGAGCCTTGAATGCCACGTTAATGAATTTGGACTACACGTTCATGGGCTTACTGTTTATCCTCCAACAAGTCCCCAAAAGACTGGGAATGCATTCTGTAAACCAAGGGGAGACGGGATATTGCAGAGCAGATATGTCTAGGTTTTATGTGCATGCATATGTGTATGTGTTTTGTGTGTGACTATGCAGATCTGATCTCGTGGCTAGGTGGCTGCATCCACGAGCACGTAGCTCTCTGACAAAGTTAATGAGAATGGCGATAGCTAATTAGAATATTAGTGTCATAGATACTGGTCGAGCAAGCGGACAAGAGGCAGCTTTGTTCCAAGAGAGCCCTTTATTAGGAGTTGGCGGCATTGGCGAGATTGCCATGCACAGCAGCACCAATGCAAGAAGACATTAATTTCGCTTCTGCTGTTTCACAGACACTAGGTGGAAATCAGTTTCTTACAGTGAAATATGTATGTTCTGTTCTAACCTTCTGGTATTGTATTCTGTATCAATATTCATTTCAGAAATATTATATTATCATGAATGATAAGACATTTTTCCCCTAAAAATAAACTTCCTTGTGTTATTCACATGATATATAGGCAGAATTATTTGGTTTGGGACTCAGATAAATGCTGTCGGGAAAACATGAGAAGATAAAAATTTTGCCCACGCTTTGGTGGCGCTAATGTATTTTAGCTGGAAAATCATCTGGGAATTGAAATAGAATGTTGGAGGTATCCATGGTTACATATAATATGAAAAAATGTATAAAAAGAAACTATATTTGTTCCTCTCCCATAGTCTTTGAATATGTTATTAGTCCAATGGATGTTGGTAATTTCAGTGACAGATACTTATAATGATTTAACCAAGCCTGAGAACCTATCTGCAGAAAAACACACATGCCTAACATGTCGCCTTCATTTTCAGAGGGATTTCTCAGCCTTCAAACTCAGTAGGCCTAGGTTCAGAACCCTTGCCTGAGACTTCTAGGAAATAATGAGCCACTGTATACCTCTAAGGTGTGTCCCCCTAAAATGTTCCTTTCCCGTGTTATACTTTCTCTTTCATTTCTACATTTAGGACAGTGATCATTTTCTAACCAGATGATGACTTTACAAACACAAATTGTGGTTTTATTTAACATTGCAGGCAAATCCTATAGACCGTGATCCCATAAATACGTGTTCATTCTGACTAACCCAAGATAGTGTGGTTAGAGGAAACCTTTGAAAACCTTGTTTCTTAATATAAGCAAAAATGGGAGTCTTTTAGTAATGAAAATTTGCAGTCAAATTCCATTTTTGTCTTTTATCTTCTGGTCTTTATAAGACCCTGGCAAGAAAAGACCCAACTCCTTCAGGCTCCAGTGGCACAATGAGGTAACAGCCTTATTGAAGTTTTAAACAAGAAGCCCATGAGCTAGTGCTCTTAAAACCTCATGGCAAATTTTATGTACATTTCAGATCTACTCTGTAGGTTGCTCAGCAGAGGTGCTCCCTTGGCCACTAGCACACATAGCTCACACCAACTGCATACATGTGCCTGCTGCTGTTCTAGAAGGGTTTCAGATAGAAATCCATTTAATCCTCCCAACAACCTGAAGGAGTACAGAAATGTTATTCTGCCTATTTTAGACGAAACTGAGGCCCTGGATGATGAGTTGCTTGTCTCAGAGCCCACGGTGGTAGAGTCAGGATCTACACTCAAGCAGTCTTGTTGCAGAGCCTGTGTACTAACTTATATGCTCCTCTGATATACAGACATTATTTTTTCAAAACAATGGCCCCGTAGTAATGGTACTATTCTTATATCTTCTGTTTTGAGGGGATCTGCAACTCTGGCTCGGGCATTTTCTCAGCTCTCCAGTCGTTGAAGGATTTCTCTCTCTCTCTCCTTCTCTCTCTCTGGCTCTCACTCTCTCTTTCTCTCTCTGCCACCACACACATGCAATTCAGTTATACATTTGTTCAATTAGGCCTAACCTCCAGTGCAAGGAAAGCAGCAAGCTTTACACTGCTTTCCCATTGGAGGGGCAATAGGCACTCAAGTCTGTCTTCTCCATGAAAGGAAGTCACAAATTTTCACTGAACTCTTCCACAATCAGCATAAAATAGTTATTTAGGGTTTGCAAATAGAAATAGAGAAAACTTTCATTGTGAACTGTCTTCCTTTCCAAAATTTTTGTGTTTTGCTGTTGTTTATCTTGTTTTCTTGAGATAAATGTTTGTGTTTCTCATTTCCCCTCTTGGCCAGTTTTTCTGTATAAAAATTTTTGAAGCTGATACTTACAAACTTCTAACTCCTCTCTTCCTTTGGGCTTAGATACTTACCAAAACTGGAACTATATTTAAAAGTGTCCTTAATTGCAAGACCTTGACTTTATAGAGGTAAAAGATCAATTTTAAAACCCATACCCTATACAGTCACCTAACTCAATTCAGGTGCTTTGATTGGTTCACTGCTTTGACAATTACAAGAAACACCCCTAGCATCTGAAGAAATTGAAATCCCAGGACTGTATTCACATCTAAATCCACAATGGTGCCTGGAGCAAATCATGGATCAAAATATCTGATTGGCCAACAACTGACTGGTAATCGTCCATAATTGATTCTCCTGTAAAGTGCAAATGATAGTTAGTTAACAGAAAAGAAATTGAAATATCCTCTCCTTAATGGTAAATTTTATATCTTCATTTAATTTTCAAAAGGCAGGAAAAATATTTTATAAATATCAACCTCCTAGGTCAATTTCTAAAACTTCCAACTTAATAATTGTTTATTGTATATTTTGAGTTTTTTTTCTTCATGCAGCATGTATGTTGAGGTCACAGTATGTGAACAGATGGAATATATGGCAGGGGCCAACTAATTAACATTAAAGACAGGGGACCCATTGTCTTTCTATAACTCCCATCCATCTACCTTCATTTCTGTCACCATGGTACCTAGTGGTTCAATTACTGAGTGTTGCGAATAAACTGTTAAACAAAACCAACTCCATATAATGCTGCTACTTGATGTTCAAGAAGCTACGCTTGAATATTTTCTAAATCACTGAAACCTTCTCAATAATTTCCTCTGATAAAGGAGGTGAGACTGTAGGGGTTTTTGTGCAATTTATTTAGTTTACAGACCAGTGGAGTGGGAACTGGCATATTTTAAATTGCATCATTGACATTCTTGTGGTTTCTAGCTGCAAGGGCCAACTCTAGAATGCCTCTGAGGTTGAGCCAAAGGAGCATGAGAAAGCATGTGGTTCTTATAAGCCCATATCACATGTAGCATGCTGGGGATTTCAAAAAAGCAGGCATTCTCCAGACTTGAATTAACTCCTGCTTCTTCCCAGAGCAGCCATTTCCTGATAGACTTGGATAGAATCAAACCAGGAAGCTCTGAGCAGCATGAAAGCTCTCAAATGTGACCTGTGAGTTTTTCCTAAGTTTTCTCGGCAGTCTGTGGCAGAAGAGCACTGAAAATAGATGCAATAGAATTACCATGTGATCCAGCAATCCCAGGTATATATTCAAAAGAATGCAAAGCTGGATCTCAAAGAGATATTTGCACACCCGTGTTCATTGCAGCACTATTCACAATAGTCAAGATGTGGAAACAACCCAAATGTCCATCAACAGATGAACGGATAAAAAAAATATGGTATATACACACAATAGCACATTATTCAGCCTTAAAAAAGAAGGAAATTCTGTTATATGCTACAACATGGATGAACATTAGGAAAGGAGAATGATGGTTGCCAGAGGCTGGGGGAGGGGGAAATGGACAGTTGGTGTTCAATGAGTGTAGTTTCAGTTTTGCAAGATGAAAAGGTTCTGGAGACCTGTTGCATAACAATGTGAATATACTTTACACTACTAAATTGTACATTTAAAATGGTTAGGATGATAAATTTTATGTTATGTGTTTTTACCACAATTTTAGAAAATACAGTTGACCTTCAAATAACACAGATTTAAACTGCATGGGTGCACTTATACTCAGATTTTCTTCCACCTCTGCCACCTTTGAGGCAACAAGAACAACCTCTCCTCCTTCTCCTCCTCCTCCTCCTCAGTCCACTCAACATGAAAATGATGAGGATGAAGACCTTTATGATGATCCACATGGCACTTAATACATAGTAAATGTATTTTCTCTTCCTTATGATTTTCTTAACAATATTTTCTTTTTCTCTAGCTTACTTTATTGTAAGAATACAGTATATAAGTCATAAAACACAAAATATGTGTCAATTGATTGTTATAGGTAGGACGTCTGGCCAATAGTAGGCTATTAGTAGTTAAGTTTTGGGGGAAGTCAAAAATCATACATGAATTTTCTACTGCATGGGAAGTTGTCAAGGGTCAATGGTAACTGCTAGTGTCCCCTTACCTTGAACTCATGGGTTGTGATGAACTCAGCAGCTGGTCTGGAGAGGACCTTAGTGAGGTAATTCTGATTGGAGAAAGCTACTCTCCAGCTAAAATTACTTGCATTGGAGTTGACCGATGTGTAGAATGCCTGCCAGAACCTACATCCCAGAACCCTACTGGGCTGCCCCACTGCCTTGAAAGCTACTGTGGAAAGCCAGGAATCTTCTGGGAGTCTGTAAGTTCAGATGTGGAGAAAGATGGCACAAATAAAGAAACAAATCAACACACCAGCAAATGTGTTTGACTCGGGGGAGGTGTCTCTAGGGGACAACATTAACTTGGGGTAGCATACCCACATATCTTTTTTCCCGACATGCCCCAAAACTTGCAGAATTTTATACCTGGAAGGAACAATAATAATCAGTCAGAAGAAATAAATTACCTCATTTCATAAGAGGAGAGTGAAGTAAAGGAAGGTAAGAGACTTACTTAACCCAAGGACCTCCAGAGAAATGATTAGAAAGTTGAGTTTAGGATTCTCAGTCTCAAGGGTGATTTTAGGCAGAATCCATTCTTGAATGAGACATGACAGGAAAGACCAATATTAACAAACACACGGGACAAAACTGGCTCTATTTTTGTTGAAAGGAAAGCAGAGGTGGCAGGAACGGTGGGGTGTCATTTCCCCTCTCCACACCCCGAGCCCACCCTGGGCCCCAGAGGCATGCCTGTGACTGCCTGTGCCTCAAAACTCTGTAAGGCACAGTTTGAAGAGCACCCTAGCATATCACCACTTTTCACTGGACACTCCCACTACAGCATTTATAGACTACTTTGTAATTTTTGTTTGCATGTCTGCAGGAAGAAAGTTCAAAATAATAGCTACCATATATTGAGTATTTACTGTGTGCTGGCTTGCTTGCTAAATACATTACAGACATTATTTAATCAAATCCACCCAAAAAAGTTATTGTTTTATCCCATTTCGCAGGCCGAAGAAAAAGTCCATGTAAGTTAAATAGGTTGCTTATAAATGGCAGGACTGGGATTTAAACACAATTATGACCAAAGACCTGTGCCTATAACCAAAGCAGCAATCAGGCTTGTGATTGGTTCATCTTTGGATGTCCATTACCTAGCATAAGGCCAGTACACAGTAGGCACTTCATAAAAATGCTTTGGTTGAGATTCCTCTGGTTCACAGACATCATTTTAAAAAGTGCTAAATTTCTATAAAAAAAGAATAATTTTAAAATGTTAAAAATTTAAAAAACAAAATTGTCAAAAGAAAAAAGAAATAATTTAAAAACTACAAGCGCAAATTTCTCAGGGAAGGTTAATGACTATCAATCACTCACACATAAGTGTGAATTGGTTAAATCTGATTGCTTTAACTGTTAGCTCTCGCCTAAGCCGCGTGGAATCTAGTGTAGTATCTAAGATCATTAACTAGAGTTGGGCTCTTAAAATCTTCTCTATCATTTAGTGGCTATGTAACCCTGGGCAAACCATCTAACCTCTCTAACTCAGTTTTCCCAACTATAAAATGGATATTATAGTAGAATTTATCACCTGGAATTACTGTCTGGATTGGATGAATTTATTCAAAAGTATTTAGAACAGAAATTGGTCATAGTAAGCACTCAATAAAAAATAATATATTGGCCTGGCGCAGTGGCTCACACCTGTAATCCCAGCACTTTGAGAGGCCGAGGTAAGCAGGACATTTGAAGCCTGGAGTTTGAGACCAGCCTGGCCAACATGGCGAAACCCCGTCTGTACTAAAAATACAAAAAAATTAGCCAGGCATGGTGGCACACACCTGTAATCCCAGCTACGTGGGTGGCTGAGATATGAGAATTGCTTGAACCCCGGAGGCAGAGGTTGCAGTGATCAAGTCACTGCATTCCAGCCTGGGTGACAAAGTGAGACTGTCTCAAAAAAAAAAAAAAAATCAAAGGGATGACTGCACTTGCATGTTTATGGCAGCACTATGCACTATAGTAAAGGTAGAGAATCAACCTAAGTGTTCATCAATGGATAAATGGATAAAGTAAATGTAGTATATGTATATACACAATGGAATACCATTCAGCCATAAAAAGAATAAAATTGTATCATTTGCAGCAACACGGATGGAACTGGAGGTCATTATCTTAAGTGAAATAAACCAGGCACAGAAAGAAAAATATCACGTCTTCTCACTTATATATGGGAGCTAAAAATTTGATCACCTGGAAGTAGAGAGTGGAATGATCGATAACAGAGACTGGGAAAGATGAGTAGCAGGGAGAGGGGAATATAAAGAGAGATAGGTTAAAAGATACAAACATACAGTGAGATGGAATCAATTCAGTTTGGTCAGAGCAGGGTGACTATACTTAACAAGAATGTATTGTACTCAAGTGGTGGACTCTCTGAATGCCCTGACTTGATCACTACACAATATATACACATAACACAATTTCTCATGCACTCTATACATTTGTACAAATAAAAATAAATAAATAATCATTAATTACTATTATAAACCACAATGAAGAAAAGGGTATTATGTATACTTTTTGGCTTGGTTGTCATTGTTTTTTTTTTTTTTTTTTCAAAAGGAGGGAGAGAAGTTAGGTAGTTTTTAAGCATGGTTTGGGCTGCTGAGATGGGAGACCAGAGCAAATGTACCAGGGAGTCCCTGGGCATCTGATGATGGACTATTACAGAGGATAAGAGTAATCTAGGCCGGGCGCGGTGGCTCATGCCAGCAATCCCAGCACTTTGGGAGGCCAAGGCAGGCAGATCACGAGGTCAGGATTTCGACACCTGCCTGACCAACATGGTGAAAACTCGTCTTTACTAAAAATACAAAAATTAGCCAGGCGTGGTGGTACGTGCCTGTAATTCCAGCTTCTTGGGAGGCTGGGGCAGGGGAATCACTTGAACCCAGGAGGCAGAGGTTGCAGGAGCTGAGATTGCACCATTCCACTCTAGCCTGGTGACAGAGCGAGACTCCGTCTCAAAAAACAAACAAACAAACAAAAAAAGAGTAATCTAGACAAGGGCCAAAGATAGCTCATTTCAGGAATGTGCTTAAGACCTGCACTTATCTAGGTAAGGAAACAATACTTCTATTTCATTTTCGTCTCTTCCACATCTCTTGGCAGCTGATCTGGACTCAATTTTGAGCTCTAGATCAGTCGTACTGTCAGAAAGAATTTTGTGGCTGGCATAAGTCTTTGGCAATAACAAAAATGAGAAAATGTTATAGCTTGCCACTTACTTTCTGATATGGTTTGGCTGTGTCCCCACCCAAATCTCATCTTGAATTGTGGCTCCCATAATTCCCATGTGTTGTGGGAGGGACCCAGTGGAAGATAATTGAATTGTGGGATCGGTTCCCCCATACTGTTCTCATGGTAGTGAATAAGTCTCACAAGATCTGATGGTTTGATAAGGGGAAACTCCTTTCACTTGGCTCTCATTCTTTCTTGGCTGCTGCAATGTAAGACATGCCTTTCACCTTCCACCATGATTGTGAGGCCTCCCCAGCCATACGGAACTGTGAATCCATTACCTCTTTTCTTTATAAATTATCCTGTCTCGGGTATGCCTTTATCAGCAGCATGAAAATGGACTAATATACTTTCCAATGAATGGTTACGTGTTTGGTCAGCTTGTTTCATCCAATTCTCAGGACTTGATCTACGAAAAGGAAAGCCAAAGACATAATAGAGCAGGTGTCCTGCTGGGAGAAGGAGCCAGAAGAGTTCTGCCATGGAGCGGATATGAATCAGGGAGGACTAAATTCCCAGTCTCCCTTGACTCTTTCTCACTTGGCCGGTGAATTAGTGGAAAAAGATAGAAAGACACAGGAAGAAACCAAGTACTTCCTAAGGCATCCCTGGCATAGGCTGTGTTGGTCTGTGTTGCTCTGTCAGATCAGCAGGGGCATCAGATTCTCACAGGAGCATGAGCCCTACTGTGAACTGCATGTGAGGGATCTAGGTTGCCAACTCTTTATAAGAATCTAGTGCCTGATGATCTGAGGTGGAAGAGTTTCATCCTGAAACCATCCCCCGCCACCCTCCATCCATGGAAATTTGTCTTCCATGAAACCAGCCCAGTTGGTTTCTATTACAGAGTTTAAGAGTAATCTAGGCAAGGGCCCAAGTTAGCACATTTCAGAAATGGGATTAAGACCTGCACTGTATCTGGGTGAGGAAACAATACTTATGTTTTATTTTCAGAGTCCCCTCTGATTCAGAGCAGACTAGGGGAAGAGTGGGAGCAGAGCTGAGAGTGAACTTGCAATAGACCACCATACACTTCAACGAGAGTTGACTTTTTCCCTAACAGAAAAAGGGAAAGTTTCATGCTTTAATCTGTAGAGTACATGCCTGTGTGTCTTTTATTTTTCACTTATATTTAATTAGATCTGAGAACAGGCTTACTGCTAAAGCTTAAATAATTAACTAGCATTTATTTGTAAAAGATAGTCGGCCATAACATCATCTAGCAAAGTGGAGAAAATATAACTGGATTCTGTCTCTATCAAGAACATCCGGCCGGGCGCGGTGGCTCACGCCTGTAATCCCAGTACTTTGGGAGGCCGAGGCGGGCGGATCACGAGGTCAGGAGATCGAGACCATCCTAGCTAACACGGTGAAACCCCGTCTCTACTAAAAATAGAAAAAATTAGCCGGGCGTGGTGGCGGGCGCCTGTAGTCCCAGCTACTCGGGAGGCTGAGGCAGGAGAATGGCGTGAACCCAGGAGGCGGAGCTTGCAGTGAGCTGAGATCGGGCCACTGCACTCCAGCCTGGGTGAAAGAGCAAGACTCCGTCTCAAAAAAAAAAAAAAAAAAAAAAAAAGAACATCCAGATAGAGAGAGAGGTAACCTGGAAACTCTGTCAGAGGATAGTTCTTAGTCAAGGTAATCGCACAATACAACCTCTGCTTTACCATAGAAGGAAATTAAACTTCTGGCTCCAGTTGCTGCCAGAAGTACTGACTATGGTAACTCCTGCTGAACAGCTCTGGCTCATCAGACCCTGCAACTCCAGCTTCCTTCCAGCCCTAAGGTGGTAGCAGCTTGCTGCTATTGTATTGCTAAGCACTGGGCTGTTTCTCGCTGCGCCTTATTTGGCTTCTCAGCTTTCCCATTATTGGTGAAACCAATTCCTTGTAACAAACTTTCTTATTGTGAAATATCTATGATGGTTTCAGGTTTTGTTTTTGTTTTCTTCCCAGTGGGTATCTGAATGCTATAGAGAGAATAAGAGAACTCTATATACACTTTAGAAACGAGAAAGAGAAAGTCCTATTTCTATCTTCCTATTTTAACATTGTTTAGGCCATTATTTCGTTATTTTGTATCTTTCTTAATAGGTAGTTTTATGAAGCAAGCAATACCTCAGCAAACAGATCTTGAGCACTTCCTTTCTACAGAGTACTTTAGTCATCTCTAAAAAATAATCTGATAGAACTGTTGCTTTCAGCTCACTATCACAGCAAACAAATGCAGCTCACCCTGATAAAGATAGCTGCAAATGGAATTTCCTGGACTCCACCTGTCTTCTGAGGCTTTCAGCTGTCTGTGCCATATCCTCTCACATCCAGACACAAGAGTAGAGGCTGGAGCATTGGCACAGCACCTTAGGACCTTCCACGTCCTGCCTAAGTATTTCGCTGATCACTGTGAGCCCAGGAATTGCCACGGGAGCAAGTCCAACCACAGCTGCAGGAGAGTGCACTGACAGGGCAGGCCCATAATGGGCACTTGCCCATCTGTTGTGTAGTTAGTTTTTGGCCTTTTTAATAGAGTAGTGTTAGAAACATTGTAACAACAGAACATCCACACCTAAGGGGTCATAGATGGCCTCATTAATAGGAGACCCTAAGGCAGCCCTTACTTGAAACTCTCCAAGAGAGATATACGTGTATTTTCTGTCCTTCAGAAAATGCAATTTTTGTCTGGACACATTTCTAATGATTTCACTTAATAACCACGTTTTATGTAGCTTTGAATTACTAGAGCTATCTAGTTATTATGAACCACAGGATACGATGTCAGAATCTCAAAGCACAAGAGAGATAGGACTAACTTATACAAAGTAATTTGGAATTTGCAAAGTACTTTCACACTCATTAGCTCAATCTTTTTTTTTGAGATGTAGCCTTGCTCTGTTGCCCAGGCTGTGTGCAGTGGTGCAGTCTCGGCTCACTGCAGCCTCTGCCTCCCGGGTTCAAGTGATTCTCCTGCCTAGCCTCCCAAGTAGCTGGGACCACAGGAGTGCACTGCCGCGCCTGGATACATTTGCTTTTGTAATTTTGGTAGAGACAGGGTTTCACCATGTTGGCCAGGCTGGTCTCGAACTCCTGACCCCACCTGCCCGCCTCAGCCTCCCAAAGTGCTAGGCATAAGGTACCGCACCTGGCCCATTAGCTCAATCTCGCTGATGGTTTTGGACATTGTTCTGGCAAAAAAAGATGAGGCCTAGAAGTGCTACCTCAAACAAATGATTTCAGAATTAAAATGAGGCAATATTTTAAGTACTTTCTACTCCTGCATGGGCAAAGTCATTTTTTTTTGATACAAATATTTTCTGTCTTTTGGGGGACCCTCTATAGCAGTGGCTCCCAACCTTTTTGGCACCAGGGAGTAGTATCGTGGAAGACAATTTTTCCGTGGAAGTGGGTTTGGGGAGGGGACGGTTTTGGGGTGGAACTGTTCCCACCTCAGATTGCCAGGCACTAGATTCTTATAAGTAGCCGGCAACCTAGATCCGCCGTTCACAATAGGGTTCGTGCTCCTATGAGAATCCAATGGCCCCACTGATCTGACCGGAGGCGTGGAGCACAGGCGGTAATGCTCACCCACCCACGGCTCACCTTTTGCTGTGAGGCCTGTTCCTGACAGGCCACAGACCAGTATGGATCCATGGACCCGGGGGTTGAGGACCCTTGCTCTGTAGCATACATTTGAGATCTAGTCTTATTCTAATTGTTGCAAGCAATACAACATCAGAATTTCTGGTTATGGAGTCTTGGGCCTCTTTTTACTGATTTGGAAGGAAATTTTCAAAATTTGCCTAGTTAAGCAGTTGACTCCTTTTGCTTTAGTGAGCTCAGTCTTATTATATCCAGTGTTCTTGCTATATCTCTTGATAATGAGGCTTTATACATATATATACACACACACACAATCATACATACGTGTATAATGATACCTGTATATATGTATAATAATAATGAAGCTTTGTATATAAAGCCTTATCATATAAAGCCCGTGTGTGTGTGTGTATATATGTGTGTATATATATATACACACACATACACATACATATATATATATATATACACATACACATACATATATATATACACACACATACTGACAGGCCACAGACCATATATATATATATATATATATATATGTGTGTGTGTGTGTGTGTGTGTATATATATGTGTGTATATATATATACACATACACACACATATATATATATACACATACACATACATATATACACACATATACTGACAGGCCACAGACCATATATATATATGTGTGTGTATATAATGTGTACACACACATGTACACATTACTATATATATATATATAGTGACAGTGTAATTTATTTATAGAGACATTTAAACTCCATGACATGGACAAGCCCAAAGCTATGGTTCTCTCTACAATGAGCCTATTTACATTTTCCTTATACAAGAGAAACTTTCTAAAGATCTTCTTTACTTTATTTTTTTTTTTTTTTGAGGCAGAGTCTCACTCTATTGCCCAGGCTGGAGTACAGTGGCACAGTCTTGTCTCACTGCAAGCTCCACCTCCCAGGTTCACACCATTCTCCTGCCTCAGCCTCCCAAGTAGCTGGGACTACAGGTGTCCGCCACCATGCCCGGTTAATTTTTGTTGTATTTTTAGTAGAGACGGGGTTTCACCATGTTAGCCAGGATGGTCTCGATCTCCTGACCTCATGATCCGTGCGCCTCAGCCTCCCAAAGTGCTGGGATTACAGGCATGAGCCACCACTCCCGGCTGATCTTCTTTACTGTTAATCCTAGGACCATACCTAGTGTAAAATTTTTTTAATTAGAGAAAATCCTGAAATTTTCAAAAATGTAGAAACAAATCTAAAGCTTTAGGTCTGCCTAATCCAAAATGAATTCCACTTTAACATGTGCCATTTCATGGAAAAACAACTGGGTCCTTTTTATTTTAGACATAAGCAAGTATCTTTACTAGAGTTAGGAACTCAAAATGATGGCAGTAAAACGCATTTATTCAGATTCTTACTGAATAGCTACTCTTCCCAACATTATGCTAGGGGTGACAATATGAAGGAAGGCACAGTCCCTCATAGTGTTTGGTCTAGTGGAAGAGGAAGATGATTGAGCTCTTCACTTGTAACAGAATAGACTCCTGCCAAAACTCTAGAGCCTAGGGGCAGGACAAACTATGGATTTTTCATGCAATAATAATAATAATACTCTATATTACTATATAAATACATATATATCCATACATACATTAGTATACTATACTTGACATTACTACATATGCATATATATCCTTGTATATACTCTAACATTACTATATATACCTACACAAATAAAACTATATATACATATATAAAGATACATATATACACACATTAGTATACCATATTTGACATTACTACATAGTCACGTATTTTCTTACATATACTGTAACATTACTATGGATACATATATAAGGATATACATGTCTACATACATGTATAAGAATATATATGTATACGTAGTAATGACAAGTATAGTATACTAATGTGTGTACATATGTATATGTATTCACATAGTAATATCAAGTATTATTATTGCATGAAAAATCTATAACTTGTATGCAGATACATTTCTATGTATCTGTATAGACACATATCTGTGTGTATGTGTGTGTATGTGTATGTGTGTGTGTGTGTTTGTGTATGTGTATATATAAAAAAATATATATATATAGTTATCTTTTCCTCAATTTCTGATACATAACTTGGCATAGGGCAAAATCTCAATAAATATTTCCTGAGTTAATAAGCTAAAGAAATGTTATTTGATTTGAAGACTAAAAGAATCCCTAGCACATGAAGGGCTTTAAAAAAAAAAGAGAGAGTCTGGGTCTCACTCTATTGGTCGTTTAGGACTCAAATCTTTGGATGCCTTCTAATATATTGCCCATGGGGTATCATCTTTATGATGCAGATCTTACTCCTTAGCTTCTTCCTTTCAATTCAGTTTAGGAAATATCTTTTGAATAACTACTGTGTGCTAGACAATGATAAGTACTGAGATATAAAAATGGTTTCAGTAAGGAAGAAACTCAAATATAATGTGGAAATAAAAGTATGTGACCCTAAGGATGCAGATTGTATTTTGTTCATCTTTTTATCTCCAATGCCATGGCAGATAGCTGGTTGAAGGTTGTCAGATGAATGGATACATGGATAGAGGAATTAAGACTTAAAAGACAGCAGTAATAAGGGAATAATTCTCATTTGATTTATGTGTGAGGGAGAAAGGGCTTAGTCTTGAAAGACTGCAAATTGGAGATGACAGTTGAACTTGGGTTTGAAGATGAGAAGAAGCTCTTAAGGTAGAGAAGGGGAGATGAATAGCATAGTCAAGAGGAGGCAGAGCGAATAGATGTGGGAGAGTGAAAGAACACAGCTCCCCGTGGCTCCCTTGGGGAAGCTGGGGACAAACTGGCTCTTCTAGTGGAGAAGAAATGATTTCTCATTGTTACAGTATTCTTTCACCATGGAGGACCAGAAGGCTAGTCTTGTTTCAGCTCTCAAGATAGGGTAATTTCTCCCCCTCCCCTGCTTTTTTAAATTTCCTTAGCTTACTTGGTTCTCAGTTTTGGAGAAAGGTGAAGTAAGAAATGTGGGAAACAGGACAGATGAGGAACCTGATGTTAAGTGGCTCATCCAGGATCACCTTAGTAACTTCATTCCCTGCCTTGCCTGCTTCAGCCTGATGTGTGTCCCTGGAAATTCGTAACTGATTCTTTGGATTGTTGCCAGAGTTTGAAAATAATATTAGGTTGGTGCAAAAGTAATTGCGATTTTTACTTTTCACCAACATATACAACTCAGCAATCCCAGATGGACTCCAAAAGGACTGTATCAAATCAAGTTGCTAGAGTATCAAAAAATTCCTCTTCTTCCCTAAATTATTTGTAGCTCAATCCAAAAGAAACCAAAAGAAAGACATCCAAGTGCCATCCAGACTCGCTTTCCAATGGGCCAGACCATTTCTGAACAGTTCCTTCCATCCTGCCAGTTGCCACTTCCTAACGAGCATCAGGTTAACATTTTTAAGAGAAGGAATAATTTCGCTAGGAATACAGCTGTGAGGAAAAGATATTCTACCTTCTAATAAAATAGTAATGCTGCAAGCTCAGCGGCTCATAAAACATTTATAACCTTCAGCTAGTAAAGAGAGAACAAGAGATTTAAATGTTGCTGCTTGATGCTTGGCATAAACTCCACGCAAAAACACGTGCGCTGCAGCAGGGTCCAGGGAAACAGGTCCCCTTGTGGCTGCGGGTGGCAGTCTGTTTTTCAGTTACTCTCCTGGTTCTTTTTCATATCCACCTGCTTTCGTTTCATAATCCCCTCCTTTTTTTTATTACTTTGGAGATTTTTTTTTTCTTCAGCATCTCAGGGTTTGTGCTAATTGGGGTATGAACAACATAGCTTGTTTTTCAGATTGCTGTATTATTTCTACTTTCGAGAAATGAATTCCCTGATGTGTTGAGTAGTTTGGCTAGCATGTATGACATGAGTTTCTTTTCCGTGTTTTACAATTGTAATTGCAATATCATTTTGAGCACAAATTTCCTTTTGTTAGTGTTTTTTGCCCCTCTTCTCTTGCTGGCAGCGGCCCTCATCCAGCCTGGGTCACCATTCAGAACCAAGCTTCGTGTGGGCAGTTTGGGGTTCATGTACCTGGGAAAATTGCTGATCCAGCCTCTTGGCCAGTGTGTGCTACTGGGTGCAGGCTCTGACCGAGGAACCCCAGCTTCTCTCTCCTGCCACCCTAGGCAGTCGCTGGTTATTGGGCACAGCCCCAGGCTAGAGCTGCAGCTTTTTCTAGGGCCTGTTCCTTAAAAAAGCACCTTGTCCTGGCCCTTTGTGTCAAACAGCCAGCCCAACCCTGAGGCCGGCACTGGAAGCCTGGGAGCCTGTTCCACCAAGCCCACTAACTCCTGGTACCTGCAGATGGTTTCTATTCTCAAGCCTAGAAAGCTGAGCCTCTGCCATCCCTCACGGTTCTGTTTCTAGACCATACAGATGTTCTCTTCTTTTTGAGAGTTTTTATGTATTTTTAATTTTTTAAAAAATTTACTTTAAGAAAAAAAAGAGAGACAGAATCTCAGTCTGTTGCCCAGACTGGAGTGCAGTGGCACGATCATAGCTCACTGTAACTTCGAAATCCTAGGCTCAAGCAATCTTCCTGCCTCAGCCTCCCAAGTAGCTGGGAATACAGGTGTGTACCACTATGCTTGGTTAATTTTGTTATTTTTTGTAGAGATGAGTTCTCCCTATGTTGTCCAGGCTGATCTTGAATGCCTGGGCTCAAGTAATCCTCCTGCCTTGACTTCCCAAAGTGCTGGGATTACAGGCATGACTCACTGCACCCAGCCAAAAAATTTACTTATTATCTTCTCTGCTTGAAGAGAAAGGGGTGTGAATTTCCACACGTATTCATTCAATCAACTTAAGCAGGAATTGTGAGACCTATCTAATCTCCCTTCCAGATTTTAAATTCTTTAATAATAGTGTTATATATTATTTGACTTTATATCCTTCCTAATTGCACACACTTAAAAATGTTTATTGAATGAATAAAAAATGAATAAATGAATGCAGGCCCAATTCCATTCCTTATTTGAGACGCTTTTTAATTTCCTCACTCAGTTCTGATGATGTCACTCCAAGAGGTCAGGCAGCTGCTTGCTCCTCCCAACCCAAATCAGTGATGGCTCAACTTATCTTACAAGAGTCTTGGCTCCAGGTGCTGCTTCATATCATGTATTCAGAACTGTTTGAATTATTATTGTTTTATTCTAAAAGTAATATGTAATTCTAAGAGGATATATAATGGAGACCTGCACTGCAATCGAGTCAAACATAATACATTTTTCTTATTGAAAATAATAATATGCAATAGTGGTAGAAAATGTATTCAGTACACACAAGCAAACTAAAGAAAAAAACCATTCCACCATGCTACTCATTAACATTTGGTGTGTACCTGTCCTTCCTTTCTCTCCCACTGTAATATGCCCATGCTAATAAAGGGGAGTTCCTTGTTTGCCACTTGGCTCACTTACTAGCGTTCTGTTCTTGCAGTGAATTAGGGATGTTCTCTTTCAGTGTTGATGTGGCCATCAGATGTGGCTTTCAGCTCCCAGAGATGCAAACGTGGCTGTATTCTAGTATTTTTGTATTTTTATTATTTTTACTCTGAGGTGGATGTTAGGAAGTGAGCATATTCTGATAGCATGAAATGTGGAGACGTTTTTGCTGGTTTTGCTGCCGGCGTTGCTGAAGCAGCTGACTGTGATGAATACGCAGATAAATAAGTTTCTGCTCAGGAGACAGACATTTTGTGCTTGCCTGGTGGCAGGAGGCCCGGATTCTATATTCTTTTGGTCTCTGCTTTCCTCTGTCTGGTGCTTCCCTTTGGTCAAACCCCTTCTGCTACCGGTGGAGGTTATCCAGGTTCTTGGTGTCTTGAACAAAGACTTAGATAAGACACACAAACAAAGCAAGGAAAGAATGAAGCAACAAAAGCAGAGATTTATTGAAAATGACAATACACCCCACAGAGTGGGACTGAGCTGAGCAAAGGGGCTCAAGAGCCCAGTTACAGAATTTTCTGGATTTTAAATACCCTCTAGAGGTTTCCCATTGGCTACTTCGTATACACTCCATGCAAATGAAGTAGTGGACTGCAATTAGTCTGAATGGTTTCAGGAAGCAATTTTTCCGGCAGAAAGCAACCAATCAGAGGCTGAAGTGAAGTTACAGAGTTACACTCCTATGCAAATTGCTTTCTGCAACCAATCAGAGGTACTTTCAATTTTCCATCTGCCACGCAGAAAAAAGGTGGGGGTTGCAAAGGGGGTAGCCTCTGGTCGTTTTGTTACTTAGGTGTGGATAGTTGGGGTTGTCCTTTTGATTTAGTTCTAGGAAGTCAGCATGAATCGTCCTTAGGCCCCCTGCCTCCATACCCTATTCTCCTGCCTCACTTCCATAAAACAAAAATGGCCATGTGTGGCTGACAAGATGCTGCTTAAATCCAGGCCATTTTATACATGAAAATGGCGAGGAGCCTCTGGGTTGCTGTTCAGGATGAAGGTTAAAAATAAAGCCGAGAACCCCAAGTCCAAATTCCTGGTGCTTTCCAAGCTGTTCTAAAAAGGGCCATTTCCTCTCCTTCAGGACACTGGGGTTGCAGTGGGCTTCCAGCAGCTTCAGTTCCCAGCAGGGTGATAAGGAAGAGCACAGAGAGGAAGACCAGAGGCAGGAGCAGAAGGACAGCAGTGCATGGAGGAATCCAGGAGAGCTGGATACCCACACATGACCTGAAGAAGGGCGTGAACAGACAATGATGCTCTATACCCTGAGACTGTTCTTATCATCCGACTATAAACATGTGAGAAGTAAAAATGACAAATGCAGATTTTAAAATGCAAAAAAAAAAATATCATGAGGGAAGAGGCATAGGTGAGGTATAAGCCATCTGGTACTGAGAAAGTCCTGGGAAGGTGGTACAATTAAATTAAGAATCTAAGTATTCTGCAAGTCAGAGAATAATAAACAGGAAATGTTTTGGTTCCTGAAGGACGAAAGGTCAGGGGGACATGACAGAATGTGAAGTGAAGTGAAGTGTGAATAAAGCCACATAGCTCTTGCTGAGAAGTATCAAGAAAGATGAGTTTATAGTCTTTTTAAGAGCAGCAAGGGAAGAGGAATGAGAAATATGGGAAATGGAGCTACTTCAAATTCAGGACTAAGTTCATACTTTCCTAGGATGAACATCATTCATTACAATGCCCATGCAGGTTTTAAATAGTGAGGTGTTTATTGGGCACTTACTCTGTTAAGAGCTATTTTGATCATTTGAGGTCTGACTGAAAAAAACAAAACAAAAAAACCAAGTTTCTGTTTTCAAGGAACCCAAAATCTGGTTGGAAAAATGCAACACAAACAGTACAATAGTATAGCATTAGTTTGGTGGTGTGGATGACAGAGTATGTGAATGCTCTGTCATTCTTTTCTAATATGCAAGAAATGTACAATGTTGGGAGAAGATCATATGCAGCGGTTGTGGGAATGAGCAGGGCAGGCATGGCGAAGGAGGTGGGACTTGATTAGAATAAAAAGAAAAGGAGGGCCGGGCGCTTTGGCTCCCGCCTGTAATCCCAGCACTTTGAGAGGCCAAGGCAGGCAGATCTGGAGGTCGGGAGATCGAGACCATCCTGGCTAACATGGTGAAACCCCGTCTCTACTAAAAACACAAAAAACTTAGCCAGGCGTGGTGGCAGGAGACTGTAGTCCCAGCTACTTGGGAGGCTGAGGCAGGAGAATGGCGTGAACCCAGGAGGCGGAGCTTGCAGTGAGCCGAGATCACACCACAGCACTCCAGCCTGGGTGAGAGAGCAAGACTCCGTCTCAAAAAAAAAAAAAAAAGAAAAAAGAAAAGGAGAAGTGAGACTATAGCTTAAGAAAGCTTGCACCCCCAAGGCCAAGGTTAACACTGTGTCTAGCATTTTACAGGGGAGCAATAATGTTTGTTCATAAAAGGATGGCAGATGGATGGTGTCAGGGCATCACTTGCTCACAGAACAGTGAGAGACTAAACCTAGGAACATCACAAAGTGGGGAGGCAGATTATGGAGGGTCTCATACACAGGAAGAGAGGAGGGCTTAGATTGGATGGGGTAGGAAACAGAATTCTACTAAATGTTTTTTATTTTGTGTTTTTAATTAACGTGCTAAAAAATTGACATTTTGTGTTTGTGTGGTTCTACGAATTTTAACACGTGCATTCTTCGTATCTAATACCACGAATGGATACATAACAATTCCATCACTCCAAAAATCCTCCCTGTGCTATCCCTTCGTAGTCACAACTTTCTCCCATCTCTAACCTCTGGCAACCACTGATATGTTCTCCCTCACTGTAGCTTGTCTTTTTGAGAGTGTCATGTAAATGGAATTCTACTGTACGGAACCTTTCGAGGCTGATTTCTTTCACTCAACTTAAAGATTTTGAGAGTCTTCGAAGTTGTTACCAACCGTCTATTCCTGGACAAGCGGGATTCCATCATACTCACCCATTAATTAGGCTGTTTGGGTTAGTTCCAGTTTTTGGTGATTATAGATAGAGCTACTGTAAACATCTGTATACAAATGTTTATGTTCTCTAGGGTATATACCCAGGAGTGAGATTTGTGGGTCGTATGGTAAGTGTATATTTAACTTTGTAAGAAACTGCCAAACATGTTCAGAGTGGCTATACCACTTTGCATTCCCACCAAAAATGTGTGAGAATTCCAGTTACTCTATGTTTTCATCAAAACTTGGTATTGCTATTATTTTTTATTTTAGCCATGAAAAAGTATATAATTCTATCTGATTGTGGTTTTAATTTGCATTTACCATGGGCTAATCAGGTTGAACATTTTTTCATATGTTCATTTGCTTCCATATAATCTCTTTAGTGAAGTGTCTGTTCAAGTATTTTGCTTATTTTTATAATAGGTAATTTGTTTTCTTACTGATGAGTCTTGAGAGTTCAGCGTATACTCCGGATACAATTCATTTGTTAGATGAGTGATTTGCAAATGTTTTCTCCTAGTTTGTAGTTTATCTTTCCTTAAGCAAGTTTCAAATTTTGATGGAGTTCAACTTATCAATTTTTCATTTTATGGATCGTGTTGTGGGTGTCATGTCTGAGAATTATTTTCCCAACCCCAGGTCTTGAAGATTTCTACTCATGTTTTCTTCTAATAGTCTTATAGTTTTTCATTTTCAATTCAGAACTATGATTCATTTTGAGTTAATCTTTGTATAAGGAATGAGGAATAAGTCAAGGCTAATTTCTTTTGGCCTATGGATGTCCAATTATTTTAACACTATTTGTTGAAATACTATTCTCCATTAAATTTCCTTTGTATCTTTGTCAAAAACCAGTTGGTCATATTTATATGGGGAACCTAGTTTTAAATTCTCTATTCTGTTCTATTAATCTACATATCTGTTTGTTTTCAATACCACAATGTGTTGATAATTGCTTAAAATTGCATAGTGTGTGTGGTTCCTCTAACTTTATTCTGTTTTCAAAAGTGTTTGAACTTTTCTGATTCTTTGCCTTTCTTTCCATGTAATGTTAGTATTCGCTTATCGCTTATCTAAATCTTCAAAAATCCTGTTAAGAATTTACTTGGAGTTGCTTTAAATCTGCAGATTGATCTGGGAAATATTGATACCCTTACTCTTACCTAGTTTTTTCATTAAAAAGAGTGATGTAATCGCTTTTTATATCTGAGAACTTCATTTGCTTTGGGAGGATAGTTGAAGGCCATTTTTATACTTTTCCTACTATTCCCAGCTTAAAGAACTTCTGAGCCCACAAACCCACTCACTTTGTTCTCTGGTCCATTAGGAATGAAAGGCTCAGCTTTTCTTTTGTCTAGGTCCACACTGGGTGTGGCAGCTCAGAGTATGGCACAGGAGTTGCCACCAGCCTATGTATGCAACAGCCCAGGCCACGCAGTAAGACTGGGTCAGGTGAAGAGAGGTAATCGGGTGTTTAACGGCGTCCAGATAAAGCTCTTTGGAGACGGTGTAGTAAAAAAAGTTCAGTCTGGTTATTTGGTGACCATATTCTAAAACAATAAACATCCTATATGAATTCATGTGAATTTCTGAACAAGAGTAGGACCCTAACTTGTCTTTGAGGCAAAAATTGGAAACTACTTTGAAAAACTCGGAAAAACTCGGAAAAACTCGGGTTTCATGCGGCTCATTTTCCTCATCTATAAAATTCAGTCCTTCCAGAAAATACCAAAACACAACAATAAGTCTAGTGAGTCTAATATGCAAGAAATGTACAATAATTTGTGAATGAATCCTAACCTTAAAAACTACAGAGAAAATGGTTATCCCACAGGACACAGAGGCTGTGGCTTTACTAAGATCAAATAGCCAAATATTTCAATGACAGAAAAAGCATACATACAAATAAGCATATGCTTATTTAAAATTCGAGTCATTTTGCACATAAATCTGCACAAATTCATAAAGATGTCCTGGATTTACTCATACAAACCCTATTTTGAGTGGACCGAGTCATTCTCACTCCTTAACATGCCCTTTACCATCCTTCCCATTTTAAAACAAGACCATTGAGCAAGTTCTGTCTACAAGCAGCAAAGCAGTGCTCACTCAGGCCGGCCTTGCTATGCTGTATGAAAATGGAGTCATATGATTGTATAAATTGTCTAGGAAGTAGATTTAACCAGCCTGCTTCTCGAATGCTGAGATGAGATTTGAAAGCTCAGCCCACAGTACATAGTAGGTCAATGAAGAGTAAGAAGGAGGGTATGAAAATGAGGAAGATTGCTCCAGAGTTACAGCACGTGTGTGTGTGTGTGTGTGTGTGTGTGTGTGTGTGTGTGTGTGTTGGGGGTGGGGGGTGTTGATAATAACAATGAAAGCCCCATGTCCCTCCCTGAAAGAGAGCATGAAGGCAAAGCTGGGAAGAGGCTCCAGTTCTCCGAGGGTTACTAGAGATGTCTTACAGTAATGGAGAATGAAGTACACATTTCCTTCATACCTATGGTTGGACCACCTCTTCCAAGTAGGACAAGTTTTGAAGTTTTCCTTGAATGCATATCTTTCTTTTCTTAGTGTTCTTTTACCCTAGGAATTTTCAAACCTCTGTGCACTTTTGTTGGTGGTGGTGTTTGCTTTTATTTTTTTTTAACCCCCTGTAAGTAGTTACACACTGTTTCCAAAATGAAACCTCCTATGGAATCCTGCATCTAGAGAAGACATGGCAGCAACATAATTCTGGTGCCCAGTCACCTGGCACAGTCACCAGAGTCCTTGCCCGCAGAGCTCCAAGGCCCAAAACAGCAAGCCCGGTTCCTGATTGCCACCAATGCACCTCCCAGTGCTCCATGCCATCCTTCAAGGCCTGCCCCTGTAACTGGTAAAAGGTAAGACCAGGTCAATCAATCCAATATCCTAGCCCATGGTAACATATGAGCTTATCAATGTGTGATTTCCCTTAGATTATATAATGTTTATTCTGTCTTAAATGGCCACCATCTAGGCCCTGACCTATCTCTCCAAGTGGAGGCCAGTGAAGAAGGTATTCCTAGAAGTGGGGGGTTGATCCTGCCTATCGCATCTTCCAAGTGTCTCACACTCTACCCAGCGGGACTCCAGGTTGACTCTAAGACACTGATTCCTGCCTCATGATATGAAAGTCTAAAGATATAAATGCTACATTAATGATTTTCCCTGAAAAATACTTATATAAGACTTACAGAAAAAGCCTTACAAGACTAAGGAAATACTTATACAAATTTTGAAAATGCCAACCCTGCATTTTAAAAAACTGAACATCTGGGGCACAGTGGCTCATGCCTGCAATCCCAGTACTTTGGGAGGCTGAGGCAGGTCAATCATTTGAAGTCAGGAGTTTGGGACCAGCCTAACATGGTGAAACCCTGTCTCCACCAAAACAAAAACCAGCCAGGTGTGGTGATGTGCACCTGTAGTCCCAGCTACTCAGGAGGCTGAGGCATGAGAATCTCTTGAACCCTGGAGGCGGAAGTTGCAGTGAGCCAATATCGTCCCATTGCACTCCAGCCTGGGCGACAGAGTGAGACCCTGTCTCAAAAAAATAAACAAATACAACAATAAATAAATAAATAAATGAACATCTGGCAAATACAGAGAGAGAGAGACTTGTAGAGCTGTAAATATAATAAAAATATATAAGGTAACTTTTGAAGTATTCTATTTGATGTATACAAAAAGGCAGATTATTGGGTTTAAATTCAAACTCCTCTGCCTATTTATTGTCTGTGTAACTGTTTTGAGCCTCAGTTCCTTATCCGCAGAATGGGGACACTAATATCTTCCTCAGAGAGTGTAATTTCATTCATAAAGCACCTGGTTCTGTGTTGAATCCACACAAGCACTTGGTATGTGATCATTCATCATTTGCTACTGTCATGAATAGATTCTCCTTTTTGACTTCAGATTTTCAACAGTTCCCGGCAGGGGACAAGGGGGGCATGAGTTTCAGGGCTTAATGTCAAATGCAATTGCTGTACTGCCTGAAAATGGCAGCAGCAAGCTTGTACCTAAGAAGATCAAGTTAATTTATAAACTGCCAGCAGAATTGGGGGTAATCTCTTACTCTATCATCCAAACTGGGACACTGCTAAACATGCAAGACACTGAAAAATTATGCTGGGAGAACAGGGAGAAGCCAAAACTATTCTAGGCAAACTAGGACACATGATCACTCTACCTCAATTGAATTTTTTTGAGTTTAGATTACTAGCATAACCAGTAAGAGAAGAAAGAGAAGACCAACATTTCTAAAGCACTTAGAAAGTACCCAGCAGTACAATCAATATGCAAATCCATTTCATCTTTGCCACAAATCTGAGAGGTAGTTATCCTATTCCAGTTTAACAGATAAGGAAATGGATGCTTGAAGTAGTAATTTACCAAATGTCATGCGAACAGTAGAGCACAGATTTGAACTGTGGTCTGCCTGACTACAAAATCCCTGCACTTGTTCCTCACTGTATCAGTGATTTCCCAAACAAGTTTTAGCAGAAGTATACTCCCTTTCTAGTAGAATAATTAAAACAGAGAGAACCAAGGAAGCCCAGATGAAAGCTGGAGTATGAGGCCTGAGGAAGCGCCTGTGGGGCACCACCCTGTTCTCTGCAGAAACCCGTGAGACATTCACTAGAGTCCCAGAGCCCTAGGGATCATAGTTCAAAACTCATCTGTAGTTTCCAGCCCAACCTTCAAAAGACCCAGGGGTGAGGAGGGGTAGTCGAGATGGGACTAGTCTTGCTTCCAGCAGCACAAGGACAAACTGGTATCAGGGCATCTGTATTCAGGGCTTAGCAAGGCCTTCAAAATCTATTTCACGTGAGGGCATCTGGGAATGAAAGCAAGAATCCTAATTCTTCCATAGTTCAAAAGAGCATGATATGAGGAGGAGGACTGAATGTATCAAATTTCGTGCACCTGAGAAAAAACAGCAAAAGATTTTAAAGCAAAAGTGTGATGGAGACAGAGTGAATGTGCTGCCTTCCTAGAGCATGCATGGTTTATGGAGCTGAATGGCGTGCCGACTCACTGATGACAAAAGCACTGCTAGAAACCTCCCTGAAGGTGCTGCAGGCAGAAATTTGCCCAACTCAGCTCACCCAGGAACACCAGATCTCCAGGAATCAGACATTCACATTCAAAGTTCTATGAATAGAATATCAGCGCAAAGAAATCACAATGAGCTTTTAGGTGGCCACAGAGAGATTGGGTGGACAAAGTCCTTCTTTAACCCTACTGGCAATGTACTCAAGCGGCATGATTTTTGGAAAGTAAAAAGTCATCAATTCTGACAAGTGTCATACTATTTGACCTTTAAAAGTTTTAATAACATGCAATGAAATTATGAAAGTACATTGTGAAAACATGCTGAATGGAAATGTCAGCTTCGAAGTTAATCTCGTAGGCCTTTAAAATGCTTAAGGTTTCACTTAATATTGTGTTAATATGAGGTTGACATCTTATATGGAACAAACCTCAAGCACAAGCTTACTCAATTGTCTTAGTAACTCCCATCATCCAAATGCTCTGGTTCTAGCCTCTATCTCCTCATGTAAAGAAATAATAATGGCAATCATGAATACCTTTCTAATCTGAATAGCAGAGAAACAACATTGTCTGATTTAAGGTAAAACAGAAATGGGGGCTATAGGCATCAAGTCTGTCATAAACCTATTGTGGGGCCTTGAGGGAGACAAAAAGAGTTTGGCCTTTGTTTTTGCAACAGGGATAAAACTCACAATATTTATGAGGAACAGCTAGTAAAGGCAGAAAGGGCTAGAGTTTTGAGGAAAAAGTAAATGTTCAAACCATAACCTTGTTTGGTCTTAATTTGTGTTAACGGGGCCAAAGCAAGGTGTTTTTGTTTGCTGTGTTATTGTTTTAAATGACCAAGTTGCAAGAATAGTAAATCTACCCCAATTTTATCATGACAAAGTATAGCTACAAAAACAGCCTTCTGAGTTGCATAAAAAAAGAGTGTGTATTCACTGTTTCAATAGCAAAGACTACCTGTAATTATTTCCTCAGTGGGGCTGCATAAAACTTGTATTCCATTTAATCTTATACTAAACAATTTCTATATTTCATGTCACAGATTAGAATGAAAATGGAGATAGTTCGTCAACACTGATCTGTGATATAAAAAAGAACAGCGAAGCGGAGGGTATGAGAGTGCATAAAAATGTTTTGTGTTCTGACCAGTACATTGCTTTAAAAAAAATTTTACAGTCAGGCCCAATTGTTCATTCTCACCATGCAGAAGATACTCACATATTCATTTTTAAAAGGGCAAATCAACCATAATTCAGTTTATAAACTGTGAAGCTGGTTGCGAATGTCTGGATGAATATTCATTAGAATCTCTTAATCTGCCATCGACTGTGATTCATTAGGCATATGTAAATATCACTCACTTTAATTGCCCCTAAACTGACTTAACATAATATTGTCATTAGCAAATTATTAGTTATTTGTGTAACTAATGGTACATTATGGTGTGCACATTAAATCTCCAAATATATGATTACAATTATGATGGCGTTTTATGCTGGGGGTTTTCTAAACTATTTTATGAAATATAATGGAGTCAAATCAAATCTGGTATGTTAATAGGACAGTTGTGCAACTTTTTTCTGTACCTTGGTGCTGTTATCATATCCCAGCTCCTCACTCTCCTTGACATTTGACTTGCTCTAGGTTCTTCCTATTCTCCTTCCTGAGGTCTTAGGAAATTTCTCATTTCCATTCTTCCCTGTTTTACCTAATGGGTTCAATGTCAGTTTGCTTTTGGTAAAAGTGATTTTACCAAATCACTTTTAGGATTGTACCAAATCACAACAGGCAAAGAAAGTGTAGAAGACCCTCCTGAACACTGATGTGAGGGGATAAGACTAGCACTGAATTTAATCAACCTCTAAGAGTTTTACTCCACATAGTAGTATGTGGGGGACTGGCATGTGACCTGTATAAATTCATGAAGTGGGGAGCTGTGTTGCAGCTATTTTCTCCAGAATGATAATCATCTATGAAGAATTTGATACCACCTAGGAACCATCTTGCATTCATAGCATTCCTCTTTCTGAAATTTGAGTTTACCTATCCCTCCATCTCCCTAAAGGACTTATTTTGCAACAGTGTCATATACAAAAAGAACTTTCTCTAATCTCCATCTCCACAGAAATGTCAAGATGTTTGTTTTTCAAAAAGAATCATTCACGAAGCAAGCTCATAGGAATAAAGTTGATCCAGCACACTGGCAGAAAAGGAATTAGTGCTCCTTTAGTCTCTGCTAATTGCCTAACTGGTGACAGGAATATGTTAATACAAAATGAGCTGACAGAGGCAGGAAGCCTTTTATCATGTTGCCCTCCTAAATATTAGGACATTAGCAGGCCATTGATGTTTAAAAAGAGAGATCCAGATAAATGCATGTTCCTGTCTTTGATAATCCTCTAGATTAATTGCCATTTTATCTTAATTTAATAAGAGATCCTTTTGGTTAAAAAAATGCTTACACATGAAAAGAAATTATTAAGATAATGACAGCATAATGAATATAGATTGTGGTACAAATCTCCTGAAGAGATTCCAACATTCCAGAAACATGGTCAAGCATTATTGTATTTAAAAGAAAGCAATTTTTTTTAGTCTAACATACTTCAGGTTTAACACTACTGCCATAAGGTAAGACAATACTGGTTATTTTGATTGATGGTGAGTGACTGAATTCCTCCCTCCAAGAAGCTTAATTGTGAGTTTCCGAGATCTCTTTTAGCCAATATCATCCCTCCCATTTTACAAAGTGGTCAACTGTGGTGCCAATTCTATGCTATACATACTTCTGACATAATCTATTATCTTCTGGTTGATAACCATGCTGTCCCCTCTACAGTCTATAAGTTCCACAAGGTCAAGAGGTTGCGTCAGTACAGAAGTTGACAAATGGGTCAAATTTGGTCTGCCACCTGTTGTGGGTTTCTTTGTAAATAAAGTTCATATGGAACACAGCTATGTCCATTCATTTACTATGCCATTTGTCTATGGCTGCTTTTGCTCCATAATGGCACAACTGAGTGATTATAACAAAGACCATATTGGCCCACAAAGCCTAAAATATTCACTATCTGGCTCTTTACAGAAAAATTTGCCAACCCATAGTCTAATATATAGAATTTTGCCAAAAATGAGTGAACGAATGAATGAACAAATGAATGATGCTCCTCAAACAATCATCTACCTTGTGGCTAAAATTTATGCCTCAAATAAATTGGAGAGCCAATGATTTGTCTTGTAGTTAAATAGAGTTTGGCCACTTCTAACTGCCGTCACAAGGATGTCAAAAATATCTAATTTATTTGAGCCCTGATAATTTGATGACAAAGCGTGGCCTAAGTATTTGGCTGCATTTGTACAGCAGTATAAACTCCTGACACCAAATCCATTGTCCTATTTGGGAATTATGATTTCATACAAACTGTGAGTCAGAGAGTCACTTGAGATTTTGTTAGTACCTCTGTGCTCACTTTAAACTCTAATGAACACACATAAGAGGAACGAAGTAAAATACCCATCCAGTACTGATACTGTTAATAATAACCCATAGTTATGGAGCCACTACCTTTGTGCCAGGCCCATGCAAAACACTTTGCATGCATGATCTCATTTACTATTTTACAACAACTTTATGAGATAGATTTTTTTTCTTACATTAAAGACAAGAATACTGAGACTTAGGGAAAATATGTGTCCTACCTAAAGTCATAACTAATAAATGAGAACCAGTTCTCAGTTTTCAGCTTTTTCAAATCCATGACCCATATTCCTTCCACAATACCATGCTGCCTCAGTGTTGTATTTTTGACACTGAGGCAGTGTTATATTGTAATAGCTTGTATTATATTACCTGCATTATTATGTTGAGATGTAAAATTCAAACTACCCTGAGTCCAGATGCCTGGATTGATCGAGGTACAGTGATAGTACTTTAGAGTCCTTCAAACTGACTTCATATCAGAACCACCTATGAAGCTATCGTTGGAAGAGGCAATCCACCATGAGTACTGGGCATCCTTGCACATTGACTGGGTATGTTCAGAATACAAGGCCCTGATTTTTCTTTATCCAGGACACTTCCCAGGGTTGTGTTTATAGGAGGCAGCCTTGATAGATGAGATGACTTTAAAAGGACTTGCAGGCTCGCTTAGCACTTACTAGTAAAGTAATGAATTCCCCAAGCTCAGTTTTTCTTGCTGTGATGCAAATTAGTTGAAAGTAATATATAAGCATTTAATGCCCTGTATTAAATACCTTTCTGCTTAAAATAACTAAAGTGGTTTCTGTTTCTTGTAGTGAGTTTCTGTTTCTTATAGTGAATGCTGCATTGATTGGTACAGATTTTGTGCAGTAGCAATTTGGAACGGAATTGTGATTTTTGTGCCTTTCAAAGGTTTGCTCCCACCTGGCACTGTTGCTACTTTTCTGCTCTTTCCTTGCTACTCTGAGGGGCACTACATTTCACTGCTGTCATCACAGTTCATTGGTCAGTAGTACCTTCAAGACTTATAGTCCTTAGTGAATTTGATGTATAGCTCTGTGTATGTGTGTGTGTGTGGAAACAAGGGATCCTGACACTTTCTCCTTTATCTTTCACCAGTGATTCTCAAATCTGGCTGAGCCTCTAAAAATACAGATTCCTGAGGGCCTATCATTAGAGATTATTATTCAGTAGATGGGCAAAGGATACCAGGGAATTATGGATTTTCGAAGCTGTCAAAGTCTGGGATTATACTCTATGTGCAAGCCATCAAGCTAGCCAGTTACTGTTTCACAGATTCTGGCAGAAGACGTAAGACTCCTGGGTCAGAGACAACAGACTACTACTATTATTCACAGTACAGCAAGTAGCATGAGCATCATGTTCAGTGTCCATTCCCCTTGCCCTCAACTCCCAGCAGGGTAATGTGGAGGGGCTCAGGTAAATGGAGCACATGCAGTAGGCTTGCATCACAGCTAAGGAATATTGAACTTGAGGATCACTAATTTTGTAGTAAGCAGTAGGCAAGTCTGTAAGGAAAGTTTTGTCCCAGAGGGAGATGTTACCTTATTCATCAAGGCCACTTGCTATGAACACAACCCAATCAGAATGTACAAGGATGCCCAGGACCCATGGCAGATTGCCTTTCCCAACAATAGCTTCATGGATGGCTCTGATATGAAGTTAGGCTGAGGAATTCTAAAGTAGTGTTGCTTGTATCTCAGCAGAGCTAGCCACTGGGGCTTAGGAAAGTATAAGTAACCACCTTCACAGTGTACTAAAAAAATTCCCTTCTCGTATCCAACAATATAAGTTAGGAAAGCTGAAGAAGTGGACTTTTAGGCCAAATCTCCAGGAATGACTCCAACAACACTACAGATCTGACCTTGCAGGAAAGACAGACTCTGGAACCATTGAGTCCAAGAATGTACCACTGTAGCTTCAATCTGGGGATGAGGAAGCTGCAGTTAGGAAGCAGCCATTGTTGTGGCTGCCTCTGGACACCCTGGAGGCTAAAGAAGAAATACTGGAATACTGCAGCAGAAACTTCTACCCTTCCTACCCTCTCTTGTCAGCTGAAAAATAGTCAAAAGGCATAGAGATGAACTTGGACTAGTTTCCAAACTTCATGTGAATATTTCTAATTGACAGAATTTAATTCATACCCAGAATCCTAATTCTAAAAAAAAAGGGAGTCTAAAAAATGTAATTTTTAGCCTTCCAGCTTCTGTGGTACAAGAAAACATCAGAGAGGAGAAAAGAATGGAGTTACTGTGAACCAATCCGTAATATCCTCTACGCTCATCATTTCTGCTCCATGGGAGTAGAGGACCTTTTCTTTCTTCCCACACTCTCTAAAATACTTAGAAAATGGTAAGCACATACTAAATATTTTATAATTACCACTAATTGATTAGGAAAATTTATTATGTTGTGGGAAATTCTGATGAAAGAAATAGTGGGTTTTCTAAGACTTATAGTATCTCGAAGTGATTTTATTCAGTCCTTGATTTGGTGTGGAACTATGTCAAGGAAGATGTGTCCCAGAGGATCTTTGGCGAAAAGATCCTCCAAGTTTTAGATGGATTTTGCCAATGTTCAGCCATTGTTAGTGATTTCAATGCCTGTTCTAAATCTCTTCTCTTTCTAGAATAAAAGAGTACAACTTCTTGAATTTTCCGTCATAGATAATATTTGCTTTATGTTTGGTTTCACCTAGTCCTCCAATTTCTTAAGTTTACACTTCTTAAAATAGAAAGAAAAAAATAGAACATCATGTTTTAATGATTGCCTGCTTAGTGCAAGTACAATAAAAAAATTTCCAGTGAACAAAAAATAACTGGAGGGGGTAGGTTTCCCAATATCCCAACCCCTTATTGGTTGGGAGGATCCTCATAATATTGTGCTCTACTGGAGGGATACAGTGTTCTGCCCTCCAGGACTGAGGTGGAAAGAAAGGGAGAAAGCCTCCCTTACCATGTCCCCAGGCAATCAGTGAATGTACCTGTGACTCAAATTCAACCATCCAGGACTCTAAATCCAGGGGACATCTCCAAAGTTGGGAGAAATAATTGTGATCCCTTTGGACATACTGGGTTGTGTTCAGAGGTGTCAGCTGCACTATGCAAAACCAGGAATAGCTCCTGGTGTTCTGACAAGACTGTGTTCACTAAAAGGCAGAAGATATGTTAGCTGCTCTTTCCCAGAGATGCCTTAGTTCCTATTCACTTTCCATGTCTTATGTTTTGTCTCCAGCTTCTCATCATTTCGTATGCTGATATCCTACCAGTTAATTCCTTTTCCCCCAACATTGCCAGAGTCAGTTTCTGTTGCTTGCAACCAATAAGCCTAACTGATAGAGAACTTCTACACTGTGGTCATTCAAACACCAACTGTCAGTGATCCTAAGCATAATGTGAGGAATATGGGAAGGGCCTTTGCCCACTCCCCACCTCCACCTTTCCTTAGTTTGATGATCTCATGGAAAAGTTTCAGAATTAAAATCAGCTATGTAGATAAGAGAAGCATTATGTGCAAAATGACAAATGCTTCATCAAGATAGAAAATAACTAAAAAGAAGAATTGTGAGTATCCACTTGTAGAAGGCCTACAATACTAGAACCAAAACTGAGAGTTTTCACTGTTTCACACCAATAATACCCATTGTGAACCATGATGACTACTGGTCATTCCCTCTGCCAAGAGGGCCACCCCGGTGGGACCAGATGTCATGCCAGCAGCTAAAAGTATTCAGAAAAATTGGTATCAGTGATCTTTTCCACCTTCTTTTGGGTGACTTTTATTCAAATATGGGGACATAGCACTTATTTTACATTCTTATGAGAGGTGACTGGTTTTCTCAGTTTCCAGGCTGTTCACAGACTTTGCAGACAGTAAGTACATCTTGCTGCCCACCTTACCTCCCCAGACCCCTTCCAATTACACTTCCTTTTTCTGACTCATTAGTTTGATCAAGTTATAAGTGTTCAGCTCTGGAGAAATCTCTAGCAAGCCGTCTTTCAGAAGTTTGGGCTGAAATCAACTTATTTGATGTATCTTGTGCAAATTTCCATTTTATTACTCAGTATATGTTAAGCATATCTTCTTACATTTTAAGCTACTTTGGTTCAGTGAATGGGGACATGTCTTTGTATACTTGGCACCTACCACAGTTCCTGGCACAAGGTAGATGTGAAATAAATGTTTTTATTTATTTTTAATTATTTTTAATTTTTTTAATATTTATTTATTTATTTATTTTCAGATGGAGGCTTGCTCTGTTGCCCAGGCTGGAGTGCAGTGGTGCAATCTCAGCTCACTGCAACCTTCATCTCCTGGGTTCGAGCGATTCTCCTGCCTCAGCCTCCTGAGTAGCTGGGACTACAGGCGTGTGCCACCACGCCCAGCTAATTTTTCTTTTTTTTTTAATTTTTAGTACAGATGGGGTTTCACCATGTTAGCCAGGATGTTCTCAATCTCCTGACCTTGTGATCCACCCGCCTCGGCCTCCCAAAGTGCTGGGATTACAGGCGCGAGCCACCGTGCCCAGCCCAAATGTTTTTAAAGTGGAGCTGAAGAATTAGTAGGTTGAGTATGTTAGAAGAAAAACCTTAGCTGAATTAAGTTTAACAGAGTTTAGTTGAGCAAATAACGATTGGCAATTTGGGCAGCGTCCTCAGCCAGACTGGGCTGAGGGACTCCAGTGCAGCCACGTAGTGGAAGAAGATTTATGAACAGAAAAAGGAAAAGGATGTACAGAAAATGGAAGTGAGGTTCAGAAATAGCCAGATTATTTACAGCTTGGCATCTGTCTTATTTGAACATGGATTGAACAGTTGACCACTTTGGCCAAAATTCAATGACTGATACAAGAGTAGGCTACAGTCTGTTTACAACTCTATTTAGATTATAGCTCCTGATGTACGGAAAAATCTTTAGGCCAAACTTAAAATATGTAAGGAGGAAGCTTTAGGCTAAACTTCATTTAGCAAGTGTATTTTGAAATGTCAATCTGTTATTACACTCAGATAACATTTTAATTTTAGCAAAAGAGATTTTTGGAGACTATTTTTTAATTTCAGAGTAGAGTATAAGTTTGTAGGACTTCAAGTCACTATATGAGGCTGATGAGGGAGATGCTGGGAGGCACAGGCATTCCAGTTCCTCAAGTCGCACTTGTAACTGCTGCGTCAGGGACAACCATGATACTGGGTATGGGGAGGATTTCATAGTGGGGGACACTTTTCTTGGCTCCAGCCCTTGATGGAATCCTAGGTTAATATCTGCACTACAGAATGAAATAGGCTGATACAAATTCCTAAATTTCAAGTAAATCTCAAAAAGAATGAAAAGATAGGATAGCTCAAATGAACGTATTTTCAGCAACAGACAGAAGTAGTTAACCTAAAGTTTCACAGTCTCTCTATAGTCACCAAGCAGGATGCTCAATCGGCAGTCTCCTGATGTGACTTACAATTAGTATGGACCACTCACCCCACCATCGTGACCCCCTGCCTGCCCCAGTGGTGTGACCAGCCATGCACTGCTGGGTGTTGCTGGTCTGTTCCTGTCTTCCTTCGGCTTTCTACAGTCTTCTTTTTGCAAGTCTGACCAAGGTGTCTTGACTTACCACCCAGGAAAGTCTATTTCCCTGGAAGTCTGCTGGACACTGGTGACAGTTCTCCCTTCAGGGCTCACAGATTTCTCCATTAAGATTCCTTTCTCTTGGAATTGATTCCTCTTGGTCCCCTTAGTTCCTTAGTACATTTGATACAGCTCTGTCTCCTTGGACACTACCTGAGAGGAATTTAGATGTACATGGAACACAGAGTTAAAAGCAGATGTAACTTAGATGTATGTGGCTATACAGGGCATAGAGATGTCACCTAGATGTAACTAGGATGAACAGGGAATAGCAGCTGTAACTTAGATCTATGTGGCTATACAGGGGATAGCAGATGTCACTTAGATGTACTTGGGATGTACAGGGACAGCAGATGCCACTTAGATATACATGGGATGAACAGGGAATAGCAGGTGTAACCTAGATGTACATGGGATAGCAGAAATATAGAGAACAGGTATTAATTTTGCCTTGGTCTGGGCGGGGTGGTGTCAGGGGAGGCTTCACAGTGGAAGCACATCTTAGAGATTAAGCAGAATTCTTCCAGCAGAGCAGAGCGCATTCCTGGCAGGAGAAAACACTTGTAAAGAGCAAAGTGTATGAAACATTGCAGCATACGGATTCTACAACAGAGAACAGTGAGAATGAATCTAGAGAATGATACGAAACTTTATTTTATTATAAGAAGTTTGGAAGCCATTTAAAATGTAGGGAGGATATGACGTGATAAGATTGATGTTCTGGAAAACAAACTCGGCAGGGTGCAAAATGGATTAGAAGGAATCAAGACTGAAGAGATGGGCCATTCAGGACAAGAGAAATTGATAATCTTCTGAATGATGGTGCGGTGAGGGCTTGATCTATGGCAGTGACAGTGACAGACAGAGAATCTCACCAAAGAGGTGTTAGGAGGGTACCATCGACAGGCAAGTGAATGCCAACAAAAGAAGATCCAAAAAAGACCCTGAGGTTTGTGTCCTGGGTGACACAATGTCAACAACAGCATTCACTGAAGTCGAGCACGTAAAGGGGGTTATGCAGACACAGAAATATATGGTGATTTCCATTTGAATATTTTGAATATGAAGTACCCTTGGAATATCCAGGTGAAGCTGCTTAGGGAGCCAATTTATACATGGATTAGAAAGGAGTTCTGAACTAAGGATTTAGATTTGGCATGTACAACCCACTAGCTGTGTGAGCTCAGGAAAGTTAATTAGCCTCTCTGCGCATCAGCTTCTTCATCTGTAAAATAGGAATACAAATAGTATCTACTTAATAGGGTTGTCACAAGTATTAAATGGCTTAATATATGAAAGCTTCTTAGAGGCATGTCTGGCACTATATAAAGGTATTAGCTGTTGTTTTTAATTATTATTACTATTATTGCCTTTGACAAGATATCCCCAATAGGTAGATTCTTTAACTGCCTCCTCAAACCCTCCTTCCTTCCTTCTGCCACTCATCCTGGGTAAAAATCTTAGTTTTCACAGTTCATGAGAAGTTCCAGAGTGGCCTGTATTTTTTATGCATTTTGCCTTTTCCAAAAAACATACATACCCTGAAATGAGTGGTGCTTATTGCTAGCTTGAAGAGTCCCTAGAGTAGCCTGCTGTGGAAGCTCAATTGCCCTTGTTTCTCACAGAGCCCACACTAACACTCTACCCCAGGGCACAATAAGGAAAGCATATGCTATGGTGCCTCCGCTGCTTTTACAAAACAACTTTCCCCCTTGATTATAGAATTAATACATGCACCTTGCACAGATTTTGGGGAAAAAAACAAAACTGTATAAAGAAGAAAGTAAAAATCCTGTATAACCAAGATACACCCACTGTATGAATATTTATGGTTTGTTTATCTTTGATTTCTTCCTCTGTGGAGACGGTGGGCAAAGAGGATCCCTTATCATCTCCCCATTCTGCCTGGAGTTTGACCCCATTTCTGTGGGTCAGCACAGCTGACTTCAGACATTCAGATGCCAGCGTGATCATTGGGTTTCAGAAAGTTGTCAGGCTGCAAGTAGATGCAGCATTTGTTTGAGGGTCCTGGCTGAATTCCAGCTGAAGCCCTGATGGTTTCAGGGTCTCCGTTGTAGCTTCATTTGGATTAGTTACCCATTAGTTATTCTTCTGACCCTGGGTAGAGGGGTGCAGGCACGGGTAAATCAAGAGTTGCTGCTTTTAAGTGAAGGGAGCCCTGCTGAGGGGGCTCTGTAAATCATCCCAACGGAGAGGACAAGCTCTGTTAGTATCAAAAGTTCTGGGAAGTAGTAGCGGGTCATGGAGCCTCCTGCTGCCTCCACCCACAGGCACATCCTTCCCTGGGGGACTTGCGGAGGTGGGGCACCACTGCAAAGGCATCTCTCTGCTACGGGATCTCTATCTAGCATTGAGTACAGGTGTTTCTACTGAACACCCTGGCTTAGCCCTGCCCAAGTTCTCCCTCTATCTTACATCTTACATGGATAAAATTGGGTGCACAAATGCCTGAGTATGGCACTGCAAGCTACCTAGGTAATGCTATTTCAATAATCTGATCAAAGACAAAATCGGAGGTGCAAAAGTCAGCTTACTTTCCTAACGCCTATCAGATGGTGAAGGTGAGAAGTTTGTAAGGACTCATAGCCCAGAAACCAAGCTGGCAGAAGATGTTGCTTAACTATTCTGATCATGTAGGAAGGGGGTCAGCACGCCCTGAGCCTTGAACCAGAGGACATCAAAATACACTGAATCCAACAGTATCCAAACCCCTAATTGCTACTGATTTGAATTCTGCCACAAATTTTGCATAATACCAATAAATGACCTTTCTTCAGGGGTACGCTGGCGTGATTGTTGGGACCTTGTAGCAAATACCTAGTGCAATTTAACGATGGAATGACATATCTCTGATATGCAAATTTTTACAGCACAGCAATTAAGCAGTTTAGAATTTTACGACTGTGTTTGCGCTTTATACAACAACAAAAAAGGGGGCCAATAAAGACCCGTGATGGATGGGCTAATCCCCACTGGAAATGTACCATGTAATGCTGCGGAGACAATACATTATGGATAGCATTGTGATGATTGGTTGTTAATCTCCCTTTCCATCCTCCCCCAAGATCCTGTGGAAGCCCTTCTTCCTGCCCCCTCCCTGCAGCCCAGGGCCAAAGACTGCATGGCAGCCACGTTGTGGGGACACGAGTCTGGGGTACAGATGGGAAAGTTGGGGCATAGCAATCTGCTGTGTGCATGGAATACAGAGCTAAAGGGGCTTGCAGAGAGGCAGCTTGTCAGCAGGGGACAGAACTGGGGGCCATATGCCGCTCTTCTTCTCCCTTCTGTCGCCAAGTCTGCCGCCTCATCCTTCTGTCAGGGGACACTTTAATGATGAACATGTTTTAAACAGTTTTGTTTACCTAGCAACAGCTTTTCTAAGAGGGGGTCTTAATTAGTCACCTTAAACAATTTTGGGTTTGGATTTTTTTTTTAAGCATTCATTCATTTGTTCATTCATCTGGAAGAATCTCCCTCTTGCTCATTCTGCACACACGCCCCTCCCCGCCCCCCATACCCTGGAGGCTGTTGTTACTGTTTCCATGAAAAAGTGTGTCTGCATTACAAAACTAGTTTTAATAGCTATATGCCATTTTTCTTTCTTTCATACATACTTTAATACCACAATTAGCTTTGAAGGGTAGATTTTTCTCCACTTGTCAGAGGCAGTGTTCCTTTGTGAAGCTCTTCAAATGGGATCTGCATTTTAAAATGAAATCCCATTTGGTGAATTTTTTTTCCATAATTTTGTACTACTGGTTGCAGTCATTTCCACGTTAAAGGAGCAGGCTCAGAGTTGATTTAGCAATTCTATCATGACAAAAATAAAATTTAAAAATTCTCATTTTAAATTTATCAATGATGTTATTGGTTTTCTTTTCAACTTTGATTCACAAAGCGGAGTGAAAGGAAAGTAGCTTCCTGGTGTTTTCTGAGTTACTTTTGCTTTTGCCTCCCTTTATTTAGTATAAAACATTTTCAATACTATTAGTTCATAGATTTCTATTTATAAAAAATAACGCCGATTTTTAAAAAAATCTGTTAAAATGTAAACTTTTTAACTTAAAATAATTAGAAACAGACTCCAACATAGCATCATTTAAAATGTTGAAAGTGAAACGCTTTTCGTGTTTTTTTTTTGTAATAAACTTTGTAGAGTAGGTTAACAACCAAAAGACAATACAACCAAATGTGCTTAATCATTAACTCTCATTAGACAATAACTCCCATAAAAATCAAATGACACAGGCTAATTCCTGCAGGACTACCTCTGCTTTTACATTATTGAACCAGATTCTGCTTTATTGTAAAAGAACAACACCTCTTTCAAGCTACGAGTTGTTTCTATTAGAACCTAGAATCAGCTTAAGCCGTGGGCGTATTCACCCCTGAATATCAAGCTTCATGTTTATTCATAACTAGAGTAGAATTAGAAAATGTAGGCATGGTGGAAGTAGAATGGAGCTGATCCCAGAAGATATTCTTAGAATAAATGTTACATTTTTGTTCCTAACGTAATGTTTTAGTAAGTCAATCATATTTAATTGAATATTGCTTTTTTTCCCCGTACAAATTCAGTATTTCAGAAATAGGTTTTTGTTCAGAACCCTAAAGATGTGCTTGTATAGTCAACTGATCTTTTAAAAATTTTTAACTAATAAATGTTATCTTTAGAGCAGCTTTAGGTTTACAGAAAAATTGAGCAGAAAGTACAGAGAGTTTCCATTTAGCCCTTACCTTCCCCTACAGTTTCTTCCGTTGTTAATATCTTGCAGTAGTGTAGTACACTTGTTACAAATAAGGAACCAATATTGATAGATTATGACGAACAAAAAGCCCTACTTTGCATTAGAGTTCACTCTTGGTGTTGCGAATTCTATGGGTCTAGACAGATGTGTAACGAGATGTGTTCACCATTATAGTATCATACAGAGTATTTTCACTGCCCTGAATATACCCTGTGCTCTGCCTGTTCTTTCCTCCTTCTGGAAATCACTGATCTTGTTAACTATCTCCATAGCTTTGCCTTTTCTGGAATGTCATATAGTTAGAATCATATGACAGTATGCAACCTTTTCAGATCAGTTTCTTTCACTTAGCAATATGGCTTTAAGTTTCCTCCAAGTTTTTTCACAGGTTGGCTATACTAAGATGAATTTTTATAGTATTTAATTGTTTTATCAGCTTCAAAATGAGGAAAATCTATCCTTCAAAGCTAATTGTGTGTGTATATTTTATACATTTATATATATATATAGTATGATTTATTTGATTTTTTTTTTTTTTTTTGAGACAGAGTCTTGCTGTGTCACCCAGGCTGGAGTGCAATGGCGCAATCTCGGCTCACTGCAACTTCCACCTCCCGGGTTCAAGCAATTCTCCTGCCTCAGCCTCCCAAGTAGCTAGGATTACAGGCACATGCCATCATGCCCAGCTAACTTTTTGCATTTTTAGTAGAGACGGGATTTCACCATGTTGGTCAGGCTGGTCTGGAACTCCTGACCTCGGGTGATCTGCCCGCCTTGGCCTCCCAAAGCGTGGGGATTACAGGCATGAGCCACCGTGACTGGCCTTGATTCTTAAATTTTATGGTAAATTTTTTTAAGTTGCTTATTTTAAAAATTTTGCCTCAATTTTAGGGTAACTACTAACACATGCATTATAATTACTAAGTATAAGCTATATAAAACATTAAGTAAAAACAAAATTGGAAAACCTTAAAGCTGCAATGATCAGGGAAGGATGGTTAATGAGGTTTGCAGTTAACCAAGAAGTGTCATGTCACCCCTGTGTAAGCCAAAGGTAGGGACAAAACATTGTGTGTGTGTGTGTGTGTGTGTATGTTTGTGTGTGTGTGTGTCAGAGGGTCCCTGGTGAAAGATAATGTAATACTTTTATTTCTTTCAAAATAATTTTTAGAAACAGAGTCTCTGTCACTCAGGCTGGAGTGCAGTGGCATGATCATGGCTCACTGCAGCCTCAAACTCCTGGGCTTAAGTTATCATCCTGCCTCAACCTCCTGAGTAGCTAGGACTACAGGTATGTGCCACCATGTCCAGTTAATTTCTTTCTTTTTTTTTTTTTTTTTGCAGAGATAGTGTCTTGCTATGTTGCCCAAACTGGTGTCAAATTCCTGGCCTCAAGTGATCTTCCTGCCTCGGCCTCGCAAAGTGCTGGGATTGCAGGCATGAGCCACTGCACCCAGCCCAAGAACTTAATATTTTTAGTAAGAACATTTTCCAGCAATTCTTTTTCAAAAAGGTGGGCCAAGAATTCACTTTGGCAGACCTTTGAGGAATCACTGGGAAGATGCCTCTAAATTACATATTCTAGGATGAGGAGGTACCAAGTATCCTAAGGAAGGAATAAAACGGAAAATTTGTGCTTGATGAAGACTGCTTCCACAACATCATTTGGTGTGCACAGGTGGTCACATTGTAGAACAAGAATGATGCTATGGAGGAATCAGGAATGTTTTGGAATGAAAGGGATTGAGATGCTGGTGACTTTTGTTTTCAGAATCAACTTGATTAGAATCAAACTGAGAGGTTAGGATGATCCCAGCTGAGGTCCATGGGTCAGAAAGGACTCCAAAGTCCCTGAAATGGAACTCACCGTATTGGAAGGAGAAGTCAACCCAGCCCAACACTAGGGGCCAAGTGTATAGGGCACCATGTGGAATTGGGACTGGCAGCTGACTTTGGAACCACTTCCCACAGTGGATTTGGTTCACAAGTGGGTGTGGCCTGCAGGAGTGGAAGCGGGAAGCCCCAAAGATGGGTAACAGTAGCCCTTCAGGGATCCTGGCCTGTAAGCATCACTTCAGTGGGAAAGTGTTTTTGAGCAGGACCAGCACCAGCTTCCAACTTTTTCCTATTCAACCCTCCAACTGGCACTTAGAAGCAGAATGACTTGTATGAAATAATTTACCCTCAGTGCCATCAGACAATTCAGGAGTGGGGCGGTCTCAAGCAGAAGGCTTCCTGCTTGGGTTACTAATTGAAAAAAAAAACACACTAAAGAACGTGACTTCATTTGCACCCCAAGCTGATGAAGAGAACCATACTATAACATGCTCCAGCTTAGACTCTAACTGAAGAGTGCTCTCCTTCCATGCCAGAAGGCATAAACGTAGAACATTACTTCTGCCTTCCTCCACAGGGCATGCAGAATGCTGATGGGGGAAGAGCCTAAAAGGACACAAAATGCTCAGTTAGATTAGAGTGAGAGACAAACTGAGTCTAACATCACAGAAAAAATAATTGCCCTGTTAACGGGGAACTCATCACAAACATTTTGTTGGGTGTATTATAGGGCTGCAAAGTCTTTTTTGCAATATACCTTTCTTTTGCTTCTAAGGTATTGTATTAGTCCGTTCTCACCCTGTTATAAAGAACCACTGGATACTGGGTAATTTGTGAAGAAAAGCAGTTTAATTGACTCACAGTTCCACAGGCTGTACAGGAAGCATAGCTGGAAGGCCTCAGGAAACTTACAATCATGGCAGATGGGCGAAGGGGAAGCAAGACACGTCTTCACGTGACCAGAGGAGGAGGAAGAGAGAGCGAAGGGGAAACTACCACACACTTTTAAACTATCAGATGTAGTGAGAACTCACTCACTATCATGAGAACAACAAGGGGAAAATCTGCCCCCATAATTCAATCACCTCCTACCAGGCCCCTCCCCCAACATTGGGAATTACAATTCAACATGAGATTTGGGTGGGGACATACAGCCAAATCATCTCAGGTGTACATTTAAAAAATATATTTTAACATCACTGATATCAGCCTCTGTGTTATAACTGAATGCATCCCCATTTGCTGTTGGTGTCAGTAAAGTGGTTGTTATTAGCTGCAATGCCCAGGTTTGTTCATAGATGCTTATATCATTGTCACTTCAATCGAGTCATGTGCCTGGTTGGTACTACATAAGTTGAGCCATTGTTAATGACTATCTGATTATTGTTGGGAAAATTTCTATCAATAACTTCTGACAAGATTTTGCTTTTTTAAAAATCAGCATCAATGGATATTGTTGACTTAGAAAAAAATTCCAGAGAAGCACTGTATCAGTGATAATGCTGTGTCACTGATGATCCTGTTGGCCTAGATATATTACTGTGTGGAAAAGCCCAGGTAATGAGAAAACATTTCTTTCTAACTTTTTTTATTATCTTCTTTTTAAAAATTTTATTTCAGATTCAGGGGTTACATGTGCAGGTTTGTTACTTGGATATATTGCATAATGGTAAGGTTGGGTCTCTAGTTATCCATCAGCCAAATAGTGAACATTGTAACAAATAGGTAGTTCCTTGAATTTTCAACCCCCTTCCTCCCTTCCCACTTTTAGAGTTTCCAGTGTCTGTTACTTCCATCTTTATGTTCATGTATTCACATAATTTTCTTATAAGGTCCTACATATAAGAGCATGCAGTATTTGATTTTCTGTTTCTGAGTTATTTCACTTAGAATAATGGCCTCCAACTCCATCCACGTTGCTGCACAGGACATGATTTCATTCTTTTTGAAAGCTGCATAGTATTCCATGGTGCATATATACTACATTTTCTTTCTTTCTTTCTTTCTTTCTTTTTTTTTTTTTGAGATGGAGTCTCGCTCTGTCACCCAGGCTGGAGTGCAGTGGCACGATATCGGCTCACTGCAACTCTGCCTCCCAGGATCTAGCGATTCTCCTGCCTCAGCCTCCCGAGTAGCTGGAATTACAGGCACCCGCCACCATGCCCAGCTAATTTTTGTATGTTTAGTAGAGATGGGGTTTCACCATCTTAGCCAGGCTGGTCTTGAACTCCTGACCTCATGATCCACCCGCCTCGGCCTCTCAAAGTGCTGAGATTACAGACATGAGCCACTGCGCCCAGCTGAACTACATTTTCTTTATTCAATCAACTGTTGATGGACACTTAGGTTGATTCCATGACTTTGCTATTGTGAACAATGCTGCAATAAACATACAAGTGCAAGTGTCTTTTTAATATAATGATTTCTTTTCCTTTGGGTAGATGCCAAGTAGTAGATTGCTGGATCAAATGGTAGTTCTATTTTTAGTTTATGGAGAAATCTCATACTGTTTTCCATAAAGGCTGTACTAATTTACATTCCCACCAACAGTATATAAGGATTCTCTTTTCTTCACTCCCATGCCAACATTTGTTTTTCTCTTATTAGTAATAGTCATTGTGACCTATGTAAGATATCTTGCTGTGGTTTTAATTTGCATTTCTCTGATGATTAGTGATTTTGAGCATCTTTTCATATTTTATTGGCTTCTTGTATGTCTTCTTTTGAGAAATATTTGTTAATGTCCTTTGCCCACTTTTTAAAAACTCATTAAAAAGTTGTTGAGTTGTTTGAGTTCATTGTAGATTCTAGATATTAGTCCCTTGTTGGAGGAATAATTTGCAAATATTTTCTCCTATTTTGTAGATTATCTGTTTACTCTGTTATTTCTTTTGCTGTGCAGAAGCTTTTTAGTTTAATTAAGTCCCATTTGTCTATTTTTATTTTTGTCGCATTTGCTTTTGGGGTCTTCATTATAAATTTTTTGCCTAGGCCAATGTCCAGAAGAGTTTTTCCTAGGTTTTGTTCTAAAACTTTTATAGTTTCAGGTTTGACGTTTAGCTCTTTAAACCATTTTGAGTTAAGTTTTGTATATGGTGAGAGATAGCAGTCCAGTTTCATTATTTTGCATATGGCTAGCCAATTTTTCCAGCACTATTTATTGAATAGGGTATCCTTTCCCATTTATTTTTGTTGACTTTGTCAAAGATCAATTGGTTGTAGCTATGTGGCTTAATTTGTGGATTCTTTATTCTATTCCATTGATCTACATGTCTATTTTTTTACTAGTCTCAGGCTGTTTTAGTTATTATAGTTTTATTTAATTTGAGGTCAGGTTATGTGTTGCCTCTGGCTTTGATTTTGTTTTTTTGTTTTCGTTTGTTTTGGTTTTGCTTAAGATTGCTTTGGCTATTTGGGCTTTTTTTTGGTTTCATATGAACTGTAGGATTTTTTTTTCTAATTCTGTGAATAAGACATTGGCACTTTGACAGGAATTGCATTGACTCTGTAGATTTCTTTGGGCAATATGATCATTTTGATAATATTCATTCTTCCAATCCGTGCGTATGGGATGTTTTTCCATTTGTGTCGTCAATGACTTCTTTCATTAGCATTTTGTAGTTCTCCTTGTAGAGATCTTTCACCCCTTTGATTAAATTTATTCCTAGGTATTTAATTTTTTGTAGCTATTGTAAATGAGACTAAATTCTTTATGTGGTTCTCAGCTGGAACATTATTGGTTTATAGAAATACTACTGATTTTTGTACATTGATTTTTTTATCCTGAAATTTCACTGGAGCTATCAAGTTTAGGAGTCTTTTGAAGGAGTCTCCAGGATCATGTCATCAGCAAACAGAGATAATTTGACTTCTTCTTTTCCAATTTGAATGCCTTTTATTTCTTTCTCTTGTCTGGTTGCTCTGGCTAGGACTTTCTGTACTACGTTGAATAGGAGTGGTTAGAGTGGACATCCCTGTCTTGTTCCAGTTCTTAGGGGAAATGCTTTCAACTCTTCCCAATTCAGTATGATGTTGCCTGTGGGTTTGTCATATATGCCTCTTATTATTTTGTGGTATGTTCTTTCAATGTCTAGTTTGTTGAGGATTTTTATCATGAAGGGATGTTGGATTTTATCAAATGCTTTGTATGCGTCTATTGAGATGATCATATGGTTTTTTGTTTTTAATTCTATTTAGATGGTGAATAACATTTATTGATTTGTGAGTGTCGAACCATCCTTGTAACTCTGGAATAAAACTCGCTTAATCATAATGAATTATTTTTGATGTGCTGTGGTTTGGTTTGCTAATATTTTGTTGAGGACTTTGGCATCTATGTTATTCAGGAATGTTAGCCTGTAGTTTTCTTTTTTTTTGTTGTGTCCTTGCATTATTTTGGTATCAGTGACACTTGCATGTAGAATGAGTTAGGCAGAGTTCTTTCTTTTCAATTTTTTGGAAGAGTTTCCATAAGATTGGTAACAGATTGATATAGTTTGGCTCTGTGTCCCCACCCAAATCTCACCTTGAATTGTAATAATCCCCACATGTTATGGAAGGGACCCAGTGGGGGTAATTGAATCATGGGGATGGGTTTTTCCCATGCTGTTCTCATGATAGTGAATAAGTCTCACAAGATCTGATGTCTTATAAAGGGAAGTTCCCCTACACATGCTCCTCTTGCCTGCCACCATATAAAACATGACTTTCTCCTCATTTGCCTTCTGCCATGATTGTGAGGCCTCCCAAGCCATGTGGAACTGTGAGTCAAGAAAGCCTCTTTCCTTTATAAATTACCCAGTCTCAGGTATGTCTTCATTAGCAGTGTGAGAATAGACTAATACAGTAAATTGGTACCAGTAGAGTGGGGTGCTACTGCAAAATATGGAAGTGATTTTGGAACTGGGTAACAGGCAGAGGGTGGAACAGTTTGGAGGGCTCAAAAGACAGGAAGATGTGGAAAAGTTTGGAACTTCTTAGAGACTTGTTGAATGGCTTTAACCAAAATGCTGATAGTGATATGGACAATGAAGTTCAGGCTGAGGTGGTCTTAGATGGAGATGAGGAACTTGTTGGAAACTGGAATAAATGTGACCCTTGCTATGTTTTAGCAGAGAGACTAGCAGCATTTTGCCCCTGCCCTAGAAATCTGTGGAACTTTGAACTTGAGAGAGATAATTTAGGGCATCTGGCAGAAGAAATTTCTAAGCAGCAAAGTGTTCAAGACATGACTTGGGTGCTGCTAAAAGCATTCCGTTTTATGTATTTACAAAGATATGGTTTGGAATTGGAATTTACATTTAAAAGGGAAGCAGAGCATAAAATTTGGAAAATTTGCAGCCTGATAATGCGATAGAAAAGAAAACCCCACTTTCTGAGGAGAAATTAAAGCTGGCTGCAGAAATTTGCATAGGTAATGAGGATCCAAATGTTAATTGCCAAGCCAGTGGGGAAAATGTCTCCAGGGTATAGCAGAGACCTTCCCAGTAGCCCCTCCCATCACAGGACTGGAGGCCTAGAAGGGAAAATATGTTTTGTGGGCCAGGCCCAGGGCCCCCCTGTTGTGTGCAGCCTAGGGATTTGGTGCCCTGTGTCTCAGCCATTTCAGCTGTGTCTAAAAGGGGCCAACATACAGCTCAGGCTGTTGCTTCAGAGGGTGCAAGCCCCAAGTCTTGGCAACTTACACATGGTGTTGGGCCTGTGGGTGCACAGAAGTCAAGAATCAAGATTTGGGAACTTGGATTTCAGAGGGATTTCAGAGGATATATGGAAACACTTGGATGGTCAGGCAGAGGTATGTTGCAGAGGCAGAGCCCTCATGGAGAACCTCTGCTAGGGCAGTGCAGAAGGGAAATGTGGATTGGGAACCCCCACACTGAGTCACCACTGGGACACTTCTTAGTGGAGCTGTGAGAAGAGAGCCACTATCCTCCAGAACCCAGAATGGTAGCTCCATAGACATCTTGCACCATGCACCTAGAAAAGCCACACTCAACACCAGCTCGTGAAAGCAGCTGGGAGGGAAGCTGTGCCCTGCAAAGCCACAGGGACAGAGCTTCCCAAGGCCATGGGAGCCGACCTCTTGCATTAGTGTGACCTAGATGTGAGATATGGAGTCAAAAGGGATCATTTCGGAGCTTTAAGATTTGGCTGCCCTGCTGGGATTTCAGACTTGTGTGGGGCCTGTAGCCCATTTGTTTTGGCCAATTTCTCACATTTGGAATGGGTGTATTTACTCAATATCTGTAATTCTGTCGTGTCTAGAAAGTAACTAATTTGCTTTTGATTTTACAGGCTCATAGATGGAAGGAACTTGCCTTATTTCAGATGAGACTTTAGACTGTGGACTTTTGAATTAATGCTGAAATGAGTTAAGACTCTGGGGCACTGTTGGGAAGGCATGATTGGTTTTTGAAATGTGAGCACATGAGATTTGGGAAGAGCCAGGAGCAGAATGATATGGTTTGGCTCTGTGTCCTCACCCAAATCTCACCTTGAATTGTAATAATCCTTACATGTCATGAGAGGGACCTGGTGGGAGGGAATTGAATCATAAGGGCAGGTTTTTCCCATGCTGTTCTCAGGATAGTGAATAAGTCTCATGAGATCTGATGGTTTTAGAAAGGGCAGTTCCCCTGTACATGCTCCTCTTGCCTGCTACCATGTAAGACATGACTTTGCTTCTCATTTGCCTTCTGCCATGATTGTGAGGCCTCCCCAGCCATGTGGAACTGTTAGTCAGTTAAACTGTTTTCATTTATAAATTACCCAGTCTCAGGTATGTCTTTATTAGCAGCATGAGAACAGACTAATACACATCTCTTCCTTGTATATCTCATAATATTTGTCTGTGAATCTCTGGTCCTGGGCTTTTGTTGTTGAAAGGTTGATGTTTTTTTTTCTTTTTTTTCTTAATTACTTATTCACTTTCACTGCTTATTATTAGTTTGTTCAGGATTTCAATTCCTTCTTGATTAAATGTTGGGAGGTTGTACATTTCCAGGAATTTATTCATTTCCTCTAGGTTTTCTAGTTTGTATATATAGAGAGATTTATAATAATCTCTGATGATCTTGCGCATTTCTGTGGTATCAGTTGTAATTCCAACTTTATAATTTTTGATTGTACTTAGTTTGAATCTCCTCTCTTTTTTTCTTGGTTAGACTAATTACCTAGCTGTCTATCAATTTTGTCCATCAACCACCTTTTCACTTCATTGATCCTTTACATCATTTTTTTTGGTCTCAATCTCATTTAGCTTTGCTCTGAGAATAAACCAAGCCCAAAGCCAGCAAAAGAAAGAAATAACGTTGTTATTTCTTGTTATTTGCTTCTTTGGGTTTGGCTTGTTCTTGCTTTTCTAGTTCCTTGAGGTATAACATTAGATTGGTAATTTGAGAATTTTTTTTGATGTAGCCATTTAACACTATAAAGTTTCCTTTTAGCACTGTTTTTGCTGTATCCCAGAAGTTTTGATATGTTGTGTCTCGATTTTCATTCATTTCAAAAATTTTTTATGTCTGCCTTAACTTCATTGTTTACTCAAAGTTGCTTAGTTTTTGTGTACTTATGTAGTTTTGAGAGTTTCTCTTGGTATTGATTCCTAATTTTATCCCACTATTTCTGAGAAGAAACTTGATATGACTTAAATTTTTAAAAATTTATTAAGACTTGCATTATGGCCAAGCACATGGTCAGTTTTGGAGAATGTTCTGTGCACAGATGAGAAAATGTATATTATGTGGTTGTTGGAAAGAATGATCTGTAAATGTCTATTAGGTCCTTTTGGTCTAGAGTCTAGTCTAAGTCCAGAGTTTCTTTGTTGATCTTCTGCTTTGATGAACTGCTTAGTGTTGTCAGTGGGGTGTCAAAGTTCCTCACTATTATTGTTTTGTTGTCACTCTGTTTTCTTAGGTTTAGCAGTTTCTTAGATCTAGTAGTATGAATCTGGGTGCTCTGGTGTTGGGTGCATATATATTTAAGATAGTTAAATTTCTTGTTATATTGAACCCTTTATCATTACATAACGCTTTTCTTTTTTTGGTCTTTTTGTACTGTCATTGGTTTAAAGTCTGTTTTATCTGATATAAGAATGGCTACTCCTGCTAGGTTTTGTTTTCTATTCACATGATATGTCTTTTTTTCATTCCCTTATTTTGAGTCTGCAGGTGCCTTTAGCTATTAGGTTGGTCTCTTGTAGGCACCAGATGGTTGGGTTTTGTTTTGCCAGCTATGTCTTTTAAGAGGTGTATTCAGGCCATTTACATTCAAGGTTAGTATTGACATGTGAGGTTTTGTTCTTGTTAGAATTTTGTTAGCTAGTTGCCTTGGAGTCTCAATTGTGTAATTGCTTTATAGGATCTGTGAGCTTTCTACTTACATATACTTTTATGATGACTAGTATTGTCCTTTCATTTCCATGTTTAGAACTCCTTTGAGCATTTCTTGTAGGACTGGTCTAGTGGTAATAAACTCCCTTAGCATTTGCTTGTCTAGGAAAGACTATTTCTCTTTAATTTATGAAGCTTAGTTTGGCAGGATATAAAATTCTTGGCTGACTTTTTTTTTCTTTAAGGAGGTGAAAAATAAATAGGCCCCCAATCTCTTCTTTCGTAAGGCTTATGCTGAGAAGTCTGATGTTAGTCTCATGGGATTTCCTTTATAGGTGATTTGAAGCTTCTTTCTAACTACTTTTAAGATTGCTCTTACACTTTGACCTTGGATAGTCTGATGATTATATGCCTTGGTGATGTTTATCTTGTAGAATATCTTCCTGATGTTCTCTAAATTTCTTGTATCTGGATGTCTATGTCTCCAGGGAAATTTTTCTGAATTATCCCTCAAATATGTTTTCCAAATTTCTTACTTTTTTTCTTCTCTCTCAGGAATGCCTATAAATTACAGGTCTGGTCACCATATGGAACCACATATTTCTCAAAAGTGTTTTTCATCAAAAAAATTCTTTGTTTTTGTCTGACTGGGTTAATTTGGAAGATCAGTCTTCAAGCTCTGAAATTCTTTATTTTGTTTCATGTAGTCTCTTGTTAAAGCTTTAAATTGTGTTTTGAAAATTCCTTCAGTGAATTTTTTATTTCCTGAAGGCTTTTTTCTCCTTTGTGGTTTTTTTTTTTTTTTTTTGGTTTTTTTGGTATTTAAAATATATCTATCTTGTCTTTCCTATCCTGAATTGTTTTCCTGATTTCTTTGTGTTGGTTTTCAACTTTCTCTTGGATCTCATTGAGCTTCCTTAGAATTCATACTTTGAATTCTTTATCTGTCGTTTCAAAGTTTTCATTTTGGTTAGGATCCATTGCTACAGACCTAGTGTGGTCCTTTGAGGGTGTCACAAAATTCTGTTTCTTCATGCTGGTTTCTTGTGCTAGTTCTTCTCATCCGTGGAAGCTGCCACTTTTTATTTTTGAAGTTACTCTTTTGGAGTGGGATTTTTTCTTCTCTCCTTGAGGGTGTTACAGCTGTGTGTGTTGGGTAGGCTTTGTTTCTGCATGCTTTTAGGGGCCCAAGGCTCCTTACGAATTCCTTGGTTATAGATAGCCTTAGTGTGGTTTTCTCAAATGGTAGTTATTTGTAGGTTGTAGTAGTGGAGTACTGTACATGTGGTCAGGCTGTCTGTCACCTACAGAGATGAGTAAGTTGAGGTCTGGGGAAGCTTATCTCCTTCCTTAGCACTGTGCACATCTGTTAGCAGGAAGTATATTGGGTTGTGCAGTTCACCCTACAGGCCAGTAGATAGCACTTGCGGGCAAAAGCCTGCTGAGTGCTATACAATGATGTCAGTAGTTGTGAAACACTGTGCAGTTTGACCTCCTTGCCAGTAGGTGGCAACTGCAGATAAGAGGCAATTACAGTGATGGCAGTGGAATTTTTACTTGACCTTTGTTAATGGGGTATGTGTCCCTGGTAATGGGCAGGGCATGGGGCTTTCAGGGATCCCATCTCACATTCTGCTACCAAAGTGGCTATAGGGAGCAAAGCTGGGTAGGGCCTGGGTCAGCTGAACCCAGAACCAGGCTCTTAAGGCAGGTACAAGTGCTGACCTTAGCAGGGGTCTAGGGGAAGCTTTCAGGCCCCTACCCTGCCCCCACAGAGCCAGCTCAGGGGACCAGGGGCTGCCAGGGATTTTCAGCCTAGAAGGCGGCTGCAGGCCTGCACAGCTCTCACACACTGATTTGCTCTCCGTCCAGCAAATGGCTGGAGCAACAGGCTTGACTGGTTAGGCTAGTCCCAAGCTATCTGTGCCCAGATTGCCAAACCATTCCTGGCGTTCAGGTCTGCTAGAACCCGTGGAGTAGAAACTGCTACTAACAGACCCCACCCTTTCCTGTCTGACCTCATGAAGGGAGGGACGCCCAGCTCCCCACACCATCACACTAACCCACTTCACACTCTTCTCTGTGTTCTGACAGTTGAGTTTCCTCCCCAACTCAAGATCAGGCCACAGATCTCATCTCCCTACCCCTGGGCAGTGTGCTCCAGTCCTGGAGAACTGGACCCAGGCCAGCAGATTTATCCTTTGGCCCCTTGGGATCTAGCACCAGCTGTGATACAGACGTGGACTACTCCCAGGTTACCAAGAAACCACTCAGGCTGGGCAATGGTGGCTATGCATTGGGCTTCCCCTGCAAGAATGGCCAGGCAGGCAGTCTTGGGAGGGACCAGCAGGCATGAGGGCATGTGGTTTGGATGCACACATGGCAGTGGGGCCTGTCTTGGGTGCATGAGCATGCGTGGACTTTGCTCTCTCCTGCAGGCAGATAGCAGAAACTGCAGCTACTTAGGGAAGGATGCAGAGCTTTGTTGGGGATAGGGGAAGGTGGAGCCCAGAGTCACATTTTGCTGCAGCTGCCCAGCACACTGAAGCATTTTGGGATCCACTCAGGTTTAAGCAGTGCCTGTATGTATTCTCCACACAGCTCTCCCTACCATTCTGAAGGTCTGCTTGGGGGTCATGAGAAGTCTTCTAGCTAGGATCTCAAAGGTCCACCATGGGAATGTGGTGCTCTGGGGTTCCTTTACTCACCCTTTCTTTGGGTCTGATCTAGCGGCCAGTCCTTGTGCCTGGCAATGCAGAGAAGGTAGCCCTGCTTTCTCCCTCTCCAAACATGGTATCTTCTGTCACCTCTCTATTAAATTTCAGTGCTTTTTCTCAAAAGATTTGTTTAAAGTGTAAAGATTTACTTGACATTTTGGTTCCTCTTCATGGAGGAGGTGCATCCCAGTTGCATCTAGTCAGCCATCTTTAATTCTCTTCCTTCTTTGTAATATAATTGCCAACCTTTTTATTTTATTTTTCTGTCTTTCTTAGTGGTATATAAAATTACAGAGCATCTCGCTATAAAAGATTTCTTAGTTACACAGCAGATAACCTGCTTCATGAAAGCTTACCACTTTTTCCATTGATGCATAGTTAGCATTTACCAACAAACCATCTCAGGTGTTTGCTGGGTTGTGTATCTAACCCTCTAATTTCAATACTTTAAACACATTTTGCTTTGATGAAATACAAGTGCTTTAATTTCTCAAACATGCTACTTGTCTTTCTTGTTATACATTTTTAAAGGCATGTGGAACAATTTTTGTGATTTCCAACGACAATCTATTTTTGAGACATTCTAATGTCTACTCTAAGCACACATTGTACAACATGAGTTCCTACTGGTGTTCATACTATTATAATTCCATGGAATTCTATGATCAAATATACTTGTACATGCTGTTATAGCCAGATTGATACCAGCTGGACTCTACAATTGAATCAAGATAACTAGGGAGTCACTTCTGGTGCCCAGGGTAAGCAAGCAATATGAGCAGCCCCACTTATAGAAGATTTCATAATGTCACCTTAATTTAGTTGTTTGTTCAACAAATATTATTGAATTGTCTATTATGGAGTAGGCACTGTGCTAGACACTGGGGAAACAGAGGTAAGTAAGTACATCTTATGTAAATATTTAACCATTCCCTGTTATCTGTTTACCCCATAGTAAATGATATTTATGCTAGCTCTTAAATTAAGCAAACAAACAAATGCACAGTATTTTCTAAAATTCGCATGCTAAAAGTTTTATAGACCTATATGTAGTGTGACACTTATCCATATTATACTGAGAATGTAGCTGTTTGTGGTATTTATTGTTTGTTATGAATAAAGGGTGAAAGTGAAGAATATGATTATTAATACTAGAATTCTTTCTTTTTTTTTTTTTTTTTGAGACAGAGGTTCGCTCTTGTTGCCTAGGCTGGAGTGCAATGGCGCGATCTCGGCTCACCACAACCTCCGCCTCCCGGGTCCAAGTGATTCTCCTGCCTCAGCCTCTCGAGTAGCTGGGATTACAAGCGTGCACCTCCATGCCCAGCTAATTTTGTATTTTTAGTAGAGATGGGGTTTCTCCATGTTGGTCAGGCTTGTCATGAACTCTCAACCTCAGGTGATCCACCTGCCTCAGCCTCCAAAAATGCTGGGATTACAGGTGTGAACCACCGTGCCCGGCTTAAATGCTAGAATTATTAAATGACTACACAATATTCCAGTTATTTTATCATATATGTCACTTGTAACTCCAGGATAAAAGCCCCGTACTTGCTATGGCTTTGATTCCAAATTTCTCTCTGTTCTCTTCCTGCATGGTGAGCTGAGCTGGATCACATGGAAGCAAAAGCGCCAGAGAGTGGGTGAGGACTTTCTCAGGGCCTTTCCCATTTATGCCCCCTCCCTACCTACTTGTGCACCACCCACGTTATATTCCTGGCCCTCCAAGTTACCAGTCTGACTGCTGAAACTCAGGGAAGATAAGAAAGAGTTTTTTCTACAAGGCAGTGGCTCTTCAGTTTTATAGAACATAAATTATATGGAGAGTTGTTTAAATGCAGATTCTTAGGCTCCATCCCCCAGAGAGTTTGATTCAGCAGAACAGAGTAGAGCTTAAGGATTCTGATGCAGGTGTCCTCTAATCCATACTGCCTGTTAAAGAAAAGGACACCCTCTCATTCCTTCACCAGCTACTTAAGAGAAAAAGGGTGATTCTCTCTCTCTCTCTTTCTTTCTCTCTCTCTGTCTCTCTCTCATACAGCCACCACACACACACACACAAAAGAAAAACGTACTCAAAAAAGAAGAAATTATAGCTTTGCTTCCATCTGTAATGGAATGATGAGCATTGTACTTATCCCATAGTAAATAGCTATAAAAACAGACAGAAGGTATGAAATGACTATTTGTAGGCATTGATTAACAGTGCCTAAAGTACAAGACCCAATTATATGTTGCTTGTAGGAGATATTTAAATATAAAGACACAGATAGATTAAAAGCAAAAGGTATGCCACGCAAACATTAATAATTTAAAAGCTGGAGTGGCTATAGTAGATTTCAAAGCAAGGAAGATTAGTGGCAATAATGAGGGATATTTAACAATGTAAGACATCTAGTTCATCAAGAAGACAGTAATCCTAAATGTGTATACATCTAATAAAAGAGCTTCAAAATATGTGAAGCAAAAACCAAAGAGACTAAAAAAAAAGAAACAGATATATCTTCAGTTACAGTGCAAATTTACATTTTTCTCAGTAATTACTTGAGCAAGTAGGCAAAAAAAACCAGTAAGGATATAAAAGATTTGAACAACTCTCAACCAATTTTCCCTAATTAGCATCTTTAGAACACTACCTCAATGGCTGCTGTAGAAACATTCTTTTCAGTTGCAGATGGAACATTCACCAAGATAGACCATATTCTGGCCCATAAAACAAATCTCAATAAATTTAAAAAGATTTAAATCTTACAGTGTATGTTTTCTGACCACAATAGAATTAAAGATCAATAACCAAAAGATAGTTGGAAAAAAGTCCAGGTATTTACAAATTAAGGGACATACTACTAAATAACTCACAGGTCAAGGAAAATTTTAAAATATTTTGAATTAAAGGCTGATAGCATCTTAAAATTTGTGGAATGCAGCTAAAGCCATGCTTAAAGGGAAATTTATAGCTATTATAGGGCAAAAGAAGTCAGACACAAGGCGATATATTGTGGGATTCCAATAGATGTAAAGTACAAAAACAGACAAAAAACAAATGCTCTTGGAAGTCAGGATAGTGGTTCCCCTGGGGCAGGTGTAGCCCTTTTAAGGACGTTATATTAGTCTGCTAGCACTGCAATAACAAAATATTAGTCTAGGTGGCTTAAATAACAGACATGTATTTTCTCCCGGTTCTGGAGGCTGAAACTCTAAGATCAAGGTGCAGGTAGGGTTGGTTATTTCTGGTCTCCCTCCTTTGCTTCAGATGTCTGCCTTCTTGCTGCATCTTCACATGGCCTGTGACCTGTTGACACACATCCTTGGTGTCTCTTTCTCTTCTTATTAGGACACCAGTGCTATTGGATTAGGATCCCATCCTTATGAGCTCATTAACCTTAATTACCTTTTTAAAGGCCCTGTCTCCAAATACAGTCACACTGGGAATGGGGTCTTCAACATACAACTTTGAGAGAGACAGTCCAGTCATAATTGACACATAAGAGCAGCTTCTGGAGTACTGGTTGTTTTCTGTTTCTTTTTTCTTTTTTAGAGATGCAGTCTCACTCTGTCGCCCGGGCTTGAGTGCAATGGTGAGATCTCAGCTCACTGCAACCTCCGCCTCCCGGGTTCAAGCAATTCTCCTGCCTCAGCCTCCCTAGTAGCTGGGATTACAGGCGTGCACCACCATGCCTGGCTAGGTTTTTGTTTGTTTGTTTGTTTGTTTTTTGCATTTTTAGTAGAGACGAGGTTTCACCATGTTGGCCAGGCTGGTCTCGAACTCCTGACCTCAAATGATCCACCTGCCTCAGCCTCCCAAAGTGTTAGAATTACAGGTGTGAGCCACTGTGCCTGGCTGTTTTCTGTTCCTTTATCTGAATGCTGGTTCCCTGTGTTACATCTGTACTCAATTTCTAAAAATTAATTGATCAGTTCACATATGGTAATGTACTTTTCTATATGTATATTAAAAGTTTAAATTAACTGTATAAATATAAAAAGGTATTTTTATAAGTATGTAAAAAAAGTTAAAATCAAAAAAGAATTCATCATGCAGAAAAGAGCGGCCCAGGATAGTTAGAGTGCTTGCCTCATGTACAGAATCTTGAAGAGCCTGGCTCTACAGTTAGCCAGACCACGTTTGAGACCCAGCTCCACCGTGTAGGGGTTAACAACTTACTTTTTCTGATCTCGGTTTCCTCAGATGTGAAGCAACCCACCTGGGAGAGCTGTTGTGAGAATGAAAACACTCAATGCACATTAGCAACGTGATAATTCACTGCTCTGCCTCCCTGCAGAGCTTCTCCCTGGGGGCACAGTTAAGGATGGGGAAGGAAGATATCCTTGAGCAAATCTCAAAGATGATGCAGACCATTTTCTAGAGTCTCGAATTCCACTGTATAGAGAAAAGTTTGTTTGAAAAGTTGGGAATTCATGCTGCTTTTGAAGAGAGCAAGGGCTTAGTTGGTAATATTCCACAGGTGTTACAGCCAACTAGGGACAAAGCAAGACGTAAAGGAGCAGAGCTGAAGGGTGACCACGTACAAAGTTTCTGATTTAAGTCCTTCTTTTTGTTGTTCCCAGCAAACTGGAATGCCCTTTTCTTTTCCTCTCTCTAAATAAGACCATCTCTGTATCCTTTATGATTCACTTAAATGTTACTAAGTTGATGACCCCCATCTCAGGCGGTTTTAATCCATATTAACCTTCCCTTTATTTGAACTCCAGTGACACTTCTGTTTACTGTACATTTGTTGTTTCTTCTTTTTCTTTTTTTTTTTTTGAGATGGAGTCTCGCTCTGTCACCCAGGGTAGAGTGCAGAGGTGCGATCTGAGCTCATTGCAACCTCTGCCTCCCGGGTTCAAGCAATTCTCCTGGCTCAGCCTCCTGAGTAGCTGGGATTATAGGCACCCACCACCACGCCTGGCTAATTTTTTTGTACTTTTAATAGAGACAGGGTTTCGCCATGTGGGCCACGCTGGTCTCAAACTCCTGACCTCAAGTGATCCACCCACCTCAGGCTCCCAAAGTGCTGGGATTACAGGTGTGAGCCACTGCGCCCAGCCCATTTGTTGTTTCTTAATCACATTGCGATTGCATTGTAGTCTAGCTGTTTTTTTATTTGTCTTCTCATTGAAATGATCAACATCAGAGAGCAAGACTTCCTTTCCCTATATTTTCTGCCTAGCTTTTAAGGTGAGGGAAGAGACCACTCAGTCTTCTACATGGTATTAGCTACAGTTTTAGCCTAGACCAGTGTCTGGAGTATGGTGCGCATTAAGCACTGTTTAATGAAGGTGCGGTTATGTTACCATGGAATGCCACAAGATGTTCAGCCAAAAGGCTCAAGCAGTCCCTGAAGTGTTTAAGAGAAGATCTAGAGAGCAGGCAAAAAATAGAGAAGACTTTGCTGGAGAAGTTAACGACAGACTGTAATAGGACAGAGCTAAGAGTCAAAAAAAATGGATGAGCTAGTGATCATTTTATTCTCTCAAGAGTGGAGACTAAGACTCAAAGTCCAAGTTCCTAGAGTCCTTCCCTGTCTGTTCTCACCTTCAATGACATTTTGGAGTCTGTAAAATGTGGTGCATATGTTATGTGGTTATGTTTAACATCTTTTTCACCAAGCATATTACATGCCTTTCTCTAAGTAATTATTATTTTTGGAAGCATTTTTAATATGTACCAAATAATCCAATACAGACACAGGCTATAGTTTATTTTGCCATTCTCCACTCTTAAAAACTTACTTTTGTTTCCAGGTATCACTACTATTATAATGCTTTGGTTATCTTTGTATGTAAATATATAACCGCTTTTTCTGATTATTTCTTTACGATAGAGTCCAAAGAATTCTAAAAGTAAATTATTAGGTGAGGGCCTTTTTGTTCTTGTTTTTGTTAAATTGCTTTCTAGAGTTCATATTAGCACTAGGAATATATCAGAGCACCTGTTTTAAAATAAAGAGCTACCTTTAAAAATGGGAGAAACTAGGCCAGGGGCAGTGGCTCATGCCTGTAATCCCAACACTTTGGGAGGCTGAGGTGGGTGGATCACCTAAGGTCAGGAGTTCGAGACCAGCCTGGGCAACATGGTGAGACCCCCCCCCCGTCACTACTAAAAATACAAAAATGAGCCGGGTGTGGTGGCACGTACCTGTAATCCTAGCTACTCGGGAGGCTGAGGCAGGAGAATCACATGAACCAGTGAGCCGAGATCACGCCACTGCACTCCAGCCTGGGCGACAGAGCGAGACTCCATCTCTAAAAACAAAAACAAAAACAAACAAAAAAAAATGGGAGAAACTACACTGCAGATACAAACTGCGGGACTATATGTTAACTTACAAGTAATGAAATGAACAAATTAATAAAGGTGGGAGAACTCCATTCCAAGTGATGCTTACATTTTTTAGTGGTGATAATAGTGACAGAAGTAATGGTCACAAGTATTCTTTATTTACCTTTTAATTCAGCTTTCCAATAAGAAAGTAGTGCCTGATTACTGTCTTAGTCTGACAGGCTTATCTAGTCCTTCAGCCTCAAGCCCCTCTACTCCCTTCATCTTTCCCTGCTCTCACTACTCCCCACAATCCCTGCCTCACCCAAAGCAACAAATGAATCTTTGATCTTATGCCAAACTATTTTTAAAAATCTCTTCTCTGGAGGTTGGCAACTGACCACTCCATGTTCAGAGTGACACCTTCTCATGAAGCATTTATCAAGGTAGTTTTATAGGCAAAGGCACTTCCTTCTCTTAATATCCTTCTCTTGGGTCAAATTTTAATATATACTAAACATTCCTTCCCAACTCAAGTAATATCAAAAGTGAACATCTGATTGTGTCACTCCTGTTTAAATACCTTTAATTGCTCCGCATTACCCTCAGAATAAAATCTAGATTCCTCCCTGAAGCTTTCAAGGTCATTGTTATTCAGGCCAGTGCTGCTGTCCGGCTTTATTCTCTTTCTTCTCTCCCCACACTTGTGCTGCTGCAGAACTGAGCATCTCAGTTCTTGTTGTTTCTGGGCCAACGCACACGTGTTTTCTGTGCCTAGAAGGCTCTATCTCAGCCATCACCTCTTCCCACCCTACTCCCAGGATTTCTGCCTGACTAAACTCTAATTATCTTTAGCTTCCAATCTAGGTACTACATTTCCAAAAATGCCTTTCCTGACCCAAAGGCTGATAGTTCTTTTCACTTGAGACTCTATTTTACATGCCTATGTCCTACTTGACAGTGAGTTCCTCAAATTCAGAGACCACAACTGTTAAGTTTCTGTTTCTGGAGGCTAACACAGACAACACTGAGCTAACAACAATCATTGAAGCAAGAAGGCTGACCTAGGGAAGAGGTCATGGCCATGGACATGGACATGGCTGTGTTCCAATAAACTTTCTATACAAAAGTGGATAGTGGGCTGGATTTGGCCCAGGGGCCCTAGTTTGCAAACCTCTGGTTTAAGATATAAGGAAGCAATACTACTCCAATGAATCTGTTATGGTCTGTCTACAGAAATCATTATAATCTTGAACATATTTAATCCATACATGTCTCTCAGTCTGACCAGTCTGCTTCACCTGGCTAAGTAGCTGGTTGCAGGGGCATCCTCAGGGAAGGTATGAGCCTCCACTATTTAGAGAATGATGCTCTCCATTTCCAAAATGCCCTCAGCTATACCGCTTTACTGTTTCTATAAATACAAATTGCAAAATAAACAAGACTAAAGTTTTTGTTAAAATCTCTCTAAGATAAAGGTTGACCTTAAAAATAAGGTAAAATTGATGAGATGTAAAAGCAAATATAAAAAGCCAATGAGGTAAAAGGTTAAAAGTATAAAATGATGAAAGATTTAAGCTAAAAGGCCCAAATACGATAAACATTTTAAAATTTAAAGTAAACGAGATTAAAGGTTAAAGATAAAAATTAAGTACTGGTAGTGTAGGAATAAAAATTATAAATCTACAAGAATTAAGAAGATTAAAAAAACTATTTTTAAAAGAAAAGAAGAACCAAAAGCACCGAGATTACAAAAAGTAAATATTAAGAATATTATAAAGAGGAAAAAAAGTAAAGACAGAATGGCAAGAAGTGGGAAGAGACTAAGATCTCAAAGGATTGTCAGCCTCTTCCTAGAAAAAGGCCTCTGTCTCATCTGGGAGCCAGGCAGTATGGAGCCCTCCTCCCGCAGGCACTGGCAGGCTAGATGCAGGGCCTGAGGCTTCTCCACGAAAATTGGCAAAGAACTGGTTTGCGGGGCACAGGGGTCCAGGCTGCATAGCATCACTGGGTCACAGAAAACCTCCCAAAAGTCCATCTGGAAAAAGGGTTAGCCATTATGGATGAGCTTAAATTTCAGAGTATCTAGTTCAGATAGTTTTCTCTTCTTCTTCTTCAAATATGGAAACAAATGAGAATAAAATGTCTTTCTGTCAAGTATGCATGTATATTATACATATATATGCCTGTGTATGAAAATTGTATAAAAATTTATACAAAACTGTATTAAAATTGTGTATGAGAATTGTAGAAATGTATACATATGAAAATGTTATATATTATATAGAATTGTATATATTGTATGCATATATGATTATATGCATATAAACATTGTATCTGTTTATACCTAAGTCACATATATTGGCTCCTAGCCAAAAATGTGAATAGACACACACACAAACACACATGCACATACCCACACTACAACATTGCTCAGGACAGATCACAGCAGTACCTGGGTACTGATCACACTGTCCAAGGAACTGACCATGCTCCTCTGGAAAGCTCACATTACTGACACAGACAAGGAACTGCAGCCTCTTCCCTTTCTCAAGGGAAGAGCTGCCCAAAGGAGATTGAGCTGCAGATTCAATGCAGCTGTTGCTTCCCTTGGTGACCATGCACTTGTTCCCACCCACCGAAACTCTTTTTCCTTGTCCTGTACAAAATGTCATTTTGTTAATAATAGAAAACCAATTGGAAGAACCTTGTTTTTTAAATCACAGACACAATAGAAGAACACAACATGTTTTTCTATTAATCTTCACATTGTATTTGAATTAGGAGGATGATTCTGTCTCATTTTGCAAATGGTGAAATCTAGAAATCCCATATGCTATAGGCTCACACTCTGCTGAAACTCTCTACCTTACTCATCATTAAGGATGCTTTTGGCGATGTAAAAAAGCCTTTCAGATGAAATACTTTTTATGAAAGTTTTAAAACAGATATGGGATTATTAGATTAAAAAAGAGTTTATCCTGGGTCCAAGTAATGGAGTTAATGTAAATGAACCCAAAATTGAGGGGATTTTTGTTTGTTTTTGGCTTGTGCAGGCTAAGTAAAACTTATAATGCAGGGGTGTTCTGGAGCTGGCTTGAAATGCTTTGCAGGAGCTGATTGTGTGTATGTATTTTCAATTTAGCCTTAGTGAAGTTAGATTCATTGCTTTGAAATCATCCATGGTTGGAAGTGTTAAACTGCAGAAATCAGCACCCACTAAAAATCTCTGGGCCTCCAGAGATGGTTGTTAAATATTTACTGGCATGTCACTGCCATAATATAAACAGAACTGTTTTGTTAATAATAAATGTTCTTTCCGCGCAAAAATACTGAAATATATTTGCAGGGTTACTGTGGTGAACCATATCACAACAGAAGAATTGACAAAAAGATTTTATACTATTTGGCATCTTTGTAAAAATGTTAACTGGATACTATTTAAAACTAGGTTAACCTAAGTTGAGTTCTATTAATTAGTTTTTTATTTAAGTTCTCCCCCCTGGGAATTGCTCTAAGTTTTCCAGGTCATTAACTGATAGTTGTTTTCATATATATACACATATAGGTGCTTCATGGTAGAATATAAGTGGTAATATACCAAGTGATAGACTAGTGGCATTAAGGACTCAGTAGAACTTCTAAAGATGTTTAAGTTACATGCAAGGAGCAACAAAGACACTGAGAAGAACTGTACTAGGAGGAAACTGACACCATTTTTAAAAATTCAAAGCACAAATCCTTCTAAAAGACCTAGGACAGGAATAGATGTCTAGAAATTAGTCTTCAGTTAACTTTGGGGATCTTTGGTGTCCCTTAACATTGATTTTACTTGCCATTTTGCAATTGTTTTCTGTTTTAAATAGTGTCTGACATTACAATTAGAAAAATGAAAATGATTTCCTAATAATTAAGAATGAAGTGGTGTGTGTCTTTGCACAACATGTGATCAACAGAAATCTGTGCTTTTACATTAAAATGCAGATAAATGATAAAACATTTTTGGTTTTTACTGCATGTGTTTAGGCCATAAAATAGTTCTATCCAAGTTTCTTAATAATAGCCTCAGTGTCATTTCAAATTGAAAAATTCAGTCCTAGTGAAACAATTGCCGTGTAAAAGTGATGAAATGAAAACCAGGGGCCTTGAGTCTTCCCACAGACACAGAGCGTGATAAGGAGGCTCAAGTGGCTTTACAGCCACACCTGTCGTACATCCCATGGACAGGAGAGATGGGTTTAGTTAATTTTACTGGCTCAGTTAGTGTGCCTCTCTATTCATCACCCTCCAAATTAGGCCCTCGCAAAACTGTATGGCCCCATTGAAAATACCCCTTCCTGGGTAGAGGTGGTCTGGTGTCAGGTCAGGAGTAACAGAAGAGCTGCATTCTCTACAAAAGAGCTCTCAAGGCCCCCGGCTGGGTGGGGGTGGAATGGAGGGAAGTCCAGCTTCCAAATGTAACTGGATTATTCTTTTAACAAACATGTGAAATGATTGTCCTATCAGTAGAGCAGGCATCTTGGAAAATGTTCCGATCTCACAGTGGTTCTCTTTCTCTCTATGTAGACACAGCTACCAGATTATGTCAACTCTTCCATCTGAGTGGTGGGTATGTTGGTGTTCATTGTATTATACTTTCTATGCTTTGGATGTTTAAATCTCTCACAATTAAAATTCAGTTTTAAAATACTCTCATTTGAGACAAAGTTTTGCACTTTGTTCATTGTACACAGTCACCAAAACGAATCTTTTCAAATAATTTCAGACAGCATATCAAAATGTTCATTATATAATGTTAAGTGAAAAGGCAAGCTCTATAATTAAGTATAATGTGATTTTAATCATATAAAAAGGAACATATGTTTTACACATGTACAACAGATATATTTATACATATATAAATTAAGAAAGAAAATACATCAAATTCTTGAATTTTTTCTTTTTGTTTTCTATAACAAACATACACTATATACTTAAGGAAAAAAATAAAAGCTATCAATTTTTTTTTCTACTTCAGTATGAATGTTAGAGAATGTATCATTTGACAAACACATAATACAAATGGAAAATCAAAAGGCAATCTTGTTTCAAATCAGTAGATGTCTAGAAGTGGATCATGACAAAGATAAAAATCTATCTGGAAAGACCAGGTGAAATAGAAACACCTGTAAGTATCCTGCACTTGCTTTGAAACCGGGACATGACTTCAAACAAAACTTACCAGGAATCATTTGTGATGACCACCATTTGTGTACTGCTTTAGCACTTAGAAAGCTCTTTGCTTTTAATTGCAATCAATTGAATTCTCACAAAAATCCAGTGAGGGTAGTATGCATGTCCTTATTTTACAGGTAAATGAGCTGAAGTTCATAGTGCTTTCTAACACCCAGCATTGCCAGGATAGTTCTAAGATTCATAAAACATCATGACAATGATTTAACAAGAAGAAATTATCTTTACATAATGTCCATAATAATAGCTCCATAGGTTAAACAAATAGTGAGGATTTTTGCCTGTTTTGAGATGGGAGTTGAGTTCACATAGAAGAATATCCACATTTAGACATTACCTGTGCTTTTCTTCTTAGATAAAAGTATACAAAATCCTCCTGCAGTAAGCCTTCCAGGGCCAATCCAGTTCTGACAATATGAAGAGCACACTACAAGCTTTAGAAGGCAGCACATCTTTAAAAATATAAGTTCAAGCTAGAAGCCTAGAGTTTGTGAAATATATATATATATAATTGTATGCTATATATATATGCAATTATATATATATATATAATTGCATAAATGGTCTGGTGTGTTAATGAGAAATAGGAAGTGTCATAATAAAAAGAAAATGAAGAAATTGGGACCTGACCACCCCCGGTGTTTGTAGTTTCTCCAATCTGCTAGAGCCTCTATTTAAAAGTTTACATCTTTTAGTGGAAAAATTAATTTCTCTTTCACAAGTTCCACTCACATTTTGTTGCTAATAAAACCAAGAATGTAAATACTATTAAGTACAAAACAGCCTGCTGCGTAATTGTTTCAAAGCAATTACAGATTATATCGAGCCATTCGTGGAGCAGAAACAGTTTTATCCAAGACACCAGCTCCCTGTACCTTGAAATTTTATTAGTCTAAGAATTTCATGCACCATATGTTAGAATATGAGACTAGCTGCAATTGAACAAACAACTTTCTGATATATAAGTGAATGATAACTTGATTTTAAATGTGTTTATCTAATGAGATAGTAACTATAATTTACAACACATATAAAAATCCCCACTGTTACTCGTGGTGCACCTTTTGGCTAAAAAGGGTGATGCAGGGAGATATGCTAATGATGATCGTCTTGGTTTTTACCACGTCAGTAATAAAATTTGCATTTGATATTGTGCACAGTAAACTGGGTTATTAGCCTTGAAAATGAGTCTCATAAAATTTAAATATAGGCTTAAATCATATTAACTGTCCTGTAGGTTTTCTGAGAGGCTTTAAAGCATTGTGTTGCCTCCATAGTGTAGAGAATGCAGATGTTTGTGTGCCTTTAAGGGGGCCCCCAGAAGGATACAAATGAGAGGTTGAGAGATGCACCAGGAAAGCATCCACTATTGTGTTTCCGGCTTTGAGGACCCTGCCAGGGTCAAGTACCTGTAGATCAAGGAGGCTGGGGAAGGTGGGTCTTTCAGAAGAAGTCTTCTAAGGGGTTTCTGGCTAAAGAGTTAGCCAGGCTGGCTAACAAATCTCTGCAAAAGGACTGCTTAGACCATCAACAACAAAATTTTTAAACCCCCATGGCTGAATGATGCAGAAAAGTTGACAGCTTGTTATCTTTGAGACAGAGACGGAAGGTGCAGATTAAAGGCTGAAAGACCTAGTGGACACAATTTCTCCAGTAACTTCCAATTGCGGTGTGCTGTTTCTCAGTCCATACTAAGTCATAACCGTACACTGTTAGAAGAAAGAAATGCATTTGAGGATGCAGATCCTTTGTTGTTGACTCCTTGACCAAGTTAGATGCCCTGTTCTGGCCTTGGGCATCTGTTGCTAAGCAGCCTTGCAGGCTTTCACCAGCAACTCACTGGCAGTACTTTAGCCTGAGCCAAAGCCTTGATCCACCCATCACCGACCGACTTCTTCTACCCAGCCAAGACATGAGATCTCCTTGGATGTGTAACCAACCAGGTCAAGGCTGACTCCCATGAGGCATGGTGGTCCTCTACTTCTGACTCCAAGACTTTCATCAGAAGACTGAAATACTAATTATTTTAAAAATTATATGCAGCCAAATTTGCCATACTTTATATATATGTCTATATTCCTTGATCACTACCCAAGATCCAAGCTCCTCTTGAATATATCCCCTTCCTTTCTCCTGAATCGACTTCCTTTTTCACTCTTCTTTCCCAAAATTTCCCATTCTGCTCTGTGGAACTCTTGCTCCATAAGTAGCAGATGTATATATGTCCTCGAGGTTGTCACTGAATGCTCACTCTGGCACCCTTGCCTTGAAAGAACCCTGGCTCACCCCAGGAAATAATGCTGCAACCTCTCAAAAAAGCTGCTCATTTCTCCCCATTTCACATGCTGCAAGGGCAACGAGAGGCTGTTCATCTATCTCACTCAGCACAGCCCCTCTAGACCTTGGATCTTCCATTTTGGTGTGAAAATCCTTGCTTGGAGGAGCTGTCTATACCACTCTTTCTCACTCATCCTTTTTGCTAACATCTACTCTTTCTTCCCCTTTTCACTGAAGACTTTAGCACTTGGTTCAAAGCTTTCTTCTCTAACACTCTGTTCATGAAGAAGGCTCATCTAAAACCCTAAAGTCCAGTATGTTGTCCTCTTAAGCTCTCATGACTCGCACCCTCCATTTGCAGACTTCAAAGTCACACTCCGTGGATGCAAAATAGACCCTGTAATTTCCAAGAATGTCTGCATCTCTGAATTAATAATTCAGAAAGTCCACCCTCTAGTTACACTCTCTGACTTGTTTCCTGAGCTATGGTCTCATCAGGACCTGTATTCCTCTGCCCCACCTGATTCTATCTGATTTCTCCCCACCTAGCAACCCTTCCTGGCTTAACTTCCTTCTTAACATTGTGTAGCACTCTAACCCTACCACCTTAACAGAAACTCCTTTTGCCAAGGACATTCACAAACTGCATGTTGCTAACTCCAAAGGAAACATTCCCATCTCTTCCTCACCTGCTTAGCAGCGTTGCTTCTCTTGGACCCTCCCCCTTCCCAATCTCCTCCTCCTGTGGCCCTGCCTCTGTGTTGTGCCTCCTGATTCTCCTGCTGTTCAGTCTTCGGGGTTGTCCTTCCTCTTTCTTCCCTGAAGTGTTGCTGTCCCTCTGGATGTAGTTCCAGGACCTCTCATCTTTTCTGACTCTATAGCTGCCCCAGGGTGTTCTCATTACCTCACATAGCTTTATACGAGGTCTATATGCTGATAATTCCCAAGCAAATATCTTCTCAGTCACACACACAATTTTCCAAATTGGGCAAGTTACTTAACTTCCTTGTGCCTCAGTTTTCTTATCTATAAAATGGGACTGAACATAGTACCTATCCTTGGGTTTACTGTTAGGAATAAATTAGTTAATTCAAATGAGTACTTAGAACAGTACTTGGTACTTGTTAAGGTTCACTCAGTGTTTTCTACCACGATAACAATAATAATTATTATCACAGGGAATCTTTTGTGGATGCTTCATAAAAGCCTGAAACTCAGTATACTGAAAAATGGAATTTACTGCTTTCCCCTTAAGTTTTCTGCTTTCGCTGGGTCTCCTAGCTCAAAGAAACCCTCAATATTATTTATTCAAACCAGAAATAAATCATTTCTCCTCCTTCAGTCCACACATTCGATCAATCACTAAGTCTTACAAACTGTGCTTCCTTTCAAATCTATTTCATATATCAACTTTGAGTTCCCTAAATCAAGCTTTTATTGTGCCTAGGTCCCTGCAATAGTCCCATAGCGTATCTCCTGACCTCATTCAATTCTTTGCCAATATAGTACATTGCCTGAGTGTACTGAGTGATCTTCCAAAGCCGAAATAAAAAATACCAGCACTCCCATATAAGCCTTTTTAATGATCCTTCACTGCCTTCAAGACTGAGTTTAAAGCCTAATAGCATCTAGAGACCATTTGTCTTATTCCCTCACATCTACCCTAAGCCCAGACTCTTAAGGTTCCTTTCACTCTGTGCTCAAGGTCAGCAAACTATGGCCTGTTGGCCAAATCCAACCCACTGACTATTTTTGTATGGCTTGCAAGCTAAGAATAGTCTTTACTTTTTTAAATATAAATATGAAAACAAACAAAAAGCAAGACAATATGCCATTCAGCAAGAACAGCTGCTTGAAGAGGTTAGGACTCTTAGCCTACAAACCCAACAGAACAAGTTTACCAACCTTTGCTCTATCTCCATTCATAGAACTTCTCTCAGCTACCCAGAGATCCATACTTCAAGATCTTTGCATATGCTCCTCTCTCTGTGCCTTATCCCCAGACCTAACCTTTGTTCATCTTCAAGTATTAGCTTACACATCATCTTTGCCAGCCAGATTTCCTGATTCTGTAAATCTGGATAAAATATTCATTTTTAAATGCTCCCAGCAAACTCTCAATGTTTCCCTTCCCAGTATTTATTACATAAGAAGGGACACTGTTCATTCAGCAGCTCCTAGAGCAGTGCAAGGCACCAATGGGCATTTAGCAAGCATTTGTTCATTGAATTAATTTAAAGGATCAGTTCAGACTTACCTCTATCCCAAGAAAGAACACATTGTGCTATAGTCATCTGTGTCTTCTACATCAGAGAATATGAGTTCTTTCATTATATGCTTTATGTCTGCATTCCTGGCATCTAATACTCTAATAATAAGAGATTTTATCTCTATATCTCTAGCATCTAGTTGTGGCACAGGTTACATGGTGAAAAAGTATTGAAAACAACTAGTTGCATATCCTTAATAAAAATATAATTACTGCTTGGTAAATCCCGTATGCTGTGGAAGCCCAAAGTGTGAAATGGACTTACAGTAATTGTGCTTATTGAAGTGAATTAGAATTTGCATGTCTTCCGGGAGAGGTAGCAGCACCTTAGCCACTCTTTCTGCAATTCCAGAGTCCACCAGCAGGTGCAGTGGAAACTTTTCAGGTCATCTGTAGGTTCAGGCATGAACAACTCAGAAGATTAAAATTATATCCAGACTAATTTTCAATTTTTAAACAAAAATATGGTAATTTGCAGAACAGTATTAATATTTGGAAAATACTAATTAACCTTTTTACATATTACCTCTACTTAAAACATCTTATCAGAATAATATAAGAAAAAAAAGACCAGTTACACAAAAATGTATGACCCGTCCTCTATAATCAACTGGTATCTATCAACACTTCCTTTATCTCTAGTTATCTTTTCCACTAGAGGAGACATTATGATGCTCTAAGCATATGTCACTGTCTTTTGGGTTCTCTGTATCCTGCTTTTTCCTGATTCTTTCAGATAACTTTTAGGTTTTTCCTCCTAAATGTCAGATGACAAAAGATAAAGTAGACCAGTTTTTCTCCCTTTTCTGCATAAATATAGTCCAAATCTTGTAACAGATTCCTTCATTCAGGGTACAATTTCTGTAGGATCAGATGGAGTAGAAAGAAGAGAATTCAGAAAACCTCTTAGGAGACTACAGTAAAAGCGTTACAAGAAACTCTTATAATCCATGAGCACTGCATAGTATCTCCTTGATCTAAACCCATTAAATTTGCAGAAGAAATTTACTTGCTTAAAGTTTAGTCTCTGCCTATGGGGAGTTAATTTTTTATGGGCCTTTGTTCCACAGAAGCCAACAATCAACTGCAGTGGAGAACAAGCTGAAGTCATCTCTTATCAGACATTAGCTTCATTCACCTATGAAAAACAATACTAAATATCCCCTGCTTGTGGGCTGTGTGTGTGTGTGTGTGTGTGTGTGTGTGTGTGTAGAGCAGGAGGAGGAGAAAACAGAGCCAATTTTTTTTAAGTTCACAAAATATAAGGGATTTTAATCTTCCTTTCAAAAAAGAATAAAAAGAATATATGAATGAAAAGCATCAAGTGTCTTTGTTATTTGTGTTTCCAATATGCTTTAAACAATGACTATGTATTTTTAAATAAAAATGTGTTTTTGTAAGGTAGAAAGAAGAGAATGCTTTCAAAACTTAGAGCTTGGGAACCCACATTTCTAGACTTTCCATCACATTATCCCTACTAACAAAAATTTAAAAAAATTACTAGAGACAGTCAAATAGAGGCTGCAATTGGTGTTATGATTATTTCCAATGTTCTGTCTCAGAGGACTGTATGCTGGCAGCCACCACATAGAATTGTTTATCATATATGATTTCCCAGACTAAGTTAGTATTTGAGGTGTGTGTGTGCAGTTTTTCTACTCGGTGTATCGTTTTACTTAAGAGCATTTTAAAGAGTCCAATATGTATGTAACAGAAAGCAAACATTTTGTGTCAACACGTTCAAGTGAAGCTGCCTCTGCAAAAGGCATTGCTACGTGTATTTATTTCATTCTGAGCTGACACTAATCGAGTACTATAAACATCAGCACACTGAGAGGCTTCATTTAGTTAGGCTGCTTGCCAAACTTGGGGGGAAAAATATACCAAACATGCCCGTGATCATCGTCTTAACAACTAAGCTTGGAGGTTGTTAACTGCATTTCCCTGACATTGCAGGATGGCTCCCGGCTCCAGGGCCACACCTTGGGACATATTCATTTCTGTTCCCAGAACACATCTCCACTGTCTATTTAAAAAATGTTTCCTTTTTGCACCGATTGTAGCTACCCTGAACATGTGCTAGAATAAATGCCTGAAGCATTCATAGTTTGGGAAGCCTTGCTAGTCAACCTATAAGGAAAGCTCATGCCTGATCTCAGTTTTTTCCTATTCTTATTTTTTTTTAACCCAAAGGAGTTTCCAAAAATGGCTATGTATTGACTCAATCCATTGCTCAATAGAAATGTCATAGTTACCAAGGAATGCCAAATGAAGCTTTATTTTTCATTTCAATGTTTTACTTGTAGATCGATAAAAATGTAAAGATTTTTGAGCCAAATCAGTGAGTTATTTTCTGTATTTCACTTTCATCTTTCCTTATTGTGTGACCTTTTATTTAGAAACATTGATTGCTTCCTACCATTTGCTTAATGATTTTGACTTCATCTCTTTGGGTATCAGATTGGAGTAATAAAAGGAACAAAAAGTCACACTGCCCTATTTCTAGTGCTATAAACAAAATTGCATGAAAATGAAGGCCAAAATAAGTACTTGAAATGCAAATGCATTTTAGAATGGAAAATAAATTTCATAAAAGCTGCTATGTTGTTATCAATTTGTGCTGGCGTAAAATTTTGACTCCATAGGAAAAGGGTAGGAATAGAAGCAGAGAACACCAAACAACTGCTTTATGGCTCAGCTAGCCTCAGTACTCCTGTGCTGTGTGTACGAACTCCCAAATACTTTAATTAATTAGCATAGGGTGTGTGGCACACAGATGGGATAAAAGAATTAATTCCTTTATTAAGAACTTGGATAAAGGAATTAAACTTTGATACAGACAAGATAGACAAGATGAAGTACTCATCGTAAGACAGTCCCTGCAAAGTCAATCTTGTTCGTCACATTTCTCACGGGAGGATTTCTGATAGGATTTTGCAGATAACTTGATGAGTAAGCACTTGAGCTATCACTATGCCCAAGGCTTTGGTGCATGTTACCATATACTTTCTATGCTGTCCTGTCCTGGCTCTTCTTTTCTCTGAACTTCTAACATTTATTTAAAAGAAAGCAAGAGAAAGAAGGCACAAAACATATTTCTTTACATATCCCAAATTACCACTCCATGTGAAATGAAAACCACCCATTTAAAATACAAGAACTTTTGTATGTTATATGCTAAGACCTATTAACCTTCCCAGAAGAGTGGAGAACAGGGGAACAGTTACTTTGACCAAATTGTCTATGGGTAGACTCAGGCTTCCATCCTATCGCCAAAGGGTAAAACCCAGTGAAGCTTCCTAAACTGGAAATCTTCTCCTGCCCCTGCAAATCCCTCTCGAGACCTCTCTGTATCCTGAAAGGTAGACTTTACAAACTGCTTCAGCAGGCAGCCTTGCCCTCTGACTTCTGGTTGAGTTGGCCACTGGGGGGTAATGGCAGATCAGAGGGAGGAAAGAAAGTGAAGTTGGGGTATTATGGGCTCCTTGTGACCTTTCTGGAGGGGATCTTTGTAGGTGGCTGATTTCCTAAGGGCACGGCCCCTGTTAGGCAGCCCTCTCCATACAGATCTCTCTCTCTCTCTCTCTCTCCCCCCTCCTCCCCCTCCCCTCCTTCTCCTCCTTCTTTTCTGGGTTCTGGCAACTGTCTGGGTTTTGGCAACCTCTCCTTTGCCTTCTCCATCAAAAGTGAGTATTTAATGGAGCCCCAGATGTTATTATTCATCCTTGGACATTGCAGTATCCCTTGTTGTTTTCTGATACTTTACCCACACTTTTGCTAATTGCCCCTTTGTTAAACTCTCTTCAAATTACCCTATTTTCGTATGCTAACTCTTTCCTGCCAGACCGTGTTTGATAGATCTAATGTATACATTAGTGCAAAGTTGCACACTAATGTACAGGATCCTTGAAAATATTATCAATCAGAAGCAGAAAAATAAAATATCAGAAAATCTCTTTGTAATAAAGAGTCTGACTCCATTTTTGATGTTTGCAAACAACTTTCAATCCCCAGTCTTCCCCCTTCCCCTCTCGCCCCATATCTGGACAAGCTGGTAAGAAAGCCTGGGTGATCTCTCTTTTGGTTCAAATCACACAAGCTTCAGCTGCACCCAAGATCCGTTATGCCAACCCCATCCCCTAACCACAAGAAAAGCCAAGTCATTTGCTTTCACTGCTCTCTCAAGCCATTTGTGGACCTGCATGGGATCCTACCCACTCTCCCCAGAAAGCCTCATTCCGTAAGTCATAACCTTTTCATTCCCTCTGGTACATGTGTGGCATCGGCAGTCTTGCCATCCAAACCAAATTTGTGTGTGTGTGTGTGTGTGTGTGTGTGTCCACTCTGTCTCTAACCACAACAGTCTCCATCTATTCACTATCAATGAATTCCCATTCAACTTACATAAATACATTCAACACAAATTCAGCAATATACCATTGGCTAATGGAAGAAATGCAAATGTAAACTGTCAGTCCCCTGACATTCCAACCAGAATCCGTGCCCTGGGGTGAGCAGGACAGGGAGCCAGGCCTCTCTTCTCCAGGCTGTCTCCCTCCTGAATCCCTCTCAGTGGATGCCTTGGCAGATCATCCAAGAGACTGTTCAAAGAAAACTTTGACAATGGGAGATTTTTCTCATTGTAAATTAACTCTATAATCTGACCACTCCTCTCTCCAAAAGAGCAGAATCTCCACCACTTATGCTCACTGCATTATTTACTAAGTGGTAACTTTTATTGATTAGGATTGTTTCTACCTATAAATCATTAAAAGGCACTCAGGCTGGCTTAAGTCAAAGAAGGAGAGGGCTGGGAGAATAAGGCAGAAACAGAAGGAATCAGGGACTGGTATGCAGCCGAGCCTCCTGAGGTACCCTCTCCTCACCCTTATGTAAATTGTTCAATTTTGCAGCAATCTAACAAAATTGCCAAACCATTTTCTACCTCAGAACCTTCCTAAAGACTGATGCTTTTGCCTGAAACCTTTCACAGGCAGAATATTTGCTTGGCTAACTCCTACTCACCTGCACATCTCAGCTTAGACACCACTTTTACTGGGATACATTTCTGCACTTTGGACTCACTTATGGCTCTCACCAGTGTGTTGTGATCACCTGAAGGATACTTGACTGTGTCCTTTATTGACTCAGTGAAAACCATGGGAAGACAAAGACCATGATTTAGAGATGCCAGATAAGAGGCAGATGCCCAGATCGATTTGCATTTCAAAGAAACAACAAATACCTTTTTAGTATAATTATGTCCTGTGCAATATTTTTATGTGCTAAATCTGACAACCTTTACATGGTTTTCTTTAACACCTAGCACAGAGTCAGCACATAGTGAGCACTCCACAAATATTTGCCAAATAAATGGATGAAGAAAATCTAGGCAATACCATTGGGGACATAGGCATGGGCAAAGATTTCATGACAAAAATGTCAAAAGCAATTGCAACAAAAGCAAAAACTGACAAATGGGATGTAATTAAACTAAAGAGCTTCTACACAGCAACAGAAGCTATCATCAGAGTGAACAGACAACCTACAGAATGGGGAAAAGTTTGTGCAATCTATCAATTTAACAGAGAGGTCTAATATCCAGAATCTACAAGGAACTTAAAGAAATTTACAAGAAAAAGAATCTCATTAAAAAGTGGGCAAAGGATATGGACAGACACTTCTCAAAAGAAGACATTTATGCGGCCAACAAACATATGAAACATACGAAAAAAGCTCAACATCACTGATCATTAGAGAAATACAAATCAAAAGCACAATGAGATACCATCTCATGCCAGTCAGAATGGCAATTATTAAAAAGTCAAGAAACAACAGATGCTGGTGAGGCTGTGGAGAAACAGGAACGCTTTACACTGTTGGTGGGAATGTAAATTAGTTCAGCCACTATAGAAGACCTATAGAACCAGAAATCCCATTTGATCCAGCAATCCATTATTGGGTATATACCCAAAGGAATATAAACCATCCTATTATAAAGATAGACGCAGGTGTATGTTCATTGCAGCACTATTCACAATAGCAAAGACATGGAATCAACCCAAATGCCCATCAATGATAGACTGGATAAAGAAAATATGGTACATATACAGCATGGAATACCATGTAGCCATAAAAAGGAACGAGATCATGTCCTTTGCAGGGACATGGATGGAGCTGGAAGCCATTATCCTCAGCAATCTAACACATGAACAGAAAACCAAATACCACATGTTCTCACTTATAAGTGGGAGCTGAACAATGAGAACACACGGACATAGGGAGGGGACCAACACACACTGGGGCCTGTAGCGGGGGTGGGGGAAGGAGAGCATCAAGATAAATAGCTAATGCATGCGGGGCTTAATACCTAGGTGATGAGTTGATAGGTGCAGCAAACCACCATTGCGCACGTTTACCTATGTAACAAACCTGCCTGTCCTGCACATGTATCCCAGAACTTAAAGGAAAATAAAATTAAATTAAAAATTTAAATAAATGAATGTAGATCTGGTGAATCACCTGCTGATACAAAATGGGTGAAATACAATCAGTGGATGGGACTAGTACCTGGGAAAAAAAGAGCAACATCTCCCACACATTCTGTCTACTCACAGAAAATTCATGAGTTATAAATTGAGTAGCAATTAATAGATGTAAATTTCACCAGAAAAATTAAACAGAGAACAAATTACAAAGCTATTCAAAGACAAAGTCCAATTACCTAATGGTAATGAAGAAACCCTTATTCCAGATAGACTGTATGATGATGCTCCCAATAATCATATAATTCCTCCCCAGATGAGATTTGGACAAACGCATTCTTTTTAAAAAAAAATTCAACTTTGGCCAGGTGCGGGGGCTCACACCTGTAATCCCAACGCTTTGGGAGGCCAAGGTGGGTGGATCGCCTGAGGTTGGAATTTCGAGACCAGTCTGACCAACATGGAGAAATCCCGTCTCTACTAAAAATACAAAAATTAGGCTGGGTGCGGTGGCTCACACCTGTAATCCCAGCACTTTGGGAGGCCACCGCAGGCAGATCATGAGGTCAGGAGACCAAGACCATCCAGGCTAACATAGTGAAACCCTGTCTCTACTAAAAATACAAAAAAATTAGCCGCACGTGGTGGCGGGCGCCTGTGGTCCCAGCTACTCAAAGGCTGAGGCAGGAGAATGGTGTGAACCCGGGAGGCGGAGCTTGCAGTGAGCCGAGATTGCGCCACTGCACTCCAGCCTGGGTGACAGAGCAAGACTCCGTCTCAAAAAAAAAAAAAAAAAAAATTAGCCTGGCGTGGTGGCGCATGCCTGTAATCCCAGCTACTCGGAAGGCTAAGGCAGAAGAATCGCTTGAACTTGGGAGGCCAAGGATCCTGTGAGCCGAGATCACGCCATTGCACTCCAGCCTGGGCAACAAAAGCAAAACTCTGTCTCAAATAAAAAAAAAAAAAAATTAAAATAAAAAAAATCAACTTTTGTTTTAAATTAAGGGGTTACATGTGTAGGTTTATTACATGGATATATTGCATGATGCTGAGGTTTGGAATATGAATGATCCTGTCACCCAGATAGTGAGTATATCACTCAGCAGTTAGTTTTTCAACCCTTTTCCCCTTCCCTCCCCACTCTATTAAGCCCCATTGTCTATCACTGCCATCTTTATGTCCATGAGTACCCAATGTTAAGCTCCTACTTGGAAGTGAGAACATGTGATATTTGATTTTCTGTTCCTGCATTAATTTGCTTAGGATAATGGTCTCCAGCTGCATCCATGTTGCTGTAAAAGGACAAGATTTCATTACTTTTTATGGCTGTATAGTATTCCATGGTGTATATATTCACTCCATTTTCTTTATCCAATCCACTGTTGATGGGCACCTGGGTTGATTTCATGTCTTCGCTATTGTGAATAGTGCTGTGATAAACATGTGAGTGCCTGTGTCTTTTTGGTAGAATGATTTATTTTCTTTGGGACATATATCCAGTAATAAGACTGCTGGGTCAAATGGTAGTTCCATTTTAAGTTATTTGAGAAATCTCCAAAGGCTTTCCACAGTGGCCGAACTAATTTACATTCCCACCAACAGTGTGTAAGTGTTCCCTTTTCTCCACAGCCTCTTCAGCACCAGTCATTTTTTGACTTTTTAATAATAGCCATTCTGACTGGTGTGAGATGGTATCTCACTGTGGTTTTGATATGCATTTCTCTGATGATTAGTGATGTTGATCTTTTTTTATGTTTATTAGCTGCTTGTATGCCTTCTTTTGAGAAATGTCTATTCATTTCTTTTGCTCATTTGTAATGGGATTGTGTGGTTTTTCTTCTTCAATTGTTTAAGTTTCTTATAGATTCTGAATATTAGACCTTTGTTGTGTGCATAGTTTGCTAATATTTTCTCCCATTCTGTAGGTTGTTTACTCTGTTGATAGTTTCTTTTGCTCTGCAGAAACTCTTTAGTTTAATTAGGTCCTACTTGTCAATTTATGTTTTTGTTGCAATTGCTTTTGAAGACTTAGTCACAAATTCTTCCCCAAGGCTGAAGTCCAGAATGGAGTTTCCTAGGTTTTCCTGTAGGAGTCTTATAGTTTGAGGCCTTACATGTAAGTCCTTTTTTTTTTTTTTTCTTTAGTAGAGAGGGGTTTTCACTATGTTGGCCAGGTTGGTCTTGAACTCCTGACCTCAGGTGATCCACCTGCCTCCGCCTCCCAAAATGCTGGGATTACAGGTGTGAACCATCATGCCCAGCACATTTAAATTTTTAATTGATCTTCCGTTAATTTTTGTATATGTTAAAATGTAGGTATCCCATTTCATTCTTCTGCATATAGCTAGCTAGCTATCCCAGCATCATTTATTGAATAGGGAGTTTTTTCCCCATTGTTTATTTTTGTTGACTTTGTCAAAGATCAGTGTGTGGCTTTATTTCTACGTGCTCTATTCTGTTCCATTGGTCTACATGTCTGGTTTGTACCAGAACCATGCTGTTTTGGTTACTGTAGGCTTATAGTATAGTTTGAAGTTGGGTAATACGATGCCTCCAGCTTTGTTTTTGTGGGGTTTTTGTTGTTGTTGTTGTTGTTGCTTATGATTGCCTTGGCTATTTGGACTCTTTGTTGATTCCACATGAATTTTAGAATAGGTTTTTCTAATTCTGTGAAAAGAAGGATGCACTTTCCTCACACTCCTTAGGTAATAACTGGGTGAAACTGAAGGAGGAGTGGAGACAGTGTAGGCTTCAACATCAGAGATGTTATGCCTCACACATGACTGAGCTTGATGACTGTTTAGTGAATGGGAGAATGTGGCAGAGGGACTGAAAGTCCTTGCTATGAAATCAGAAAGAGTTGGGTCCAGTACTGTCTCCACCCAGTAGACCTGGTTTGTACTAACTTGTGAGACGCACTTGTTAAATTTTCAGGAATTTTGTATGCTGGTTGTTAAACTTGGACTTCATTAAATATATTCTATAAACTTACAAATAAGTGATATTTAAAAAGACAATATACATTCAAAAGTCACCATTCCCAATTCTATCACTATTGTCTGTGCTCTCAAGGTGATTTGTCTTATGGGGTGGAAATGCTACATCACGGTGTGTGATTGTGCATCTCTTCCTTACTCCACGTTCTATGAGCTGGCAGCTCAAAACTTGCCACAGTGGAAGCATTTAATCTACAGAAATAGGCAAATACTATAAATTGGGGCTTAATTTGTTGTTTTATTTACTGATAGGCTAAATTTTAAAAAGTGGTGAAAAGAATGTTAATAATGCATGTTAAACACAAAAGTATATCATGTCTAACCACTTTTACTGTGAATAGCAGAAACCAATTGAGAAAACATTTTTTCTGTATACAAAAACTTTCATACAATTCAGCAGAGTTGGCTCATGGCACTGATGGAAACCTTGACATTCCAACAAGTGTCTACAAAGTTTCATTTCTGTCTGACTTGTCATAAACAAAAATATCAACCAACATTTATCTCAGATATACATGATATACACATGGTTCTGATTGTTAGAATTTTTTTTCTTTTTCTTTCTTTCTTTCTTTTTTTTATTTTTTTTGAGACAGAGTCTCACTCACTGTTTTGCCGAAACTGGAGAGCAATGGTGTGATCTTGGCTTACCGCAACCTCCACCCTTTGGGTTCAAGCGATTCTCCTGCCTCAGCCTCCTGAGCAGTTGGGACTACAGGCATGTGCCACTATGCCCAGCTAATTTTTGTATTTTTGTAGAGATGGGGTTTCACCATGTTGGCCAGGCTTCTCTCAAACTCCTGACCTCAAGTGATCTGCCTGCCTCGGCCTCCCAAAGTGCTGGGATTACAGGTGTGAGAGACCGCGCTCTGGTTGATAAAAATTTACCAGCACACCATTGTCTCCACTTCATGTTAGCTGTGAGTCCTTGGGAAAATTACTCACTCCCCCTCATGGTACTGTTGTGGGGAAGAACCCTCAGTAATAACACATGTTTGGTAATTAGTCCAGGTTCGGCCCCCTGATGAGATTTTCATGTGTATACTAGTTATCTCCTCCTGCCCAGCAACAATACTGCTGCCACTCACTCTTTCTTAAATTTGCACTCAATTTTTGGAACAGATGATACTTGCATATGGGGAAAATTCAAAAGGTAAAAAATGGTATAGAGTGAAAAATCAAATCTCCCCACCAAACTGTCCCCAGACATCCAGTTCCCTTCTCTAAAGGAAAACACTGTTACATTTTGTTGTTTATCCTTCCAGAGACAGTCTATGAATTTAGAAAACACACATGCATGTATATATATTATTTTTAAAACATACATGATGGTATACTATATATACTATTATTTCCTATCTTGCTTTATTCATTTAATAAAGTATCTTGCAGAGCTTTCCAGAACAATGTGGATAGTTCCATGCAGACTGGGCACAGTATGCTAATGAATAGACAGTGTCTGTGTAACCAGTTCCTTATTGTTGGACGTTTAGGTTGTTTCTAATCCTTTTCTGTAACAGTGCTGCAAAGAGGATTCTTGTACATGTCATTTTGTACCTATCTTTATTGGTTTTCTGATATTTTGTTTTAAAAAATATTTGTTGAAGGAGATAAGCTCAGTGTGATACTTGCACATGATCACAGCTAGTTCAAAAAAATCACTAAAATATTTACTGAGTGTTTACTCTATGAACAACATTATCATTTTATCTAGAAGTGTTAAATATTAATCAGGGGCATCACCATTTTATCTAGAAGTATTGAATATTAATTAAAGGTATATATTGAGGGAGGGAAGAAGAGTGTTGATTTTACTTAAAAAGAGCATTAATAATCTGAGAGAGATGATTTTTTTTTAACTCTCATGAAACAAGAAAAAGAGGCTACATGACAAAGTAAAATTAAGAAGCAGAAATAAGGAAATAAAAATTTCACTTGGACTATCACATGTGACATGGCCGGCTACTATCTGCCTCTTAAAATTCTCTTCCCTGGGACAGAGCAGCATGCGGAGGCTCGCATCATGAATTTTAGCTTCAGAAAGACTGCAGGAATCAGTCAGGAATCCCAAGAGGACCCACAGACCCTCTGAAGGAAGTGAACTGCTCCTGCAGGACCCAGGAGGCACCGCAAATACTATGAGTGCTCAAACTGCAGAAGTGGGAAAGGGAGTTCCTCCCCACCACTGCCCCGCACCGAACACACACCCCAACTGGGGAAAATGAAGGTTTAGTTTGCGGGAGAAAACTCCAACCTTACCTGGAGCTGAGTCACTTTAGAGAGTTGAGTGAAATACAAGGGCAGAGAAAGCAGTGGGAAAGGCCCTGGGAGCCTGCTGGGTCCCCAGGCAAGCCATTCCTGCCTGGCCTCACAGGGATCCTTCAGGAGGGCAGCCAGCAGTGGGGAGAAAACACCACAGGGAGAAGGAAGTCTCCAGCTGAACTTTGTAACAGTTTGAACCCATAGAGGAGCCTCCTGGCCAGAACTTGGTGGGGAGGGTGCGAATCCTGCCTGCAGACTCCACAAGTGGGGGAAGAACTAAAGCCCTTCTCTTTTGCAGCTGGGAGGTGGGTAGTCTAGGGCAAGATCTCAGCCCTGATTGCCCACTGCCTGGAAACAGACTCTGTGCTGTTAGGTGGGGGCACAGTGGGAGTGAGATCAGCCCTTTGGATTGCATGGCAGCTGGGTGAGGCCTGTGACTGCCGGCTTTCCCCCACTTCCCTGACAACCTGTGTTATTCAGTAGAGGCAGCCATAATCCTCCTAGGTACACAACTCCACTGACCTGGGAACCTCACCCCCATTCCCCACAGCAACCACAGCAAGACCTGCCCAAGGAGAGTCTAAGTTCAGACACACTTACCCTGCCACCACCTGAAGCTCATTCCCTACCCACCCTGGTAGCTGAAGACAAAGGGCATATACTCTTAGGAATTCTATGGCCCTGCCCACCACCGGTTCCTCCCCATACTAGCACAGCTGATGCTCTCTGGAAAGCGCCACCTCCTGGCAGGAGGCCAACCAGCACAAAAACAGGGCATTAAATCACCAAAACTAAGAACCCTCACAGAGTCCATTTCACCCCCTGCCACCTCCACTGGAATAGGTGCTGGTATCCACAGCTGAGAGACCCATAGATGGTTCACATCACAGGACTCTGTGCAGACTACCCCCAGTACCAGCCTGGAGCCTGGTAGACTTGCCGGGTGGCTAGACCCAGAAGAGAGATAACAATCTCTACAGCTTGGCTCTCAGGAAGCCACACTCACAGGAAGAGGAGGACAGTACTACATCAAAGGAACACCCTGTGGGACACAAGAACCTGAACAACAGACTTCAGCCCTAGACCTTCCCTCTGATAGAGCCTGCCCAAATGAGAAGGAACCAGAAAACCAACTCTGGTAATATGAGAAAACAAGACTCTTTAACACCCCCCAAAAATCACACTAGTTCACCAGCAATGGATCCAAACCAAGAAGTAATCCCTGATTTACCTGAAAAAGAATTCAGGAGGTTAGTTATTAAGCTAATCAGGGGGGCACTAGAGAAAGGCAAAGCCCAATGCAAGGAAATCCAAAAAACGATACAAGAAGTGAAGGGAGAAATATTCAAGGAAATAGATAGCATAGAGAGAAAACAATCAAAACTTCAGGAAACATTGGGCACTTTTATAGAAATGCAAAATACTCTGGAAGTCTCAGGAATAGAATTGAACAAGTGGAAGAAAGAAACTCAGAGCTCAAAGACAAGATCTAATTAACCCAATCCAACAAAGACAAAGAAAAAAGAATAAGAAAATATGAACAAAGCCTCCAAGAAGTCTGAGATTATGTTAAATGGCCAAACCTAAGAATAATTGGTGTTCCTGAGGAAGAAGAGAAATCCAAAAGCTTGGAAAACATATTTGGGATAATAATTGAAAAAAAATTCCCTGGCCTTGCTAAAGACCTAGACTTCCAAATAAAGGAAGCACAAAGAACATGTCGGAAATTCATTGCAAAAAGATCATCACCTAGGCACACTATCGTCAGGTTATCTAAAGTTAAGACAAAGGAAAGAATCTTAAGAGCTGTAAGACAAATGCGCCAAGCAACCTGTAAAGGAAAACCTATCAGATTAACAGTAGATTTCTCAGCAGAAATCCTACAATCTAGAAGGGATTGGGTTCCTATCTTCAGCCTCCTCAAACAAAATAATTATCAGCCAAGAATTTTGTATCCAGTGAAACTAAGCAACATGTATGAAGAAAAGATACAGTCTTTTTCAGACAAACAAATGCTGAGTGAATTCGCCATTAGCAAGCCACCACTATAAGAACTGCTAAAAGGAGCTCTAAATCTTGAAACAAATTGTGAAAACACATTAAAACAGAACCTCTTTAGAGCATACATCTCACAGGATGTATAAAACGAAAATACAATTTAAAAAGCAAAAACAAAAAAGCAAGGTATACAGGCAACAAATAGCACAATGAACAGAATGGTACCTCACATCTCAATACTAACACTGAATGTAAATGGTCTAAATGCTCCACTTAAAAGATACAGAACTGAAAAATGGGTAAGAATTCACCAACCAAGTACCTGCTGCCTTCAAGAGACACACTTAACACATAAGGACTCACATAAACTTGAAGGGGTGGAAAAAAAGGCATTCCATGCAAATGGACACCTAAAGCAAGCAGGGGTAGCTATTCTTAGATCAAACAAAACAAACTTTAAAGCAACAGCAGTGAGGTCGGGCGTGGTGTCTCACGCTTGTAATCCCAGCGCATTGGGAGGCCGAGGCGGGTGGATCACCTGAAGTCAGGAGTTCGAGACCAGCCTAGTCAACATGGTGAAACCCTGTCTCTACTAAAAACACAAAAATTGGCCAGGCATCTTGGCACGTGCCTGTAGTCCTAGCTACTTGCAAGTCTGAGGCAAGAGAATCACTTGAACCTGGGAGGTGGAGGTTACAGTGAGCTGAGATTGCACCACTGCACTCTAGCCTGGGTGACAGAATGAGACTCTGTCTCAAAAAAAAAAAAAAAAAAAGCAACAGCAGTGAAAAAAGACAAAGAAGGACTTTATATAATAGTAAAAGGCCTTGTCCAACAGGAAAATATCAGAATTCTAAACATATATGCACCTAACACTGGAGCCTTCAAATTTATAAAACAATTACTAATGGACCTACGAAATGAGATAGACAGTAACACAATAATAGTGGGGTACTTCAATACTCCACTGACAGCACTAAACAGATCATCAAGACAGAAAGTCAACAAAGAAACAATGGATTTAAACTACACCTTGGAACAAATGGACTTAACAGATATATACAGAACATTCCATCCATACAACAACCATAGAATACACATTCTATTCAACAGTGCTTGGAACTTTCTCCAAGATAGACCATACAATAGGCCACAAAATGAGCCTCAATAAATTTTGAAAAATTGAAATTATATCAAGCACTCTCTCAGACCACAATGGAATAAAACTGGAAATTGGCCGGGTGTGGTGGCTCACGCCTATAATCCCAGCACTTTGGGAGGCCAAGGTGGGTGGATCACCTGAGGTCAGGAGTTTGAGACCAGCCTGGCCAAAATGGTGAAACCCAGTCTCTACTAAAAATACAAAAATTAGCCGGGTGTGGTGGCACATGCCTGTAATCCCAGCTACTCAGGAGGCTGAGGCAGGAGAATCGCTTGAACCCGGGAGGTGGAGATTGCAGTGAGCTGACATTGTGCCATTGCACTCTAGCCTGGGTAACAAGAGAGAAACTCCATCTCAAAAACAAAAACAAAAACAAAACTGGAAATCAACTCCAAAAGGAACCTTCAAAACCATGCAAATACATGGAAATTAAATAACCTGCTCCTGAATGATCACTGGGTTAAAAATGAAATCAAGATGGAAATTAAAAAATTATTTGAACTGAACGACAATGGTGATACAACCTATCAAAACCTCTGGGATACAGCAAAGGTGGTGCTAAGAGGAAAGTTCATGGCCCTAAATGCCTACATCAAAAAGACTGAAAGAGCACAAATTGACACTCTAAGGTCACACCTCAAGGAACTAGAGAAACAAGAACAAACCAAACTCAAACCCAGCAGAAGTAAGGAAATAACCAAGATCAGAGCAGAACTACATGGAACTGAAACAAACAAACCAAAAAATACAAAAGATAAATGAAACAAAAGCCTGGTTCTTTGAAAAGATAAATAAAATTGATAGACCATTAGCAAGACTAACCAAGGAAAAAAGAGAGAAAATCCAAATAACCTCAATAAGAAATGAAATGGGAGATATTATAACTGACACCACAGAAATACACAAGACCATTCAAGGCTACTATGACACACCTTTATGCGTACAAACTTGAAAACCTAGAAGAGGTGGATAAATTCCTGGAAAAATACATCCCTCCTAGCTTAAATCAGGAAGAATTAGATACCATAAACAGACCAATAACAAGCAACAAGATTGAAATGGTAATTTAAAAATTACCAACAAGAAAAAAGTCCAGGACCAGAAGGAGTCACAGCAGAATTCTAGCAGACATTCAAAGAAGAATTGGTACCAATCCTATTGACACTATTCCACAAGACACAGAAAGAGGGAACGCTCTCTAATTCATTCCATGAAGCCAGCGTCACCCTAATACCAAAACCAGGAAAGGACATAACCAAAAAAGAAAACTGCAGACTCATATTCCTGATGAATATAGATGCTAAAATCCTTAACAAAATACTAGCTGACCAAATCTAATGACATATCTAAAAGATAATCCACCATGATCAAGTGGGTTTCATATCCGGGATGCAGGGATGGCTTAACGTATGCAAGTCAATAAATGTGATACATCACATGAAAAGAATTAAAAACAAAAAAAAGATCATCTCAATAGATGCAAAAAAGCATTCGACAAAATCCAGCATCCCTTTATGATTAAAACTCTCAGCAAAATCAGCATATAAGGGACATACCTCAATGTAATAAAAGCCATCTAGGATAAACTCACAGCCAAAATAATACTGAATGGGAAAACGTTGAAAGCATTCCCTCTGAGAGCTGGAACAAGACAAGCATGCCCACTCTCACCACTCCTCTTCAACATAGTACTGGAAGTCCTAGCCAGAGTTATCAGACAAGAGAAAGAAATAAAGCGCATCCAAATCAGTAAAGAAGAAGTGAAACTATCAATTTTTGCTGATGAAAGAATCGTTTATCTCGAAAACCCTAAAAACTTCTCCAAAAAGCTCCTAGAACTGACAAAAGAATCAGCAAAGTTTCTGGATACAGGATTAATGTACACAAATCAGTAGCTCTCCTACTCTGCACCAACAGCAACCAAGTGGAGAATCAAATCAAGAACTCAGCCCCTTTTACAATAGCTGCAAAAAAATAAAATACTTAGGAATATACCTAACCAAGGAATTGAAAGACCTCTACAAGGAAAACTACAAAACACTGCTGAAAGAAATCATAGATGACACAAACAAATGGAAACATATCCCATGCTCATGGGTAGAATCAATATTGTGAAAATGTCCATACTGCCAAAAGTAATCTGCAAATTCAATGTAATCCCCATCAAAATACCACCATCATTCTTCAAAGAATTAGAAAAAACAATTCTAAAACTCATATGGAAGCAAAAAAGAGTCCACATAGCCAAAGCAAGACTAAGCAAAAAGAACAAATCTGGAGGCATCACACTACCTGATTTTAAACTATACTATACGGCCATAATCACCAAAAGAACATGGTACTGGTATAAAAATAGGCACATAGACCAATGGAACAGAATAGAGAGCCTAGGGCCAGGCACAATGGCTCATGCCTGTAATCCCAGCACTGTGGGAGGCCGAAGCAGACAGATCACCTGAGGTCACGGGTTCACGACCAGCCTGGCCAAAATGGTGAAACCATGTGTCTACTAAAAATACAAAAATTAGCCAGGCATTGCGGCCTACACCTGTAATTCCAGCCACTTGGGAGGTTAAGGTAGGAGAATCACTTGAACCCAGGAGGTGGAGGTTGCAGTGAGCCGAGTTTGCACCACTGCACTCCAGCCTGGATGACAGAGCAAGACTCTGTCTCAAAAAAAAAAAAAAAGAAAAGAAAAAAAAAGAAAAGAAAAAAAGAATAGAGAATGCAGAAATAAACTCAAATATTTATAGCCAACCAATCTTTGACAAAGCAAACAAAAACATAAAGTGGGGAAAGGACACTCTTCAACAAACGGTGCTGGGATAATTGGCTAGCCACATGTAGAATGAAAGTGGATCCTCATCTCTCACCTTACATGAAAATCAACTCAAGATCGATAAAGGACTTAAATCTAAGCCACGAAACTATAAAAATTCTAGAAGATAACGTGGGAAAAACCCTTCTAGTCATTGGCTTAGGCATGGATTTCATGACCAAGAACCCAAAAGCAAATACAATAAAAACAAAGATAAATAGCTGGGACTTAATTAAACTAAAAAGCTTTTGCACTCAGCAGATTAAATAGACAACCCACAGAGTGGGAAAAATCTTCACAATCTATACATCTGACAAAGGACTAATATCCAGAATCTACAACAAACTCAAACAAATCAGCAAAACAAAACAAAACAAAACAAACTCATCAAAAAGTGGGCTAAAGACATGAATAGACAATTCTCAAAAGAAGATATACAAATGGCCAACAAACATATGAAAAATTGCTCAACATCACTAATGATCAGGGAAATGCAAATCAAAAACCACAATGCGATAGCATCTTATTCCTGCAAGAATGGCCATAATTAAAAAATCAAAAAACAGATGTTGACGTGGATGTGGTGATCAGGGAACACTTCTACACTGCTGGTGGGAATGTAAACTAGTACAGCCACTATGGAAAACAGTGTGGAGATTCCTTAAAGAGCTGAAAGTTGAACTATCATTTGACTCAGCAATCCCACTACTCAGCCATACTGAGTAGTACAGGAATACTACTCAGCCATAAGAAGGAATGAATTAATGGTATTTGCAGTGACCTGGATGAGATTAGAGACTATTATTCCAAGTGAAGTAACACTGATATGTGGGAGCTAAGCTATGAGGACACAAAGGCATAAGAATGATACAATGGACTTTGGGGACTTGGGGGGAAGGGTGAAAGGGGGTCACGGGATAAAAGACTACAAACAGGGTGCAGTGTATACTGCCCGGGTAATCAGTGCACCAAAATCTCACTAATCACCACTAAAGAACTTACTCATGTAACCAAACACCACCTCTACCCCAATAACCTATGGAAAAATAAAAAAAAAATACAAATAAAAAATTAAAATAAATAAATTTTCTGGTAACCAAAAAATAAAATAAAATAAAATTCTCTTCCCCATTTTGCTTCCAGGAAACCCCTCTTTCCAGACTTTCCTGGGTCTGCTTTCACTGCTCCTTCTGATTTTCTTTGTAGTCTCTTTCTTCACCTCTTACTCCTTCACCACCTGTGTTGGACAGAGCTGTCCTCAAACCTCAGGCCAAACACTTGACTTCAGTGTCCCCATCCACAATGGCTTCCATCACCAGCATCCCAGACCAGGTCACTCTGCTCATATAGCAATTGATTTGCTGAATGGATTCACTTTTCTGTCCTTCAAGGTCAGTATGGGCCAAAGGGAAGTAAGCATCTTTCCTTTAAAATTTGTTCCATCTCTTGTAGTCTGGAGGCCTCCATCCATCTGCCCAGTTGCCCAAGCCAGTAACTTGACAGTCACTTTAATGCTCTTCCTGCCCTCTTCCTCTAGCATCCAGTCACCAAGGCCTGACAATTCCACAACTTTATATTGCTTTTTTCTGTCCTCTTCTCCCACAGTCACTTGTTTCAACATTTGTCATCTGCAACCAGTAAGAGGACTCAGCCTACAAATATGGCCTTGTTTCCTCCTCACCCTGCACACTGCTACCACTTCATTTCCCTCCAGGTGGCTATGTAGCTTACAAGGTCAAATTCCAGTGTGTGACTGGAACTTCCAATTCATTGCAGGAAGCCTGTCATGACTGGCCCCTGGCAGCCTCTCTAGCCTCTACTGTCCCACATGGGCTTCCCTCTCTACTGCAGAATCAAAATGCATGCAGATCCTAGAACAGGTTAAATCCTTTCAAACGTGCTATATCATCTGCTTGAAATTTTCTTCCCTTCTTTTTTTGTCCACATCAAATCCAGAACTTAACCCAAATTTTGCATTCTCCAGGAAGTCTTCCTTGACCTTCAGTCTGATCACATATTCCTCTCCTGTTTTCCTACAATGCCAGGTGTGGCATTGCTAATAGACTTATATGTATGTCCTGCCAATTTTTGAGAGACAATGATTGATCAAACTTGTATTTTCTCAAGTGTATTCATAGCTTCCCTTAAGCTGATGTATCCTATGTGCACACTCATGTATGCTCATGTGTATGCATGCACGTTTGTATGTGTGTGAGAGAGAGAGAAGGAGAAGGAGAGAGAGAAGAGGGGGAAGGGAGGAAAGAGAAGGGGGGTTGAGAAGGGAAGGGGAGGGGAGAGAAGGGAAGGGGAGGGGAGGGAAGGGGAGGGGAGGGGAGGGTAGGGGAGGTGAGGGAAGGGGAGGGGAGGGGAGGGAAGGGTAGGGAAGGGAAGGGAAGGAAGGGGGAGGAAGGGGGAGGAGAAGGACAAGGAAAAAAGTCACCCTCTTTACTAAGATGGAAGATCTGTCATAAAGCTGGCTGTGGATGTAGATAAGCTTGTTGATGTAGCTTGCAGCCAAAGGTTTGTAGAGTTTATCTTTGGCACCCCATTTCCTCTATGAAATGCAAAATGAAGTTGTCTTCTGAGTAGGGTGCTAGAAGAAAGTGATAAAAGCTTGAAATAGTTATGGTGGGGAATCGGGGAAGGTGTCAATTCAGAACATGAGATAGACTTTCAGGCAGCATCAATAGCCTGGCTGAGGTTGCAGACCCTGAATTTAGAGTAGCTCCAGCCACCAAGCTTTTCTATGGAATCTATACTGGGTCTCCGTTGTGACCAAAAGCCCTTCTTTATTGCTGTGAGAAACTCTATGGCACGTTGGGAAATCCAGACCTAAGCGAAATCAGTCAGGAAACTTATCTATAGGATTTTCTATAGCCTTTGCCCTTCAAGGCAGAGATACTCATAAAACTCAGTAGCTTCCAAGGCCTGGCTTCCTTGCCTCCCTTAGGGCTTTCCCAGAAGGCAGTGCACCTGGACATACCCCAGAGAGAATGCCACAGCTTAGGACATTCCATTTGCTGGGTGACTGGAACATTACCTGCCTGACTTTGAGCCTCCTTTCCAAATGACTGTGACATCCATTCTAAAATTTATGTTGATACAAGAATAGACATCGCCTAGGCTAAAATAATCATCCATTCAACAAAAATTGGCCATTAAAAAATGTAAGCAGCCTGGCCCATGTGTTCTCCATTTCTCTAAGAGCAGTCAGTGCTGGAGCATTTGGCGCTTAGCCCCAAGTCCCTTTATGGCGGCTGTGTAAGGTCACAGAAAGCCATATCCAAAAGGATCCCAGAGAAACCGAATCTGGCAATTTTGTACATCCATAGGGTTAAGAGCTGGAAAGAAATAGCTCTCAATTTTATTGGCTTCCCTCATTGAGGGGATAGCCACCTCTCTCTAATTGCATCTCATAGTTTCCCACTAAAATATTCATCAATCTTCTCCTGGCAGGGCATCAATTCCTCAACTATGCCTAAGATTCCAACAATTTGTAAAAAGTACCGCTGGAAGAAGTACTGCTGGAGTATGATCCTTTATAGTCAGGAGTTAAGATTGCTTTTGATCATTTAGGAGACAGAACTGGAAGTATTATTCAGAGCTCTAAAACAGACCTCTGCCTCATAAATGAGGGTGGTACCTGCAGGTTCTCCTAAAGATACATAGTGATTCCAAAAGGCAAAGAAGGTGGTAAAAATGCTTATGAAAAACAACACTAACTACTACAGTGAAATAATATAGAGAGGGTGTTCTTAAAGGAGAAAGTATCAGGCATTTCAGCCACCTCTGTCTCTCTCTCCTAGTGTGGGATGGGTTGGCTATATAGAAGATTATTCAGAGAAAACTCTGAAGCCCAAAGGCTGCCTTTCCCAGCAGGTTCACCATGGACTTGGTGCTTACCCCAGAGCAGCATTTACAGCATCCCCACATTTACTGCAAATCTAGTTTGGAGCTGCCAGTAGGGGGTTAATATAAGCCCCAGTCGACACAATACTAGAGGCATTCACATATGAAGCCTGCAGTTGCTGCATGGGCACATTTGGCCCACGTTTCCAAAGAGGCAGTAGCTGTTACTGCAGAGAGCACACTGCCTGCCACTGCTGGACCATTAGTATGGAAATGAGGCATGTGTGTGACAGGTGGCCTTACAACCAACACAATTAACTTTCTCCATTAGCTGACGCTCCGACAAAACAGATGCAGCATCAATAAGTACCCCCCTTCCCTACAGAAAAGGAACGACACATTGCAAACCCCTTATTTATAAGGAGGAGCAGGATAATTTCTTCTGTACACACAGAGTGTACAGCACTGGAGTTTGCTTTTGTCTTCTTGAGGTGGTTGTTTATTTTTTATATTTGCCTTATATTAATATTGCAATGCCTCCATAGGTTAATTAGGGTTCCTGAAGTTTTCAAAAAGGAAGTCATCATAGAAGAAGGAAGAGGAAAGTTGGAAAAACCAAATGGGAATTCTTTGTTTTGGAAAGGAAATATACAGATGATTATCTGATGTAGCTGCCAAGGGAATGGAGCAGATTTCAGAGTTTTGCACTAGTTCTTACCAGAAGCATCATTACTAATTAGTAGAATCTTAGAACCTGGAATGTTGAAGAACCATGTGCCTTAACAGGAAATGTTGAAAGTAAAATGGAATATTATAATCTGGGTAGAGAAATTGCTTTCAGAAATTTTCTCTGTATTTTACAAAGGACAACAAAGGGAAATTTAAGACTTGGGACTTCTTGGATTCTTGACTCATGAAAATTACTTAGCAGTGATGTATATTTTTCTAATTATGTTCACATATTTTATTTTATTTTATTTGAGACAGTCTTACTCTGTTGCCCAGGCTGGAGTGCAGTGACACAATCTTAGCTCACTACAACCTCTGCCTCCCGGGTTCAAGCAATTCTCCTGCCTCAGACTCCTGAGTAGCTGGGATTACAGTCACCCACCACCATGCCCAGGTAATTTTTGTATTTTTTTAGTAGAGACGGGGTTTCACCATGTTGGCCAGGCTGGTCTCGAACTCCTGACCTCAGGTTATCCGCCCGCCTTGGCCTCGTCTAATGTTTTGAAGTACCTTTGGATACAAAGCTACATTTTAGCAGAAGCAATGAAACTCTAATAACTTTGTTGTCATTTCAAAAATAGAAATGTGGATATTTAATCACCATTGCATATATAAGGGAGAAATTCGTTCTCCAAAATATAGCCTATAAAAGAGTTCAGATTTTCATTATAACATTCTTTTAGAACTGTAATATTTATTATCTCTCTTGTGTTACTGATCTCACATGTACTAGATCAATCATCTAGAAAAAGTCTTTTTTACCCACCTCAATGGAAGGTCATTAATGTTTTCTGCTGTGTGGTCTGAGGCTTCTTTGTAGAAGCTTGACTATGAAAAATTTATCAAATGTCTCCTGGTAGATGAGGAGCTCAGTCCTGCCCCTTGTTCTGATGTTGAGAAAGGTCAGAAAGTGAACTTTGCCTTCCTTTGTGAACTGCTGTAGGCTCTCAGAACAAACAGACATTGATGATTCAGGCTCTTAACCTCACTCAATGAGCCTCTTTAAGCCTCAGTTCCATCACCTGTAAGATGAAAATAAAATCACACCTTATGGGATAGTTAAGAGGAGAAATTCTATGTGATGATGCATGTAAACTGATTGGTTCATTTCAAATATTCAATGACTAGATAATTTTGAAGGAGGGGTGGGAGAGTCTCAGACACTAGACACTTCAAATAGCCACTCTTGGGCCGGACTCCATGGCTCACGCCTGTAATCCCAGCTCTTTGGGAGACGAAGGTGGGCGGATCACCTGAAGTCGGGAGTTCGAGACCAGCCTGATCAACATGGAGAAACCCCATCTCTACTAAAAATACAAAATTAGCAGGGCATGGTGGCGCATGCCTGTAATCCCCGCTACTCGGGAGGCTGAGGCAGGAGAATCTCTTGAACCTGGAAGGCGGAGGTTGTAGTGAGCCGAGATTGCACCATTGCACTCCAGCCTCGGTGACAGAGCAAGACTCCATCTAAAAAAAAATAAAAAAAAATAAAACAACAACAACAAACACTCTTCCTCCATAGTAGAATCACCTGGGGAGCATTTTTAAATTGCCCTTATCTGGGTCCCTACAAATGGGTGAAATCACGAACTTAGGAAGGGGGCCCAGGTATCAGCATTAAAGACAAAATCTTTCCCAGATGATTCTTATCTGCATTTAGTCTTGAGAAGCACTGCCTTAAGTGGTTGAAATTTCTCCCTCTCTTTCCTATCCTCAGTCCAACAGCAACCATTTCCTACTCGTTTTTCTCCTGCGTGTCTTCATCTGCCTTATCCCAGCCAGCAGCCCCACTTCAGGTCTCTCTCTCATAGCTGAACTGCTGCAATCCACAGCCTCCTCACTGGTTTTGTTGACCCTAAGCATTCCCATAATAATTATACACATTGCAAGATAAATATTCCTAAAAGACATCTTTGATCTTGTTACAACCCTGTTAACAAATGTCAGTGGCTCGCTGTTGCCTAACAACTGTCGTCCAAACTAGGGATCCAAAAATATGATGGAAATAAGCACGAATACATAGAAATTAGACACTGATCAGAGGTCATACTGTGTGGGCTGAGGAAATGCAGACTTTAATGTCCTTCTTCTGATCACTCCTTGACTTTGGAAATCCAGTCCATCCTTTACTGACTAGCTCCTCCACAATGCCTTCCCAGCCATCGTCACTCTTGGCTGGAACAGGAGGACCAGCCTTCCTGGTTTGCTCCATACTGAAGGTTTTCCCAGGATGTAAAACTTCCAATGCTAAAACCAAGAAAATTCCAGGCAAAGTGGCATGAGTTGGTTACTCCAGGTTGAAATTCTATCAAACTAGTGCAATAACTTGTGGGTTGTGAACTCCTTGTCACAGAAAGCATATAACCATTTGCGCAATGGTCAACTGTCCTTGTTAGAGCACATTCCTATATGAATAACAGGTCAGCCTGGTTGACTTTCCCACTCCAATGTTCTAGATATTTAAAAGGCCTGAAATTGCAATTGAGAAATTATTCTGCAATACCCACTTAAATGACAAAGCTTAGAATGAAAGCTATTCAGTTACAATTTTTTTCAGAATTGTTCTGGACTTCCACACGTCCTTATCTATGACAGAAATTCCTTTCTCTGGGCCCTCCATGGTTTGCTAGGTGGGATCTATATAATAGTGCTGTTTTTCTGATCTACTATGTTACTTGCAAGGTGATGGAACCAAGAAATGGCTTTGGTACCAAGGGAAGTAGGGGCCTTTGGCTTATAGACAGTTTCACAAGCTACTGAGATTCACAATAAAATAACAAAAGTGCATTGCTCATGACAAATATCTGCAAGTTAATGGCAAAAGTCACTCAAGGCAAAACTAAATTCTCCAAATCTGCCCCTTCTCCCGCAGTGTGTATTGTTATGGTGATGAGAAAGGCTCAGACTGGAAAAGGATTAGGACATGTTGCTTAGGGAAAGGGTATTTTTCTCATCCTTCATAAGTCCTGTTTAGAATGTCCACTTCTGAAATAGGCTGAAAGTTTCCTTTATTTTAGCTCCTGTGGTGTTCAGCAATAAAAGTTTTACTTTTAATTTTTTAGTTTTTGCCTATGAAATACTCTAACATAGTTCACTTTTCAAAAATACAGAAAAAATTAAACAAATAGTCTCGAAAACATGCTAAGTAAAAGAAACCAGATACAAATGGTCACATATTATAGGATTTTTAAATCTTAATTATCCAGAACAGATAAATCCATACAGACAGAATAAGAATGGGTGATGGCCAGAAGCTGGGGGAGGGGCAAATGGGTAGAAACCAATTAATGAGTAAGGGGATTTATTTTGGTGGGATGAAAATGTTTTGGAACTAGATAGAGGAGGTGGTTGCACACACTGTGAACATACTAAATGCCCCTGAATTGTTCACTTTAAAATGGTTAATTCTACGTTATGTGGATTCCACTTCAATACATTACTTTTTAAATTAATAGAGTAAATGTCTCTCTCCTTCATTTATCTACCAGCCACTCAGCCTCCCCTCTCCAGAGGTAATCAACGCACCCAATTTCTTGTGTTTTCTTTCAGAAATATTTTATGCATAATCAAACAAATTCTGACAAGTCTTCTCTGTCTTTCTTTTTATGCGAATAGTAGCATACAGTGCATACTATTCTGCACTTGGTGATTTTGTTTGTTTGCTTACGTAAAAATAAAGCTTGGAGCTCAATATTTAATACCGTCCTCACTTCTTTTTAACAGCTGCATGATGTTCTAGCATACGTGCATATTAACTGAGCCCCCACTGCTGAACATTTAGACTATTTCCAACATTTGCTATTCAAAACAACGAAGCAATGAGGAGCTTTGTGCATGTCATTCTGCACATGAGTGAGTATATCTGTAGGATAAGTTCTCAGAAACAAACATACTGTTTGAGAGATATATGCACTTGTAATTTTGGTATATAAAATCAAATTGCCTGGCTTAAAGTTTCTACCATTTATTCTCCCTGCAGTAACTTATAAGAATGTCTGTTTTCTCACAATTACTGGCAAAATCGATAATTCTCTTTAGGACCAGAAATTTGCTATAGCAATATAGAAGACTGTGCATCCTTTAGTTTTCACAAATCCAGAATTAGCTTAGCTTCTCTTTGTTTTGCTTTACTTTGCTTTGCTCATGGACACACCCTAGGCTGGAACCTTCCTCTCTCTCTCTCTCTCTTTTATTTTTTTAAATGAATCCACTTCCTAAATGGTTATTGCTTTGAAATCCAGATGGTTTGGCCAACCTTCCTGAATATTAAATTTGTGAACAGTTTTTGCATGACTTTATTTTCCGGAAACAAAATTTTTAAGTAATGTTAGCCCTCTCTATAGGTCGATTTCATATACCCAAATTCAACCAACCTTGGATGAAAACATTTGAAAAAATAAAAATAAAAAAAAAGAAGATAATATAATTTTTAAAAACAGGTATTTACATAGCATTTACATTATATTAAGTATTATAAGTTATCTAGAAATGACTTATAGCACATGGGAGGGTGTGTGTAGGTTTTACGTAAGTACCACACCATTTTCTATCAGTGACTTGAGCATCTGTAGATTTTGGTATCCATGGGAAGTCCTGGAACCAATTTCCCGTGGACACCGAGAGACAACTGTAATTGTTAATAAAAATAATCGCAGATGTGTTTTCAGTCTAGCAATGGTAATGTAGTCTTATTAGTACAGCAAACAGTCAAAAATTTCAGTCCTACACAAACTTAATCCAATAAATATATATTAAGCATCTTCTTCTTTGCAAGTTTTTGTGTCGTGTCCTATGGATGATACGTGAGGAACAAAACATAGCACAAAGCAGGAATATGAAACAGAACATGGCAAACAATCTGGGAGGAAAAATGGTCTCAGAGGAAAATTGTTTCACATTCATGACAGGGAAAGATATCTGGGTGGAGTAATGAGTGTCATGACTCATGACACCCTCAATGGGTGAAGATGGGGAATGAGTGAACGAATGAATGACTTATCCCTAGAAAACATTTTATTGCCTTTTTGTTGACTTTATTTGTGGTGACGAATTTTATAATTTTTGTTCCTGATTCTAATATCTAGGTTTTATCCAACATTCCTATTTGCTTCCTTCTCCTACCTGAGGGACTCTCAACATGTAGGTATTGATGAGATGACTTTAATTGAATCTAGAAAAACAGATCTAGCCTTCCATTTATTAACTCATGATTAGGCAGACTCTTAAAACCTAACAGTCACCTGTGACTTTAGAACATTTCTGCCAAGCATGATATGAAGGTCAACATCTTAAAAACAGCCTTTAAAAATATTTCAGTTTAAAATATTTTAATCCTTGTGTTTCATGAAATCATTACCTGCTTTCAGAAAATGTGCTAAAAAGCCTGATTAATTACTGTGTCAAACTTTTGAATGGGCTAAAAATGAGTGCAAAAGTTAAATAGCAAAGTTAATGGTGTTCTACAGAAAATTTTTGGAAATATAGAGTCATGACAGGAATTTAGTTAAAAATAAATGTAATCCTGGTTGGATTTAAGTAAAGTTTATTGAGTTTTAAAGCAAAATGCCAGTGTGCTCAGCATTGTGTTAGTTTCTAGAGCTAAAAAAAATAATTCAAAGCCACTCATATTAGAAAGATATGATAGTCTCTAAATTCAAGGAAAACCCACTGTTTTTCTTTAGATTAAGACTAGGGACTTAATCTAAACTTATCAGACACCTTATACAGATAGAAAAATTGATATTGCAGAAAATCACTCAAATGATTGTATGCTTTGTTCACAGTTTAGAAGAAAAGATGAGGCAGCCATCTTGCTCTTGCCATGTGCTGGTATTGGAGGACCCTCCGTGCTTCAGATTTACCAACAGCATGAATCAAGAAAAGTTAGCCAAACTTCAGGCTCAGGTCCGGATAGGGGGCAAGGGTACACCTCACAGAAGGAAGGTGGTACATAGAACAGCTATAGCTAATGACAAAAAGCTTCAGAATTATCTAAAAAAAACCTGGCTGTGTATAATATAGCTGGTATTGAAGAGGTGAACATGATTAAAGATGATAGGACAGTTATTCATTTCAACAATCCCAAAGTCCAAGCTTCCCTTTCTGCTAATACCTTTGCAATTACTGGTCATGCAGAAGCCAAACCAATCACAGAAATGCTTCCTGGAATATTAAGTCAGCTTGGTGCTGACAGCTCAACAATCCTTAAGAAGTTACCTGAACAGTTCCCATGGCAAGTCTTGGACAGTAAAGCACCAAAACCAGAAGACATTGATGAGGAGGATGATGTTCTAGATCCTATAGAAAAATCTGATAAGGCATCAAAGAATGAAGCTAAATAAAATTTTGGTTTTTGGAAGCTGGCATGGACTAGATTTAACAAATCAGCTACGTGATTCCAAAGTTTTACAAACACGGAGAACATCACCTGTTACTAGTTCAGTAATAAAACTATTTTGTATATTAATAATGCTGTTTGTTCAGGATTTTTCAGTCATTTAATTTTGCATTTTGCACTTCCTCCCAGGATTTTTTTGGTCAAAATAGGAAGTATTGGTGCAGTTTAAGGGTGTTTTGGGTTTTGATTCCTGGTGTTTTTGTTTTTTGTTTGGGGTATTTTTGGTGTATGTATGTTTATGTATGTGTGTGGGTATGTGTGTATACAGTGCGAGAGTAAATTGGAAAACAGTTCTATTCATCCTCCTCCCTCCCCAGTAGAAATAAAAAAATCTTTACCAAACAAAAAAAAAAGAAAAAGAAAAAGAAAAGAAAAGGGCACAAATGTTTTATCTGACCAAAGCTTTTTCAAAAACAATGATTAACTAGAGGATTAAGTCTCCTGCCTCCAGAACACGTGTGGGATTATATTTTAAATATTCATTTTCGCAGATGTGCAGGTGGTATGGCAGGGCAGTGACAGCAGGGGACCCGGGTTTGGTGCTTCCACCAGCAGGGTGTCCTTCTCACCTGACAACAGGAAAAGCTAGCATTTTGCCAGACCTGTTCTGCTTCCTTTCACATTTAGCAAACCTGGTCTGTTTCTCTTTGGAGGTTGTATACGTGAATACCTTTCTTTTATTTTCTTCAAAGGGGGACTATGCCTACCTTTCCTCTAAGTCTACCATTTTTTTAAGTTGTGTTAAAATATACATAACAAAATTTACTATCTTAACTATTTTACGTGTATAGTTTAATCATGTTCAGTACATTTACATTGTTATGCAACCAATCTGCAGTGTTTTATCTTGTAAAACTGAAACTCTATGCCCATTAAACAACTTCTCATCCCCTCCTCCTCCCAGCCTGTGACAGTCACCATACTACTTTTTGTTTCTATGAATCTGCTACTTTTGATTTCTATCAGTTGGACTGCTTTAGGTACCTCATGTAGGTGAAATCATAAGGTATTAATCTGTGTGTGACTGGTTTATTTCACTCAACATAATGTCCTCAAGGTTCATCTATGTTGTAGCATGTCAGAATCTCCTTCCTTTTTAATGTTGAAAAATATTCCATTGTATGTCTATACCACATTTTGTTTACCTGCCCATCCAACAATGAACACTTGGGTTGCATCCATCCTTAGGCTATTGTGACTAATGCTTCAATGAACATGGGTATGTTGAATCTATTCTTTACTTCAGGTTTGGTCATCCTCTTGAATATATGTTTATTTTGTCTTCTGGCTATAGTAAACTTAGGAGCTCCTCCACTTTAGAAGGGGTAATGTTTCAGGGATTGGTGATGACTAAATTCGCATATCCATTTTATCTCCTTTTGGCCCTGATCTGATCTCCCAGGCTGTACTGGCAGCACAGGATGGCAGTCAGTGTCTTCTCTGTTTCAGGACAAGTTGCCTGGGAGTCTTCAGTCCCTTCCCTTTTGTCTCTGTCTTCTTTGTGCACTAAGGGAACATAGGTTTAAACCTCAGAAAACAAACAGCTCTTCAGGAAAAATGTTCATCTTCATATTGCTATTACACAATGTCCAAGTCTACAAAACATTTTGTATTTTGGCAACATCAACTTCTTAGGCCTCACAACCATATTAATGAGGGATTCCTCTCAATGGGTTGGTTGGCATAACTCAACTCTACCGTTTTAACACGCATGACTCAATTACATAAGAGTTAGCTAATGAGCAATGGGGAAGAAGTTACAGGTTAAAACAAATGGCGCCTAAATCAATGGGGAAGAAGTTACAGGTTAAAACAAATGACGCCTAAATGAATCAAGTACCGCCTTTCAGATGCCCACCATTCAACAAAGACCTGGCAAGACATTTTCTCCACTGGGCATGAATCATCCAGATAAAAAGGGCAAACCAGGGCCACCTACGTTCAGAGCTTGTACAGTATGACCTCGAGGCCCAACATCTACCAGAAGCTTCCTAGCAAAAGGCCAAGCTCCAAAGAATAAAAGGGCTTACACATCAGCATTAAATAATTCTCTTAGAGATGCAAATTTCTAATTAGTTACTGTGGCAACTGTAGAAGCCTAGAAGTAAGCCTCTTACACAATGAACCTGAGAGTTTACTTTTTTGATTTACTACAGGCCTGCAAGAAGCAAGGAGGAGGAAAATAAATATTGCTTTAACTGTGATAAGAGAATAAAGTGCAACAAGTGAAGGGATTTCATCCTTTTGTTGAAATTCCTACAGGTCTAAGAGGGACATTATACTTGACACACAGTCTTGCTGCAAAAAGAAGCCAAATTCTCAAAGGCTTTACAAAATCATCACTATTTTAAACTGACGCAAACACAGACTATGTGTTAACTTATACTGACATTTTTACTTCTTTAAAGTGAATATGGTTTAAGACTGTTTCAAAACAGCATGTTTTGATGGAGTGTTTTTGGTTTGTTTGTTTTATTTTGTGTGATTGGTCTTTGTTCTTTTTAAAGTTATATATGATTCTTTAAATTTTTTATTTAATATAGAGAAAACAAAATCTATATGTTGCTGGGATACTTATTGGAGAGTAAACTATTTCCTACTTATTAGATTAATACATGAAAAGAAAGGACAAAAGTACTCACAAGAAAGTATGAGAATATTAATTTTATGAAGAGAGTTTCTCTTTGGTTTATAAAGAGGAAGAGAAAGTTTGTCCCAATGCAATTGTTTTCTTAATTTTAGGACTAATTATTTAAATTAAAATTCACAGATAAACATGTAAATGTCTTCCTCCATCTTTCCAGAAGCAAAAAAGAAAAGGATTATTGTTAACAAACTTGAGTAATATTTTCTGTGTGGAATATGTTACTTTCATCTATTTTCTTTCCTAAATGTTGTAAATCAAATTTAGAGTCCTAATAATTGCTCAATAATTTAAATAAAATCCTGCAATCTTCTGGTTATGTTTGTTTAGATTGTGAACTCCTGCATTCAGTAAGTAAGTAACTAACTGAGATACTAAATGCACTGAGAAAGGGTGAGGTTTAGATTGGAAACAAAGGCAAGGGAATCCTGCATGACTTTTAAAAATCTCCCTGACACTCGATGCTCCCCTCCTCTCCTTCCTACACACAGAAGTTCACCCCTTCACCTTCTTACAGGATCTTCCTAAGCTCCGAACCTTTCCATCCTTCTTCCTCATCAAACTTTGTCTAGTGTCTCACTCTTAGTATCTTACTCTGTGCTAGAATATTCTAGCTTACATACACTTTTGTGTTAAGGGAATGATAATGGCTTAGTGACTAATCCTCAGATTAGATATTTAGTGTTTAATAGGATTTTCTAGATACACAGAAGCTTAGCCCAAAGAAGTGACTTTATTTTATATAGAACAGGAACAGACACATATTTGGTTCATGACACATTCTTGTCATTAGTCCATGCAAGTCTCTCTTGTATGTATATATTTGTTTATTTTTATTGAATAGTTTAATAATGACCATGAACCTATCATCCAACATGGAACTAGAATTTTGTCAAAAATTTCTATGTATGTAGAACATTCTATGAATGTAGCTCTTTGTCCTATCCTCCTCCCTCCTCAAACTATGTCAATCACTATCCTGAATTTTGTTGGATGATTGTAATACTCTTATCACATCTATGTGTATTCCTAAAAAGTGTATATTTTTTTAACTTTACAACTCTGTATGTCATCTCTGGAAACCTATTTCCCATTCAGTGTTATCTTGCTAAGATTTATACATATTACTGCAATACTGTAATCCACTCATTTGGCTTATCTAATATTGTATTGTATAAATGTGCCACATTTAATTTGTATAAACTATTTGCTATTATGAAAAACGCTAAAACCTTTTTCTACATGTTTCCAGGTGTGCATGACATCTTACTGGGATAGGAAGTGCCAAGTCCAAAGATATGTGACGTTCTTTACAAAATAACTTTACAAATTAATGGCAAAAGCTTTCCAAATTGCCTGTCCAATTTACACTCTCATGAAAAACATGTAAGAGATATATATCTTACATCCACTGCACCATTAGGTATTGCCAGATTTTTTTTTCCTTGCAAAAAGTAACGTTAGTATAAGGAACTATAAAGTTAGCTATGTACGTTACCAAAATGGGATTGTTCCTCCACAATTTAAAGATGTAGATCAAGTAAATACAATGCTTCTTTGTTAGTGGTAGGAGATATGAGGCACAACTACTGATACTCTATCTTACAGGGATTATCCCAGCATATCCAAGAGCCCTTGACCACTAATATTAAAATATTATATTACATGTCAGCCCCTGAAGCTTCATTGGATTTATCTTCTATTCTATATCTTTACTAGGATATATCTGGCATTTGCCACTCTCTTCTTAACAGGTCCAATTTGCAGTATGTCATCAGTATAATGGCCTAACATAATACTATGTGGACTGTGAAGGACTGGGGGCCTTGAAGACTGTATCATGATGGCAAGCAGGAGAATTAACTGTGCCCCGGAAAAACAGAGTGAACATGTATGGCTGCCATTGTTAGAGGAAGGTCAACTTTTTTTGATCCTCCCTGCTGATAAAATAAAAAATAATGCATTCAACAGGTCAATATGCTGTGTTGATCCGTTGCTCTAAAAATACCACATTTGTAATAGCATCTGCATTGTCCCCTTCAAAAATCAGATAGATCATAGCAAATTATCATAGTGATCCACCGTCATTTGCTATGATCTATCTGTTGTTTTTTTTGACGGAGTCTCGCTCTGTTGCCCAGGCTGGAGTACAGTGGCATGATCTCGGCTCACCATAACCTCTGCCTTCCGGATTCAAGCGATTCTCCTGCCTCAACCTCCCAAGTAGCTGGGACTACAGATGCACGCCACCATGCTTGGCTAATTTTTGTATTTTTAGTAGAGATTTGTATTTTTAGTAGAGATGGGGTTTCACCATGTTGGCCAGGCTGGTCTCATGATCCGCCCGCCTCAGCCTCCCAAAGTGCTGGGATTACAGGCATGAGCCATCGCTCCCAGCAGATATATCTGATTTTTGAAGGGGACAGAGTGACTACCAGCATTCCTTGAGTTGTAGCTGCATCATTCCAATCTCTGCCTTTGTAATCACATTGCCTCTTCCTTGTATATGTGTAATCTGAAGTGCTACCTAAAAGTGGCTGGTAAGCTGGAAAATACTAAGTACTATATAAATGAAAGTTGCTACTATTATAAATATTTGGTGCTCAGGATATAGCAGTTAAACTGGCAGTCAAAAAGATCAGCCCTCATGTTCACATTCTAGTAGGAGAAATAGCTATGAGCAGATAAATAAGGAAATCTACACTGTAAAAGATTGGCTGGGCACGGTGGCTCATGCCCATAATCCCAGCACTTTGGGGGGCCAAGGCGGGTAGATCACTTGAGGTTAGGAGTTCAAGACCAGCCTGGCCAAAATGGTGAAAGTCCATCTCTACTAAAAATACAAAAATTAGTTGGGGATGGTGGCGCACACCTGTAATCTCAGCTACTCAGGAGGCTGAGGCATGAGAATTGCCTTGAATCTGAGAGGCGAAGGTTGCAGTGAGCCAAGACTGTGCCACTGCACTCCAGCCTGGGTGACAGAGCGAGACCCTGTCTTAAAAAACAAACCAACAAACAAAAACTTTTGATAAGTGTGAAGGAGGAAAAAAAATCAGATAAGGAAAATACAAAAATGTCCAGGAGGAATGTGTTAAAATGATAGACTTGATAGCCAGAGAAGCTCTCATAGACAAGACCAGTTTTGAATAAAAATCTGAAGGAAGTAAAGAAATCAACCCATGCCGACATATGGGAGAAAAGAGCTCTGGGAAGAGAAACTGCAAGTACAATGGCTGTGATGCAGAAGTGTGCCTGATACAACTTAGGAATAGCAAGGAGGACAATGTGACTGGAGCTGAGTGAATAAGGGCAGATATAGCAAGAGGAGAGTTCAGAGATGTCATGTGGTAGAGTAGAGATAGGTCAGTTGCAGAGAAATTGTTTTTAATTCTGAATCAGATGGGAAGCCACTAAAAGGTTTTTAGAAATCTCTCTTTATTAAATTGTAATCTATATAAGGAGAAACACACAGATCATGGTATGAGTTTTGGAGGGAGAAAACTCATTACTTATATTTTAACAGGTTCACTGTGATTGGTATGTTGACAATAAATAGTCCAAGGGGAAATGGTGGCTTGCACCAGGGCAGTAAGAGGGCAACAGTACAAAGGGGTCGCATTCTGGATGGACTGAAGCAGAGCTTACATGATTTGCTAATAAATTGGATGTGGGAAGAGAGAAATCAGAGACAATTCCAAGTTATGACTTAAGTAACTAGAGGAATAAAGTTTCTATTTACAAAATAGAAGTTTTTCCTTATTGAGAAGGGGACAAATGACAAGGAACAGGTTTTGAGTTGAAGTCAAGGATTGCATTTGGGGCATATTAAATTTGCAATGTCTATGACGCATCCAGGGCATATGTCAAATAGGCAGATGTACTTACAGCTCTGCAGCTAAAGAACCACGAAGCAACTGAGGTGATGAATGGAACAAGCTTGGATGGCCTGAACGAGTAATCCAAGGAATGCCTTCAGGTTCTTTGAAATTTTAGAGGGAGGAATGGAGAACAGGAACCAGGGAAATGACCTGAGAAGGAGCAGCTAATGAGGTGGGAGGAAAACCCAGGAGATGGTGGTATCCTGAAGCCAACTTTGAAATGCATTTCAGTGAAAGAGGGTGATCAGCTTGGTTAAAGGTTGCTTATGAGATCAGGAAAGGTTAAGATTAAGAATAGACCATGGATGTAGCAATGTAAAAGGCATTGTGATATTGATAACAGTACTTTTGGTGAAGCTGAAGGACAAAAACTTGACTGGAGTGTATTAAAGAGAAAAATTGATGGTGGGGAGAGAGGAGACAACAACGACAGAACGATCTTTCAAGGATTTTCGCTGTAAGGAAAAGAAAAAATCAACAGGCAGTAACTGAAAGAGGGAATGGGTCAAAGAGGGTTTTTTTCCCTGAAAGAAAAGAGAAATAATAATGTGTTTGCTCCTCATGGAGTGATTCAGTAGAGAGAAAAACAAGGATGAAGAAGAAGGGGAGAAGATTGCAGGAGTAATATTCCAAGCAGATAAGAGCAGATGAGATCTCGTGCCCCTGTGGAAGGGTTAGCCTAAGACAGGAAAGAGCAGACAGAATCTACCCTTCATAACAGGAAGGATGGGAGGGCACTTGGGCCCACAGACACGCGAATGGGTAGAGGTTATGGTGAGGGCTTTGCAGCCTTCTTTTCTGAATGTTTCGTTTTAGCTCAGTGAAGAAAGCCGGGAGTGAAGATGAGAAAAATGAAGATGTTGGAGATCTGAGAACAGTTGAGAAAATATGTGATAAAGGTCTAGGAAAGCTGAATAGACTAAAGAAAAATAGACTTGCCAAGCTACGTTAAAGTCTCCTGTGAGATTGGCAATTACTACTGCCTGGAAGAGTCCTCATTATGGCTGAGGCGTCTTCGCCAGTCACGCTGAACTTCACTGGTCCCTGGTGAAGCCACAGAACAGGCAACACATTTTAGTCATTGCAGAATATTTCTGATATTCATTCCCAGTTTCATTTCTGGTTATTAGAAGTTAAAATTTTTTAACAGGCTGGGCACGGTGGCTTATGTTTATAATCCCAGCACTTTGTGAGGCCAAGGTGGGAGGATAACTTGAGGCCAGGAGATCAAGACCCAGGCTGGGTAACATAGTGAGACCCGGTCTCTGCTTAAAATATATATTTTTTAAATAGCCAGTTGTGGTGGTGTGTGCCTGTAGTCCCAGCTATCTGGGAGGCTAAGGTATATCTTGAGTTCAGGAGTTCAAGGCTGCAGTGAGCTATGATTATTACGCCACTGCACTCCAGCCTGGGAGACAGAATAAGACTCAGAAAAAGTCTCAACAAAAGCCCAAAACCAAAAAACCCTTTTAGCCAATTCTATAAGCACTAGTTGGTCAGAATTTCTCTCTCATTCTCATTTCTGAAGTTCTCCTGACTGTCTTAAGTGTGTCCCTACAATTTTATCCCACTGTGAACTTCCTTAGAGTTGCATCTTTAGGTGATCCACAGATGGTAATGTACTAAGAAGGAAGACAGGAGAGGGACTGAGGGGACAATGACATAGTAAGTTTTGGAAATGGTAAATTTGAGATGCCTATGAAATATCCAGCTGGAGATGCTGATGAGATAACAGGATAGATGAATTCAAAGTTCAGGAGAAAGTCCTGGGGCGGCGAGAAAAGTTAAAATATTTCCCTGGTACCTATTTGCAGTAGTTGAATCCATGAGCCTATACTCACAGTCGCTGAGGGCAATGTGTCCATGAGAAAAATAAAGAAGCCACGGCTGGGGATGTCTCTTGGGGATACTACTATGATAGGGGGAGATAAGGAAGGAGAAGAGCTCAAGGAGAAGAGATGGAATAATTAGAGCACCACGAGAAGAGCGGTGAAGTGTTTTGCAGAAGGGGGTGAAGTAAAGAGTTTCAAAGGGAGGGAGAAATCAATAGTCCAAACACAGCAGAAGACCCATGCAAAAGGTGGAGAAATGTTCGCAGCATTCAGCTTGATTTCTGCTTATAAGAGTAGCTTTCAGATTGGCCTGAGCTCAAAATGGCATCTTCTACTCGGGAGGCTAAGGTGGGAGGATCGTTTAAGCCCAGTAGTTCAAATCAAGCCTTTGCAATATAGTGAGTCCCTGTCTCTAAAAAACATTTAAAAATTTTTCAAAAGTAACCTCAGTTCTATGAAATATATCTATTTTTTTCATTCATTCATTCAACAAATATGTATTAAGTAATTAAGTGCATACTAAGTACCAAGCACTGGTCTAGGTGTGTGTTTAATTATAATTAAACTTTATGTTCCATGAGAAGGGAACACATCAGGGGTGTTATGGGAGTAGGGCCAGCATGCAAGGGTGCACTCCAGGGAAAAGCTGTGATTTGGAACTTGGAGCAGGTGAGAAGGGCTCTAAGAGAGCAAGACCCTGGGGCAGAAGGGGTGTTATGGGAGTAGGGCCAGCATGCAAGGGTGGATTCCAGGGAAAAGCTGTGATTCGGAACTTGGAGCAGGTGAGAAGGGCTCTATGAGAACAAGACCCTGGGGCAGAAGCAGACCCTGCCAGTTTTAAAGAGCAGCAGGAAGGGAGAGAGGGCCAGGTCATTTAGGATTGCATGGGCCTTTTCCAGGATGTAGACTTTTACTCCAAGTGGTAATTGCAAGCTTTTATATAGAAATTTTCTGATTTTAGAAATGTCAGCTGGTGTGTTGAACATTCATCATTTTGCCCCTTTACAGGCTAGACAAATGATCTTTCCTGATGGGTGGTTTCTTTGTGTGCACCACTCTTTGCTCCAAGTCTATTCTCAACCATTTCCTAGTTTCCTCTGGGCATCTTCTTCCAGAGCCTGGTTGGCCCTGATGTCTCACTGCTCTGGAACTTGGTTCTCAGGCTCACCTTACTTAATCTCAGTGTCTCCCTTTTTGGCTCAGCCCAATGACAGCTCTGCTTTTGCTCAGTCTTAAGATAGATGGGAAAACTATAAAATACTCAGATTCTCCTGAGTCTCTTGAGCATTTAGTTTTTTTGACCTGTGTCACACAGAGATGCTATAGTAGCACAAATTAGGTCAATGGCTTTCTTTCAGAAGTGCTTGTGTTAATTTCCACATATAAAAATGTGCATTGTGTGGTCATATAGCCCACTTTTTATTACAACAATCTTATAGCAGTTTGCAAATATTAGGTGCACCAAAGTTTTATTTGACTTACAACCTGTACAAAGTTATGTACTGTTTAAATACTCTCCCCTACATAAATATCCTCAATAACTTCTCTATTTTTCATAAATACATAGATAGAATGCTCTGTTCCCACAGTTCTGGCGAATATTATTTAGACTTTGGGGAATTACAATGGCAGAAAATATTGCTGATAACTTATTTCTACCGTGGCAGAAGACTGAAGTATGTTTTACTGGAAATACTCAGCTTGCAGGTCTGAAGTCTCACTTTTATGTTCCTTTTCCTATATTTAAAAGTTACATTTAAGCAGTATTAGTAAAATGTAAAATAAAGTGTGAGTAATGTTATTCTTTTCTTTAAAACAAAACACATGATAAGTTATAGCATCTTTCAGCTATAAAATATTGGCACTCCCCATAGGTATACCTGTTTTTACATAAATTGAAGACACAAATATTTGAACAATTGATTTATTCAATAAACTTTTTTTTTTTTTTTTTGAGATGGAGTCTCACTCTGTTGCCCAGGCTGGAGTGCAGTGGCACGGTCTCGGCTCACTGCAACCTCTGCCTCCCGGGTTCAAACGATTATCCTGACTCAGCCTCCTGAGTAGCTGGGATTACAGGCGCCTACCACCACATCTGGCTAATTTTTTGTATTTTTAGTAGAGACAGGGTTTCACCATGTTGGCCAGGCTGGTCTCAAACTCCTGACATCGTGATCAGCCCGCCTTGGCCTCCCAAAGTGCTGGGATTACAGGTGTGAGCCACCGCACCCGGCCTCAATAAGCATTTTTAAAGTAGCAACATGTCTAAAGCAATGTGTTGGACATCACAAGGGACACAAAGATAGATAGGATATAAGATTTTTCCCTTAAGAGCTTATAATACAGTAGATTCATGTACAAACACAAATAATATGCAAAAGTAAAAATAAAATAGACACATTATAAATGCTCAATTCAAGAAAATGCCCTAACTTGGGTTTAGGAAGTCAGGGAGATATCTCAGATATCTCTTTCTCACACACAATGTAATGATATGAACAACCACAACAACAACAAAAAATAGATAAAGTCCATAGAAAAGTAGACCATCAGAGATCAAACCTTCGGAGAAGGTCCTGGTAACCAACAAAATTGTGAGATAGAACTTTCCAGAAATGTACCCTGCTAGGCTTGTTACTGTCTCATTAGCAACAAACTTCATCAATCACAGGATTGGGATTAAGAGCTCTGATTTGTTGAAATCTAGACAAATCTTACTAATAACCTACAACTTAGAGAAAGCTAGGAAAGAGGAAGTAGGCCACCAAAGAAGAAGGTTTAGAAATTGCTAGTAGATGTATAGGACCCTCTCCCCAGCCACCTTTATGTTTGCTTGGAGACAGAAAAGGAAAAAAAAAAAACAACAAACAAACAAAAAACAAAACACTGCAGTTCAACATTTTGTTACTTTGTGGAGGGAAGGCAGAGGGTTAATATTATTCACTGTTTGGGGCAATGAGTAGAAATTTAGTTTAAAAAAGACACAATTTGAGGGAACAGATGTTGGGAAAACTGTCCTGTCCTGTTAATCCTATAAATAGGAACTGCCCCCTACCCCCCTACCCTACCCCTGTCACACACACACCATTACCACCACTAATTATCTTTTCTAGACCCTTTCTTGGGGCTGGAGAGTAGGTAGTTGGGGAAAAAGAGATGAAACCAGGAAAGTGAAAGCTTAGATTCTTCCCCAGAGCCACCCCCACCATCTCAGAGTAAAGGCACCAAGCCATATGACTTGAGAGAGTGAGCTAAAGCCTGACAAAGACCCTGGGCTCATATGGCATCTTCTCTATGCAAGAAAATTTAACAAAACTTCAGAGGAGGAAATGCAATCACCTTTGCAAAAATTATGACAATGAGAAAAATTAGACATAGGAAAATTACGACAGTGAAAGAAATCTGACCTAACCATCACACCTTGCTTTTAACTGCCAAGCTGCCCTTGTTCATTTCTAGGCATAGGCTGAGCTAACTTTAGTAGGAATTTAGTTTACAGTTTAACTTTGAAACTAAGATGATAACAGCCCCTTCCCCAAACAAATCCTCTTCTTGCCTAGGGACCAGACCACCTTCGTACAACTAACAAATTAGCCACAAGATTAGAAATTATGGAGCAGAAGTGATGCAGCCAGAGGCCCCGAGATTCCTACGGATAACATCCATAGGATTGCTCCCCAATTGTGCATATGGATGACATCACCATTGTTAAACCTAAGATTGGTGTTCGAGATATTTTTCAGACTTTGCTTTCTGATAGACCATCTGGTGCCACCCAGACCAGTAGATGAGCTCAACTAGTTCTGTGATCCCACTCAGGAACTGAAGACAGCAAGAAGAACTCACTTTCACCCCCTGTGATTTCATCCCAGACAGAATATCAATCATCATTCCCCACTCCCTAGTCCCCTGTCCACCAAACTATCCTTGAAAAACTCTAACCTCTGAGCCTTCAGGGGGATTGATTTGAGTGATAACTTCAGTTCTCCCACGTGGCCAGCCTTTTTCTTTACTGAAATACCACGTTGTCAGTGAATTGATTTTGCCTCTGTAGCAAGCGGGAAGAACCTGTCTGGTGATCAAAGAAAACCCAGGCCTACCAACCAGATGAGGTGAAAAGGAATTCAAGCAGAAGATCAGAACTGTGTTGTCAATATTAAGAACTGGCAAGTAAAGAAAAAAGACAGACATGGCCTCCTTGTATCCATGTATTCACTTTTTGCTTCTGGTAGCAGGAGACAGAGAATACACTGACAGATAAATATAATCCAAGTCAACCAGGAATAAGTGAGATGGAGAAAAGTGAAGCAGACCCCAAGGAATATAAATCATTCTATTATAAAGATACATGCACACATATGTTCATTGCAGCACTATTCACAATAGCAAAGACATGGAATCAACCCATGTGCCCATCAATGATAGATTGGATAAACAAAATGTGGTACATATACATTGTGGAATACCATGCAGCCATAAAAAGTAATGAGATCATGTCCTTTGCAGGGACATGGATGGAGCTAGAAGCCATTATCCTTGGAAAACTAACACAGGAACAGAAAACCAAACACCACATGTTCTCACTTATAAGCGGGAACTGAATGATGAGAATGCGTGGACACAGGGAGGGGGACAATACACACTGGGGTCTGTCAGGGGATTGGGGGGTGGGAGAGCATCAGAATAAATTGCTAATGCATGCTGAGCTTACTATCTAGGTGATGGATTGATAGCAAACCACCATGGCACAGGTTTACCTATGTAACAAACCTGCATATCCTGCACATGTGTCCCGGAACATAAAATAAAATTAAATTTAATTGAAAAAAAAAAAGTGAAGCAGAGGAGATGGATAGAGAAGATGGAGTAAAGTGCTGCTTCGTGAAGAGTTTTCAGGGAAGGCCTCTCTGCAAGGTGACTTTGGAAGAGACTGGGCCATGCAGCCACCTGGGAGGAAGAGCACTCCCGGTGGAGGAAACAGCAGGTGAAGAGGGAACATGCTAGACATGTTTCCAAGAACTGCCATGAGGAGCAGAATTAGCAAGAGGAGAGTGGGAGAGAATGAGCTTGGAGGTATCAGGCAATCAGCTCTACTAGTGATGCGAGGGATACTGGTTAAGGACCTTGCCTTTTACTCTGAGAAGCCACTGAGGGTTGCACAGACGAATACCATGACCTGTTTCCAGCTGCTCTATTAAAGGAGCAGGGGTGGAAGCAAGAAGACAAATTTATGAAGCCACTGCAATAGTCTAGGTCAGAGGTCAGCAAACCTTTTCTTTAAAGAGCCAGCTAGTAAATATTTTTGGCTTTGCAAACCATGTGGTTGCTGTGACAAATACTCAACTCTTCCATTGTAGCAGGAAAGCAGCCACAGACAATAAGTAAACAAATGGGTGTCACCAGACTTGTCTCTCCTATGGCCCTGGCTATATAGTTTGCAGACTCCCAATCCAAATGATGGGGGCTTAGAACAGAATGGTAGCTCTACAGGTGTTAAGATGTAGTTGGATCCTGGGTATTTTTGAAATAACAACAAACACGATCTAACAATAGGTCCCATTTAGGACATGAAAGAATGAAAAATGTCATGGATGATTCCAAGATTTTTGCCCTAAGACTACAAACAAACAAAGAATAGAGCTATCTTAGTACAGTTGTTCAGGCTGTATGCTGCACAGAGCAACGCATTAAAGAGGACCCTGATTACATTATAGACACGCTCATTTGTATATTTATTATTATATTTTTCTATCAAATAGCACTAAAGTGTTTTTTCTAATAAAATATATATCACAATAATTTTCTAAAAGATGGAAATAAAGTACCTTGAGGTACACTACTACTACGGCAGCCAGAAAGTGTTAATACTCACTTTAGAAGTGAGGATACTAAAAAGCACATGTGCCATGGACTAATGTGGAACCAAACTTTTCACTTTAATACATTTTCTTTTCAAATTAAAATTAAAAAAACAAAATGAGTTGTATCATTCTATAACTTATGGAACTTAATTCTTGGGTGACCAGAGAAACCAAACTCTTTCTCTGTTCCTGTTTGCTGAGTTTTCTTGGTGTGTTTTTGTTTTTTGTTTCCTTTGTAGTGTCAAGTCAACAAGGTTGTATCTTTAGGATAATGTATATCTATTTGGAGTTTTATAAAATTATTTAGCACGTAGTACTATTAAAATCTGTTTCTATAGCCTCTTTTAAAGAAGAACACTTGTAAAAAATTTTTTTAAAGAAAGCATGTTATCTCATAAAAGGGAAAATGTGAGAGTGTAAACATATAAAGTATTATCAATAAACCAAAGACAAAAATGCTTGACTGATTCATTTTTCATCAATATTTAAATTTAGCAAGAGTTGGTATGACTAGGTTATGTCACTATCTACAAAATAGAAGAAAATGTCTTTCTGCAAAACACACACACATCACACACATCCTCTTATTCTGCATGTCATGAAATGTTCTTGTTTTCTTGAGAGGGGGAAATTATTGCCTTAATGTGGTGTATGAAATCTATATAAATTATATGACACCCTCCCCCTAAAAAACTAGAAAAAACATGCCGTTTATGTGACTAATAGCTTTCAAATGGAAGTATGAAATCAGTGGGCTACTTATTTTTATACTTATTTGCAAGTTATATTAGCATTCATTGAAATATTTGGGTAGGTAAATCAGTTTTCTTCGAAAATGTTACTTGGAAACTTCCTGACTTCAGAATGTTTCATTTTCAAGATTAATGGTGGATTTCTAACCTATTAAATGGTGTAAATAAAAACTGCTTTCTGACATAACAATGATATCTTAATATTGTCATACTTGAAAAAAATTCCAGAGCAAGGCACAGTGAGTGGCTCACGCCTGTAATGGAGGCCAAGGTGGGTGAATCACTTAAGTCCAGCCTGGCCAACATGGCAAAACCCTGTCTTTACTAAAAATACAAAAATTAGCTGGGCATGGTGGCACACACATGCCCGTAGTCTCAGCTACTTGGGAAGGTGGCTTAAACCTGGGAGGCAGAGGTTGCAGTGATCTGAGATTATGTGACTGCACTCCAGCCTGGGAGACAGCATGAAGCTCTGTCAAAAGAGAGCAAGAGAGAAAGAAAGAGAGAGAGACAGAGAGAGAAAGAAAGAAAGAAAGAAAGAAAGAAAGAAAGAAAGAAAGAAAGAAAGAAAGAGAGGAAAGAAAGAGAGAGAGAAAGAAAGAAAGAGAAAGAAAGAAGAAAGAAAGAAAGAGAGAGAGAAAGAAAGAAAGAGAAAGAAAGAGAAAGAAAGAAAGAAAGAAAGAAAGAAAGAAAGAAAGAAAGAAAGAAAGAAAGAAAGAGAAAGAACGAAAGATTCCATTGGACTTTGTATTTCCACTAGTGGCTTCCTGCCAGGAAGAGCAGGGCATGACCTGGGAAAGCAGGTCATGGCTTTCCCTGGCTGGGAAAGCAGGAGTTGGGAAGTAGTTTCTGGTCAGCCTCTACACACTTCATTGTACCAATTTCTTTGGGATGAGATTCAGGTGGGAATTTGGTGAAAGTTCTATATTTTTCCTGATTAAAAACTAAATTAGATGAATATCCTAAAAGAGAGATTAAGAAAATTCCATTTATATTAGTATAAAAAGAATTAAATACTTAGCAATAAATTTAACAAGGAGGTGAGACTTGTGCAACTACAGAATATTGCTGAAAGAAAATGAAGGATTGGAAGAAATATTGTTGTCACTACTACCCAAAATGATCTAAAAATTCAATGCAATCCTTATCAAAATCCCAATGTTTTCTGTAAAAAATAGAAAAATCCAACCTAAAATTCATGTGGAATCTCAAGGGATCTCAAATAGTCAAAACTATCTAGAAAAAAAAAAACAGAGATTTCACACTTCTTGAGTTCAAAACTTACTACAAAGCTATGGTTATCAAAACAATGTGGTACTGGCATAAAGACAGACATATAGACCAATGTAATAGGATAGAAATCCTAGAAATAAACCCTTGTATATATGGCTGAATAATTTTTGAGAAGGGTGCCAAGGTAATTCAATAGAAAAAGAATAGTCTTCAAAACTGGTATTGGGAAAACTGGATATCTACGTGCCCCTGTCCCCCTGCCAAATAAAAAAAAAAAAATGAAGTTGGACCCTTACCTTATACCACATAGAAAAATTAACTCAAAATAAATCAAAGATCTAAATGCAAGTGCTAACACTATAAAACTCTTAAAAGAAAATATAGGGGGAAAGCTTTATGACAGTGAATTTGGTAATTATTTCTTGGATATGACATCAAAAGCAGAGACAATAAAAGAAAGCTAGATAAATTGGACTTCATCAAAATTAAAATATTTTGTGTATCAAAAGACAGTATCAACAGAATGAAAAGGAAACCCATGAAATGGGAGAAGTCATATGCAAATTACGTATCTAAGAAGGGGTTAATATTCAGAATATTTAAGGAACTCCTATAACTTAACAAAAGAAAAACAACTCAATTCAAAAATGGACAAAGGACTTGAATAGACATTTCTCCAAAGAAGATATATACATGGCCAATAAGTACATGAAAAGATACTCAACATCACCAATTATCTGGGAAACGCATTTTTTTCTTTTTTAAATTTTACTTTAGGTTCTGGGATGCATGCACAGAACGTGCAGCTTTGTTACCTTGTATACATGTGCCATGGTGGTTTGCTGCACCTATCAACCTGTCATCTAGGTTTTTAAGCCCTACATGCATTAGGTATTTGTCCTAATGCTCTTGCTCCCCTTGTGCCCCACCCCCCAATAGGCCCTGGTGTGTGATGTTCCCCTCCCTGTGTCCATGTGTTCTCATTGTTCAACTCCCACTTACGAGTGAGAACATGTGGTGTATGGTTTTCTGTTCCTGTGTTAGTTTGCTGAGAATGATGGCTTCCCGCTTCATCCAAGTCCCTGCAAAGGACATGATTTTTGATGACTGCATAGTATTCCATAGTGTATATGTGCCATATTTTCTTTATGGGAAACACATATTAAAACCACAGTGAGATACCATTCACACCTATTAGGATGGTTAGCTTCAAAAAAGTGTTGGCAAGAATAAGGAGAAATTAGAACCCTTGTACATTGCTGGTCAGAATGTGAGACCACTGTGAAAAACAGTATTTTGGTACCACAAAAGATTAAACATAGAATTATGGTATGATCTAGCAATTCCCCTCTGGATATATACCCAGAAGAAAAGAAAGTATAAACTCAAAGAGATATTTGTGCATCCATGTTTATAGCAGCATAATTCACAAGAATCAAAAGATGGAAGCAACCCTATTGTCCATTAATAGATCAACGAATAGACAAAACCTGGTACATAAATACTATATTAGTCGATTATAATGCTGCTATAAAGAACTATCTGTGGCTGGGTAATTTATAAAGAGGCTTAATTGGCTCACAGTTCTGCAGTCTGCACAGCAAGCATGGCTGGGGAGGCCTCAGGAAATTTACAATCAAGGTGGAATATGAAGGGGAAGGAAGCATATCTTCAAATGACCAGTAGGAGAGAGAGAGTGAAGAAGGAGGTGCTACACACTTTTAAACAACCAGAACTCATTCAGGAGATCAGCAAGGGGGAACTCAGCCCCCATGATCCCAGGTCCTTCCACCACCAGCTCCCTCCCACCAGGTCCTTCCCACGACATTAAAGATTACAATTCAATCTGAGATTTGGTTGGAGACACAGAGCCAAGCCATATCACATATAGATAAATACTTTTGAGCCTTAAAAGGGAAGGAAATTCTGACATACACTACAACATGGATAAACCTTGAGGACATTGTGCTAAGTGAAATAAGCCAGTCAGAAAAGGATAAATATTGTATAATTCTACTTATTTAAGGTATCTAGAGTAGTCCAGTTTATAATGTTGGGGCTAGAGCATGATACCCCAAAGTATGACACCTTGGCATGCTGAATGCTTTGAACAAAAGGAGGTTGAAAGGTCTCTGAAACAGTCTCTCTGACCCTCTCCCATCCTCCTGTTTCTCGCCTCTCTTTCTCCCATAAAGTGAGTCATAGAAACCAGAATTCCTCCTTCCCAAGGTGGGTCATAGAAACTAGAACCTCTTTTCCCCCAAGCAAGCCATAACCTAGAAAGGTCACTCTCTCTTAAAGACCTTCATTCCACAGGGGTCCTACCCAAGCCCAGGAGGAAGGCAGGCTACACAGAGAGACCAAGAAGAATCTGAACAGGCAGGCCTTGCTGGGTTTCCCCCTCAGCCTATCACCGTTAGATCATACCCTTTGGTCCAGTGACATTTCTACATGGCTGTTCATTCTTCATTGATCCTAAGCATAAAAATAGACAGTTTTTCCCGGATCTTTGGGTCTTCATTTCTGATGTTTCTCATGTCACATAAAACTTTGATTAAATAAATTTGTTGTACTTTTCTCTTGTTAACCTATCTTTTGTTACAGGCGTATTGACGGTGACTCTTACGATGGGTGAGAAAAGGTACCACACTTCTCTGCCCCTTCAATAGATATAGAAGGTAGAATGGTGGTTGCCAGGAGCTGGGGGGAGGGGGGAACAAGAATTATTATTATTTTTTTTTAGACAGAGTTTCACTCTTGTTGCCCAGGCTGGAGTGCAATGGCATGATCTCAGCTCACTGCAACTTCCGCCTCCCCAGTTCAAGCAATTCTCCTGCCTCAGCCTCCCAAGTAGCTGGGGTTACAGGTGTCCACCACCACACCCAGCTAATGTTTTGTATTTTTAGTAGAGATGGGGTTTCACGATGTTGGCCAGGCTGGTCTCGAACTCCTGACCTCAGGTAATCCACTGGCCTTGGCCTACCAGAGTGCTGGGATTACAGCATGAGCTGCCATGCCCAGCCAAGAAATTGTTTAATGGAGACAGAGTTTCAGATGAGGAAGATGAAAAAGTTCTGGAGATAAATAGTGGTGATAGTTCTACAATGATATGAATGTACTTAATACCATTGAGCTGTACATTTAAAAATGGTTAAAGTGGTAAGTTTCATGCCATGTAAACATGCCACTTAAAAATGGCTAAAATGGCCAGGCACAGTGGCTCACCCCTGTAATCCCAGCACTTTGGGAGGCCGAGGCGGGTGGATCACCTGAGATCAGGAGTTCGAGACGAGCCTGATCAACATGGAGAAACCCCATCTCTACTAAAAATACAAAATTAGCCAGGTGCGGTGGCACATGCCTGTAATCCCAGCTACCCAGGAGGCTGAGACAGGAGAATCGTTTAAACCCGGGAGGCAGAGGTTGCGGTAAGCCAAGATCACGCCATTGCACTCCAGCCTGGGCAAGAGAGCAAAACTCTGTCTCAAAAAAAAAAGGGCTAAAATGTGGCTGGGCAGAAGGCTCACACCTGTAATCCCAGCACTTTGAGACAGAAGTATCGCCTGAGCCCAGGAGTTCAACCAGTCCAGGCAACATGGTGAGACCTTGTCTCCACAAAATTTAAAAAAATTAGCTGGGCATGGTGGTGTGCACTTGTCCCCAGGAGTTAGAGGCTGTAGTAAGCCGTGATCGCACCACTGCACTCCAGCTTGGATGACAGAGTGAGATCTTGTCTCTAAGAAAAAAATTAAAAATAAAAATAAGAAAATGGCAAAAGTTTCATGCCAATGTATATTTTACTACAATAAAAAGAAAATGAAAAAAAGCTGTATTAAAAGATCGAGTGTTTCTCTTTCTTAGCTGAAAACTGTAGGAGAAAAGAATGGTGGAACTTAGAAGTCACAAGAAATGTTCAGGAAAAAAATATGACTAAAAGCCTATGGTTTTGAAGCCAGCCAAAATGCAGGCTCCTTTACAAGACTGGAGTTAGAGATAATTTCTTCCATAACTCTTGCTTCCTGGCATAGACTGCATAGTTGGGCCAAGTGCAGGAGATGGGGGTGGGGGGATGCAACTTCTTTCTTCTGCCAATGCTAATGGCTCTCCCACAACTGTAGAAAAGTGATTAAGAATATAATACCATTTCCAATCAGCTTTCCTAAGTAACCTGCACTTAAAGAACAGTAAAAATTAAACGGAGCCAGTAAAACACTGGCTGAAAACAAAAGAGGGGAGCCAGCCGTCTGTAAAACACTAATGTTCATTCTGCCAGGGTGTGTGTTTGGCTGGTAAGAAAGTGTTGCAGCCAAAAGCAATTTGACCAAACTAACCTGAGCCAGTCTTTTCTTTGTGATGCATTTTTGTTGTTACCTTCTGAATTCCACAGAACTGTGAGCCTGTCCCCTTCTTTCATTGCACTCCCACCATATAGCAAAGCCCTCCCTTTTTGCCAGGTTGGATGGCCTCATTGGTGTGGCCATGACAATGGATGTTCATTTCACCACTATAAAAGGGTTTAATGATTAAAAGGCCACACCATAGCACTGGACCACAAAACTCTCTGGATCCCATGAAGCCCCTTTGATTCAAAATGTTCTTTTGACAGGATCAAGAGCAGTTCTCATTCTACTGGGCTGCAGAAACATCTGCATTTTTTATCTGCTACCTTCTACTCAGTGCACATAGTTAATGTGTAATTGATGAAACACCCTTTCTCCGAGTGACATACAATCAAGCCAGAGCTCCCACCAACCTCGAGCTGGCTCCAATAGAGCGGGCTGCCTTTGTATCCTTGTACCCTCATTCAGAGCTGGTAAGAAAACCGGTCACAGGCTTATCTAGCCAGCTTACGTCTTAATCTTTTTTTTTTTGCCTCTCTTTCTCCTCCCTCTTCTGTCTCCTGGTGGTGGTAAGGTGGGGGCGGGGGTAGGGGGGCAGCAAGGGAATGACCAAAAAAAGTGAATTTGGGGGAACAGAAGAAAAAAAACCCACACAGGAACAACTACTGACCTTTTCTTTCTCTGACATTATTGGGAGGGGGTGAACCAAACACACAAAAATATCAAAGCTGGATGAGGAGAGAGCTGAAACACAGCAGAGGAGAGAGAGAAGGAGGAAGAGAAGGAGGGATTAAAGGAGGGAGGGGGAAGGAAGGGAGGGAGGGAGGGAGGGAGGAAGGAAGGAAGGAAAGAAAGATGGCAGGGAGGGAGGGAGGAGATAGGGAAGGAAGGAAGGGAGGGATGAAAAAGAAAAGGAAACCCATTCTAACATTTATTTGATTTAAAAAGAGTAGAAAGAATTTTAAGGCCGACGTAGGCAGACAGCTAGTACAGGCAGCTAGTGTGGCTCAGGGTTATGCAACCATTGCAATATTTCTATTGTGTTACCAGACCAGGGGCTCTAGCAGTGACTGGTGACTCAAAAGATCTGATGACAAAATTATATTAGAGCCTCTTTAAGCATTTGCACAGACTCAACAGTAGGTAGAATTGGAAAGGAGGTATCCCACTGAACATCCTGACTGGAATGCACCTGAATTAGTGCTTCCCTTGAGTGTGACAGGTTTGTTATCTTAGCCCATGTGCACTGTGTCTCTTTTAAGCAGCTTTAAATTTGGATTATTTGAGAATATTCACAATTATCTCCTAGAAGTTGTTAAATAACAGCCTTTGAAAGTTAAATGCTTTTCTAAGATACATTGTGTAACCCTGTTTTGTGACAGGCTAGTCAAATGAACATGTTTTCATTTGGAAATGCTGAGGGAATTGTATGTGAAAATAAATGAGTTTGACTTTATTTCTAGGTCACATAGCAATTTAAAACCCAGCCCCTGCAACTGTAAAGAGCTTTCTTTTTGACTCTTCTGACCTAGACTGAGAGAATCTCATTAAACACTGAGTACTTAGAATATTCAATTGAACTAGAAAGAGTTGCAGTGTCTTGATATTCCATTTAATATTTAAATATTTCCTCCACTTAAATATTTTTATTTTGAAGTGAACCAACAATCAGAAAACAACATAAATGAGTCATGTATATATTTGATTCTGCAGTAGGGCTTAAGGGCTATCCATGCCTTCATTTTTTCTATAACTTAGCTGAGACTGGGTACCATTTGCTATTCCACTGTCTAAGAAGCTTCCAGCAAGTCCCTATGCCAAGGGGCAAATGGGAATCCCTTAAGTTCTACGGTCCTTAAATGGCTTTACAACACCAGCAAATGCCTCTACTAGAAACTGCAACCTAAAAAAAAAAAAAAAATCACCAATCTCCCTTTAATTATAATGAAATATGATGGCAGATGCTGTGTATGTTCTCTTTACCAGTTGTGAAATCTCAGTAAACATCTTTCTGATACAAGGCTGTTTCACCTGCAAAGTGAGACTAATAGCATTCGTAAAGCATTTAGGTGGTATTATACAAATGCAAAATATTGTTGAGTCTTTTCCTTAGTAAAGAAAACCTCCAAAGAATACCCTGGAAGAATGGAGCATTATTGCTATTTGATCTGAATATTTTTTTAACACCGGGGCTCAGCAAAGGTTTATAAGAGTCTGTATTTAAGGGTCAGTGCTCTATTTGACTCTGGAATAGCGTTTAGTCTAAATTTCTTTTGTGACCGGGTAGGAATTTTTCTTTCTTTGAATCAAGTAACTTGCCTAAATTTCCTGGGCTAGGGTTTCCTCATCTGATACCTAGTTGATAAAAAATGGTTGACGTCCATCAGAATATACTCACTGTGTTTTAACAGTGGGTTCAAATTACTACAATGGAGCTATGAAGACATCAAAATCTACATACATTTATCCTACAGCTTAGACAATAGTAAATGATTCCTTATTCCACAAATATACTTTACACATCCAGAGCCACAAAAGTTATTGTCAACTTCCTGTTTATGACTTGCAAAGAAAAAAGGAATCGCCAGGGACCTTATATTATATTAATCCCTGAGCAATGTCATAAGTAAATTGTATTGATATATTGAAAAGCAAATTGCTTTGGGGATAAGGCACTTTTTTTTTTTTTTTAGTTGAAAGTGCTGTGACTAGCTTTGGAAAATGAATAATCAGCAGAATTTATTGGTGTGCTTTAAAATAATTGATGATGGTCACTCCACGAGTAACCGGATTTCTTAAAATACTGGGAAGCTTTTACTCCCATGGTTCTAATCTAAGCACTGCCTGTGAGAAAATAAAAATAGACTCACTAATTTAATATTCTAGTATGCTTGATATGAAGAAACTCTGTCTCCACAAGTCACCTGTCAGACTATTACTTGTTTATTTAATATGTTAATTAAGATAATTTGATATTATTTAGGCCTGATGTCAACCTTATCTAAACCAGCCTTCTTTGGCTGGGCCCGGTGGCTCATGCCTGTAATCCCAGCACTTTGGGAGGCCAAGGCGAGCAGATCACGAGGTCAGGAGATCGAGACAAGCCTGGCTAACATGGTGAAACCCCGTCTGTACTAAAAAAATACAAAAAATTATCCTGGCGTGGTGGTGGGCGCCTGTATTCCCAGCTACTCGGGAGGCTGAGGCAGGAGAATGGCGTGAACCCAGGAGGCGGAGCTTGCAGTGAACCGAGATGCGCCACTGCACTCCAGCCTGGGCGACAGAGCGAGACTCCGTCTCAAATAAATAAATAAATAAATAAATAAATAAATAAATAAATAAACCAGCCTTCTTATTTTTCAACCAAAACCAAAAAAAGGAAAGAGTTGGGTGGGGACATACAATCCCAGATTTCAGGCTCTTGTAAACTCACACACAACTGACACCCTCATGCTATCTGGGGAGAGCTGATACTGAAACCTTCTTGAATCACAGAGCATCTTCCCAGTTGGCCAAACTGAAACTCCTCATTGCCAAGCCGAGGTTAGCCTACGTTCTGAGGTACCCAAATAAAGAACGAAAGGAAAGCTTCAAAAGAAACTTCTTACCCTTGATTCCAATGCATACGAAGGTCAGGAGAGGATACAATGTTTGTAGAGGGGATTAACCCCCTGCTGGTTTCTCTACATCTGAGAACACTGAGCCCCACACCCCCACTCCCACCATGGCAGGGGCGGGGGGGCGGGGGTGGACAGGACCCTTCCAGAGCTGAAATTTTGCCAGAATAATTCAGAATAATTTCCTGGCAACAAATGCTGAAAGCACAGAAGTACCGTTGAGGTGTAATGTCTGTAAGCTCTACGTTCCTCCAAAGGTTTCTTCTCAGACAGAAAAATAAAAGCAGAGGTTGGGGTGGATAGGGCAGGGGGTGTTTCTCTGAGAAAGTAAAACAGTCAGGACAGTGCAGCCTTTAAAACAAAACTAATGACAAAACAACTTCACCCTTATATAAATCTTATAGACATTGACTTATGGGTTCGTCTAGATAAAATGATAAAACAACTTCACCCTTATATAAATCTTACAGTCATTGACTTATGGGTTTGTTTAGATAAAACTGTGGTCTCAGAGCCTAGGATCCCTGGAATTAACTAAATACAATTGATAAAAACTGAATTCTTCAATTCTTCCTCTAGAAAAGGGGAGAGGGGTGCAGAAATATGCTTCTTTTTGGTCTTTTTTAAAAAAACAAACCAAAAAACCCAACCAAACAAACAACAAAAAACAGCGGTAGAAACTGACTTCAGGTGCTTGATGAATATTAAAAGGGCTTCTCCTGTACCACTGTCTGCAAAGCACTGGAACTACAGTGAGCTAGTTTAACTCACTATATATATAGTTTAACTAGTAATATGTTTGTCTCTGCTGCCCCTTCCTTTTAGGTTATAAAACCTCAGAAGGTCAAAGACTGTGTCTGTTTACCATGCTTGGTGTTGTATTAAACACAGCACTATACACAGAGGAATGCCAGGTAAGTGCTTGCACACAGTTGAGATGTGGCGCTGATGGAGGTGGCTGAAGTTTGTTTTGTTCCAGTTGGCCAGTCTTGTGTTGAGTAGGCCATGCCTAAGCAACCACCAGCTTAAACCTAAAGCTGATCAACTTACAAGTTTCCCCTAAGGTGAGCTAGTTACTTGCTTTTCAGGCCCCCAACGACGTCATAGGTTTGGCTCTTGCATACAAAAGCCAGAGAGAGTCAATCATTAGCAAGTGTGAATGATGCCCAAATAACACCACCAGATTGTGTTTATCTAAAGTGCCAAAGTGAATTGTTCATTAGCATTTCTGAGAAATACCCGAATAACACCAACAAGGGGTGTTAAACCATTCCAGATTGCTGGTGAGTTTTTGCTTAAGGAGAAAAAAAAAGGGGGGGGTTTCTTGGATGACGGCCAGTGTCTCCTCCTTTCTTACAGGCACAACCAAAAGAAAATGTTGGAAAGAGAGCAACGGGATTAGGAGAGCCTCAACTTCCCTGTGAGCTCATTTTCTTCTGTCTACATGTAAGGAGCTTGGAGGAGGGAAAATGAATGCCCAGTGGCTTTTAATTTCATTTACTTCATTAAAATGTCATATTTTTCTTCCTTTAGATGTATTTTTACATAGGTAATGATGAGCTGAGTTTTCAGCTTTACGTTATTTGTATTAAGTCTCTTAATTTGCCAAAGAATTTTGTTCCCTAAATTGTACATTATTAATAATGTAAAACACAAAAAATGTACTTCCTTGATACATTCTGAAGGAAAAAAGGCCAAGTATGTAGTATTAGAGCCACAAATTGGGAACTTATTTTGCTTCAAGGTGCTTTGAAACATATGATTATGAACGTAACTCTGCTTGTGAACTTGTCCTCATGAACTCAGTAATTAGCAAGATCTTGTTTGATCTTGGAATTTATTAGCATTGCAGCTGGAAAACTGCTTCACTTCTAACACAACCACAATCACTTTTAACACAGCAGAATCAACAATTAAGGTGATAACAAACAAATCAATGTAACTTTCCTGCTTATTACATCTTTCCAAGGCTGCACTGTGCCCAATTAGACAGTGTTTTATATTAGAAATGCTTTTGTTTTTAAGATAGCATTATCACATTTATTTTAACATAAAGGCAGAGTAAACTTCAGCTTAGAAAAATTCTGTCACCACTTAAGTTATAGGGAGGGTTCTAGAGCTAAGGTCCTTTCCTCATCTGCTCAACATGCAGTGCTGCTTGCAAAGTGCAAGGATGAGAAAAAGTTGGGAGCCGGCAGGTGGATTTCAGAGAGCTCCTTCCCGCCTTTAAATTCTCAAAGCAACTCCTCCATATTCTAGAATTCCATTCAAAACACCATGTGCAGTCGGGTGCGTCTCAGTTCTAGTCTAGTACTTGGCAAATAACTTCAACTCCAAAACTCCTCTCATTAATGGAACAACTTTGACGATTCTTGCCGCTTCCGCTATTTGTTGCAAGAGTGAATTTAGCTCTTTCGGAAACTCATTTTCTCGTTTTGTTTCAGGGTCAATTTTTTTTTTCTTTTTATTCATTTTTGTTTGTCAATTTCTGGCACTGTTAAAAACCTCATGTATGTTCTGTGAAAGAATGTTAGAACTCAGGCCAGATTTCCTTCAGGAAAGCCGAGTTTTGAGTTAAAGCTACAATGTACTTTCTTCTGAAAGTCAAGTTCGGCCCATCAAAGGGTTCCCTCTGTGAGCTCTGTGCCAAGAATTGTTCAGTTCTTTCTGATTGAGAAAGCATGCTACCTGCCACAGCAATTTTCCTTTTTATCTTTTTTAAGTTTTGAGCTGTTAAACATTTCTTCTAAAATTGACTTGATAAAGTTGTTTTTTTCCACCCATTGTACGCAGATTCTTCTAATATTTAATGATATAAATTATGCTCTCTGATGAATACTATTCTGCAGAGTACTATCTGCTGGGTTCCATGACATAGCTTTCAGTTTTTCCAAATTCTGGAGGCTCCCTCCTGGGCCAGTTCTGCCTGTCAATGCCTTCTTCAGATGCAGTGGCAATGCTAAGCATAGAGTTTTACCCTGGGGCTGATCAGTTTATGAAGGAAGTTACTATCCCCTCCCTAGTTCTGAACATCATACATCTATTGATAGAGTCTGACTGCACTTGTTTTAAGGAATGTCTTAGCCAAGATTGTCCTAGGAAACAGATCTGAGATAAGAGCTTGTACATAGATAAGAGGTTGTGTGCAGATGGTGTATTTGGGGGAAGTAGAACCAAAACAAAATGGGAATAAGCAATGGAAAGAATAAAACAGAATAAAGAACAGCCAATACAGGTGTAGGAGAGGGAAAAAAAATGCTTCTTTCTACCCTTCTACGTTGTTTGGCTGATTTGTGATTAAATTAATATGAGACAGGTTAACAGGAGAAAAACCCAAAAATAAGAGGCTGAAAGAAGTAGCTGGATAATTGAGGCTCAAATATTATCCTGAGCTACCGAAAGGAATTGGGGCTTAGGCTTCTAAGACGTGGTGGGGGCAAATTATGGGAGGATGAGGGAGGAAATATAGGATAAATAAAGGTTGCCTGGTTACAAAGATAAAAGTCTCTCAGATGGTAAAAGTTGTCTTGGAGCAGCTCTCTTCCTGGTAGATATTTTTACTAACAAAAGTTTCCTTATAGATGTGTTAAATCAAGTTTAGCCTAAAGCTGCCTCCTTACATATTTTAAGCTTGGCATAAAGGTTTCTCTGTACATCATCAACTATAACAAGTGGAGATGTAAACAGACCTTAGCCTACACTTGTGCCAATCACCAAATTTTGGCCAATCAAATGTAGCCAACTGTTCTAACCATGTTCAAATTGCCAAGCTATAACCAATCCAGCTGTTTCTGTACCTCAATTCCGTTTTCCGTTTGTCATTTTCCTCTTTCTGTCCATAAATCTTCTTCCACCACATGGCTGCCCTGGAGTCTCTGAGCCTACTCGGGCTTGGGAGCTGCTCAATTCACAAATCGTTCATTTCTCAATTAAATTCTTTTGAACATAATTCGGCTGAAGTTTTCTTTTATCAGATATAAATTTCTCTTATAAAAGTGTAACTTTTCAGTTACTCTTGTGTCTGCAGTTCCTCCAAATAGCCAGCTCAAAATAATCAATATGTCTAAGAGGTATATTTTGGGGTAGCCTATTCTGGTCTTCTGCAGCCATATTTTGGGGTGGTAAGTCCTGAGCTCCAACACAAGGATGCAAAGTCCAGCTGGTCACTACTGTGGATCCCTGGGGTTCTGTCTGGCCAGGATCCTCTGAAGAGTTGCATAGAATGCACCTCAAAATCCTTTGCCAGGGAACAGAAGAGGAGCACAGGTATCCACTGGATCCCACACCTCATTGATCCAGGGTTAGCCCAGGGGGTGTCAAGTCCCTTCCATGTGCATGCATGAGCAAAACCATTTCTGCCATTACAGGAGCTTTGGTGCAAAACACAAGATATGAGAGGTATGGGATACCCCAGGTGTGAAGCTGCCTACCAACAGCAACAGCTTAAGGAGAAGGTGGCCTGAGAGGAGGTGAAGAAGGACAAAAGGTGTCAGGCTGAGGTAACTGAATCCCGAGGATAAGTCATATTTAACTTGCTGTATACACTAACCCCATGAGCTCTTTATTTATGGACTGCTTAGTTTATTGTTGTTATCTGAAATTACATAAGTTCTAGAATCACAAATATTTTTGGGATAGACTGGAACTTCAAGATTATTTTAGACATGAGGAAACTGAGGCACAGACTGAGGAAACAGCTCTCCCAAGGTCACAAATCTATTCTAAATAACTACCTCAATTTTCTACTCTGCTTTGTGGAAATCTTTCATAATACCCATTGAGAAATATTCATTAGGTCTGTCGGACATACAGCACTAAACAGGATTTGAATTTCATCAATCTTATTAGAAATTTCTTCTTGGAGTTTTGTTCTGCCAAATCATGTAGAAAGCTTTCTAGCTCACTGAATTTCATGTTTGTGCTCGAATTTGCTGCCAGGAGATGTAAGCCAATCATTGTCTTGATTCTGCTTTTCTTTATCTCTCAACAAACTACCTTAAAAATGCATTTTATGTTCTTTTGGGTTTTTTCACTGCTGTAAATTTGAGATCTAGCAACCTAGATAGTCACATCTTCAGAGTGGGTGTCTCAAAAACAGAGGCAGCTGGGAGAGAGGCCAGGAGTGAGGACTGTAGACGCTGGGATGCCTTCCAGTGTGGCTCAGGGGCCACGTGCCTGGGGCAAGTAACCAAGTCCCTTCCAGCCCCATTTTCCTCATCTGTAAATGGAGGCAATGACAGCACCCACCCTATAGGGCTATTATGATGCTTCAATATTCGTAAGTTCCTTAGAATAGTGCCTGATACATAACAAGTTTCATTAAGTAAAATAATTAGGATCCTTAATATCTGTCTTTTTGAGGGAGGGTTGTTTGTTTCACATCATCAAAGCAACATTTTTCATTCAAAACTTTGTTCTCTCAGGTGTGGAAGGAGGATACTTTTGTGGTTGCTTATTTTATATATTTAGATTGTATTATATTGCATACTCTATTTCATTTACATTTATGGCACCACTAACCTTCTAGTTCAATATTAAGTACAGTCAGGCTATTTTCCTAAGAGGACCTGGGTTTTGAAAATAATGTTTGCCTAAAATGTTTTGCATAGTTTTAAATAGCAATTAATATTTTATGAAACAAACAAATAACAAATGAACAACGAACATGAGTTGAACAAAATAGAAGAAATAAATATGTTTGAATTGTATCACCTGATACAACTTTAAGTTGTACTAACTACCTGGATGGGGTATTGTGTTGATGGTTCTTTTAAAATATGTCAGGCATATTTGGGTTGAAAAATGTATGCTTTCCGATCAGTGAACTTTATTTAATATAATTATGATATCTTTTCCATCAAATGGAGATTGCAGTATTTACATCATCTTTTTCACAGGGCTTGTAAAACTGGAAATGCTTTTTGAAAAATGCAACCCTTATACTGTTAATCAGCACTCAGCCCTTGTAACATGATTCAAAAACCGGTATTAAATATTCCACAAACTTTAAAATACTCTGTTTGCAAAAGTTATTATTTGTGAATGGATGGATTCACGCATTCTTCACTAGGAGGAGAATGCGGCCACATTTCCTTTAGAAAGTTCAAAAGCTGCGGTGCCTCCTTACGGACAATTGCAACCAGGATGGTCAGAGTCTCACAAGTTGCCTCAGCAAAACGGAGTAATTTAGAAACTCACTGTGTATCTCCTGCTTCTATTTGAAAAGTCTTGACAAGATAGAGTCTGTAGGATTATTTTATGTCTTGGTTTTTCTACTGAAATTTCCGCCACTTTTTCCCTTCCTGTTTGAGAGGGAGCAACGGCTCAGAAATCTGTAAACAGGCCGGCTGTCTTAAAGGAAATTCTGCAGCATAATGAAGCCCTCACGCCGTCGGGCCCCGGCCTGCTGGGCTCAGGCCACTGAAAGCAGCCGCTGGGTGAATTTCCCAGCCTTTGGAAACTGTCTCAGTTCTGTTAAGTTTGCTCAAGTGTACCAAGGCTGTTTGCAAGGGAGGACTCCAGCTGGGTGGGTTTGTTCTCCTCCCAGGAGCTCAGAAAAGGTGAGAGGGCTCCTTCATATGTTCCCTTGAGCCTCGGTCCCCCCTCTTTTTCCTTGAACTGACACAATAGCTTCTTCAGCAGGTCCCTCTGCCAGGGAGCTCTCCCTCTCGCATCTCTCACACTGGGACATTTTTCCACATTTCCAGGATTATGGCCACTTTTACTTAGATCTATGTGTGCTGCCTCCAAATACAAAGAAGCACTTGGGGACAGGATTAGTAGGATTAGAAGAGATTCACATATGTCCAGTTCAAGCAATTGGTATTCAAAGCTTTACACGTTCAAATGCCACCAAGAGAGAGAAAAGGAGTAGGGAGCTTGCTTTGCATTTCAGCACCTTCAAGAGAGGAACAGTGCTTTTTATTGGTGTTTAAAGCGGAGGGGATAAACAGATTCCTCTTCTGGTTTAATCCAGTCCAACATACCACTGCCTGTAATCTGGGTAACCAAATAGCGGTGCTCCCAGGCTCTAAAATCACAAACTTCTGCATTTTGGTGATTGCTATTGTTCCAAATGACATAAAACAGAGCACACGTCTCCAGCAAGTTTCTTTCCCAGTTGTGATTTACTATTTTGTATACAGACATTCTTGCAGGATCTCCCTTGCAAAATATTCACAACTTGATTTGCATGGGTGAAACAATGAAACTCAGCTTCTCGGCACTGACTTAGAACAGAGGTTTGATTTGGTAGTGGTGGAGGGGGTGTGTTAAGGGGCTTAATGGGTAATAAAAAGTGAAGGAAAATATAGTAGCATTACACTTGAAATCTGAAAAACAGTTGTTGAAATAGTGGAATTGCTTTTTTACACTTGATGTAGAGGCATAAATACACACCTTCTTCTTATTCATGCAACATAATTATTTTTCTTATCAATCACTTCTGTTCTCAGGTTATGAAGCAACCCATTTCTTTCTCCCTTAATCTCCCATTTCTATAAAGGCCTATTTTCCTTCATCAAGCAACAGAGCATCTATGGAAAACAATGGCTGTATTTTTAGGTCATGTTGTATTACCACTGATTCCATAACTCCCATTAGCTAATACATAAGAGAAGTTTTGCTAGAGATGATAACAAATTTTTTATTTTATTAATATTTATCAACAGGAAACCGTAATTATAAAGTTATATTTTGATGTATTTTGATTGTTTTTTGTCATCTTTCCCAATGCTGTGGATTTTTTTGAAGTTAACTTCTCATAAACTCCAGAATATTACCTTCAGTAAAAAGATGGTGCTAAAAATTTTATTGTTTCTTATGGTTAAGTGTCTCTTTTAAAATTCTTTTGATTAATGAAAAAGATATTTACATGAGTTGTTATTGGACTGGAGGCCCAGTCCCTCTGTCATTAACTAGCTGTTAACCTTAAGTGAGTCACTCATTTTCTCTTGGCCTGAAATTCCTCACGTATGAAATAAAGGGGTTGGAGTAAAATATTAATAGCTTCGGCTGGGTGCGGTGGCTCACACCTGTAATCCCAGCACTTTGGGAGGCCGAGGTGGGCAGATCACGAGGTCAGGAGATCGAGACCATCCTGGGTAACACGGTGAAACCCCATCTCTACTAAAAATACAAAAAATTAGCCGGGCGTGGTGGCGGGCACCTTTAGTCCCAGCTACTCGGCAGGCTGAGGCAGGAGAATGGCGTGAACCCGGGAGGCAGAGCTTGCAGTGAGCCGAGATAGTGCTGCTGCACTCCAGCCTGGGCGACACAGCGAGACTCCATCTCAAAAAAAAAAAAAAAAAAATTAATAGCTTCCATTCCTAGCACTGTACAATTTACAAACTGCTTTTACATACTTTTAAAAAGTATTTTAGAACCTAAACATTCTGTTTCACTTTGTAATCCTTTTGAAGGAAAGACATTTATATTATGTCTTCCATAGAACAGTCACACCTTTACAAGAAAAAAAAATGTTACCATTAAACAATTTAACTGCAATAGCTCTGGAACAGGAATTATTTAGGAAGTGACATTTTATGATGAGGCACCATCCCTATAAGATGTGATCTCAAGTGTTTGGTGCCAAATTACATTTCACCCAATGTAATCATTGTTTGCTCAGTCTGTTTTCTGCCTTCGGTTCAGACTGGGTAAATTCTATTGTTTTATCTTCGGGTTCACCGCTTCTTCCTTCTGTCTCCTCCTTTCTTCTATTGAGACCCTCTAGTGAGATTTTTATTTTGGTTACTGTATTTTTCATCTCTAAAATTTCCATTTGGGCTGGGTATGATGGCTCATGCTTATAATCTCAACATTTTGAGAGGCTGAGGTGGGAGGATCGCTTGAGCCATGCAGTTTGAAGCCAGCCTGGGCAACATAGGGAGACCTTATCTCTACAATAAAACAAAAATGAGGCTGGAGGATTGTTTGAGTCCAGGAGATTGAGGCTGCAGTGAGCCATAATTGTGCCACTGCACTCCCACCTGGGTGACAGAACGAGACCCTGCCTCAAAAAAATAAAATAAAATACAAAATTAAAATTCCTATTTGGTTCTTTGTTTCTTTGCTGAGGTTTTCTATTTTTCTCATTGGCTTCAAATGTGTTCATAATTGCTCATTGAAAAAAATATGTTTTAAAATGTTTTTAGAGACGGGATTCACCCTGTTCTCCAGGTCAGAGTGCAGTGGAGTGATCAGAGCTCACTGCAGCCTCAAACTCCTGGGCTGAAGCAATCCATTCTCCTCAACCTCCCGAGTAGCTGGGACTACAGGCATGAGCCACCACACCCGGCCAATCACTGAAGCATTTTTTTTGATGGTTGTCTTAAAGTCCTTATCAGTTAATTCCAACATCTGTGACATCTTGGTGTTGTTGTCAATGGATTGCCTTTTCTCATTCGAATTGAGGTTGTCCTGGTTATTGTTATGAAGAATCTTTTTTCATGTGTTCTGGGCATTTGGGGTATTATGTTATGAGACTCTGGATCTTACATAAGTCTCCTGTATTAGCTGGTCTCTGTGGAAATCATTCTGGCAGGGGGAAGAAAGGCACCATCTCTTTACTCCTGGGTGAGGGTATAAGCCCATGATCCCAGTTCCCAGAATCACACTTTGATGACAATTACTTAGAATTGTGTGGGAGATAAGATATAGGTTTTGGAGTCAGACAATGCCGAATTGAATCCTGGCTCCCATTTACTTACTATGTGTCCTAGGATATGCTACATAAACTTGCTGAGCCTCAGTTTCCACATCTCTAAAGTAGGGATAATCATACCTTGGCAGGCTGTTTCTCGGATTAGCAGTACTACTTGTGAAGTACCTAGCACACAGTAGGTGTTCAACACATATAAAGTGCCTCCAGTTATAAAGTAAGTATCAGTGTATTGAAAGAGGACAAGCTGAAGAGGACACCGCTCTGTGAGTCTCCTAATGGATAAAAATCTCACAGCTCTATCTTCTATCTCTCTTTTTTCCCAAGCAATCCTGTTTTCTAAAAATTGTGGAGTCATTTTGTTTGGTTTGGTTTTGTTTTTCAAGACAGGGTCTTGCTCTATCGCCCAGGCTGAAGTGCAGTGGCATTATCATGGTTCACTAAAGCCTTGACCTCCTGAGCTCAAGTGATCCTCCCACCTTAGCAACTGGGATCACCAGCACATGCCACTGTGACTGGCTTTTTTATTTTTTGTAGAGATGAGGTCTTGCTGAGTAACCCAGGCTGGTCTCAAACTCCTGAGCTCAAACAGTCCTCCCAATTTGGCCTCTCATAATGCTGGAATTACAAGTATGAGCCACTGTGCCCAGCCCTAAAAATTGTTTTACATGTGGTACTAATATGATATTTGTAAAAGCCTCTTCCTAGTGTCAGTGGCAACACTCTGCAGGTCAACAGGCTTTCAGATTGACTTGTTCTTCCCTTTGCTTCCTTCTTGAAGTTCTCCAACTTTTTCACACAACTGAGTGATTGGAAGAAAGAAAAGACTTCCAATGAAAACTAGTCATAGTAAAAATCTCCCTGTAGTGTGTTTGATTTTCATGGATGCTATATTTCTTCATAAGACTTAGGGTTTGTTTTTTTTTTTTGTGAGTTAGCCTTATCTTGTTTCTCAGTAGTATTTCTATTGTTACATTAATTCTGCTAAAATACACATAACAAAAATTTACCCTCTTAAGTGTACAGTTCATTAGTGTTGAGTATATTCACATTGCTGTAACTAATATTCAGTACTTCTTTGTTGGGCAAAACTGAAACTCTTTAACCACTTAACAACTCCCCATTTCTCCCTTCTCTGAGCTCTCAGCAGCCACCAGTTTACTTTCTATGAGTTTGACAAGTCTAGATACCTGACTGATTGATTGATTTAGACAGGCTGTCACTTTGTCACTCAGGCTGGAGTGCAGTGGCAGGAACATGGCTCACTGCAGCCTCAACCTCCTGACTCAAGTGATCTTCCCACCTCAACCCCTAAATAGCTGGGATAATGGGCGTACACCTCCACACCTGGCTAACTTTTTTGCTTTTTTTGTAGAGATGGTCTCAAACTCCTGAGCTCAAGGGATCCACCCACCTTGGCCTCCCAAACTACTGTGATTATAGGCATGAGCCACTGTGCCCAGCCTCTCTAGATATCTTATATAAGCAGAGTCATATAGTATCTGTCCTTTTGTGACTGGCTTATTTCACTTCTTTCATGTCTTTCCCTGAATGGCTGATATGTATAGAAAAATGTTTATATTTTCATTTGGACAGGCATCTCAAACTTACCCTATGCAAAATATCTCCTCGCTCAGTTTTTCCCATCTCAATTGCTAAAAGGTAAGTGGCAAAAATAAAAAACAATAAAAACCACGACTCCAATACAGATATAAAATAAAATCAAGTCAAAGATTTCATTTAACTCATTAATTTATGAGAGAAACCAGTAATATGTTACAACCAATTCAAAGAAGCCCTCAAACAGTAGAAACACATATAGAGAATGAAACATTCTGAAACAAATTTACAAATAACATGCAAAATGGTCTACCAATAGGCAGTCATCAATTAAATTCTACTAAACACACTCCATATGCTCTTCTATGGACAAGAATAATTTTCTACAATTTACAGAGCTACAAAACACCTTCGAGACAACGAAAGGCAAGATAACCTGAACGAGTGAGTTAGATAGGACACTCATTCATGTTTTAATCTCTTCTTTTCCCACTTCAGAGTCCTCCACTGTTTTTCTTGACACAGTTGATTGCATCTATATCCTTCTAGATATCAAGTCAAAAACTTTGAGGTCATCTTTAACCTCTTTTTCTCATACTCATGTCCAATCTCAGCAAATCTTGTTGGCTCGTCCTTCAAATTACATTCAGAATCTGACCACCTCTCACCACCTCCACCAAACAAGTGGTACAAGGCACCATCACTTATTTCCTGACCTGTTGCTTGCAATGGCTTCCTAATTGATCTCCCTGACTTTAACCTTGCCCCTTTCTGTCTCTTCTCAATAAAACAGAATGATTTTTCTAAAGTATAAGTAGGCTGAAGCCACTCCTCTGCTCAAAACCCTCTCAGGGGTGCCATACTTACTCAGAGTGGAAGCCAACGTGCTGACTAAAGAGCAGAACTTAAAATTTCCTGCAAAGCGCTGTACATTCTGCACCTTCGATTGCTGTCCCCAATGCAAGAGCAGTTTCTCTCTGATATTTTTTAGTCTTTCTTTTTTTTTTTTTTTTTTTTTGAGACGGAGTCTCGCTCTGTTGCCCAGGCTGGAGTGCAGTGGCGCGATCTCGGCTCACTGCAAGCTCCGCCTCCCGGGTTCACGCCATTCTCCTAGCTCAGCCTCCCAAGTAGCTGGGACTATAGGAGCCCACCACCACGCCCGGCTAATTTTTTCTGTATTTTTTAGTAGAGACGAGGTTTCACCATGTTAGCCAGGATGGTCTCGATCTCCTGACCTCGCGATCCACCCGCCTCGTCCTCCCAAAGTGCTGGGATTACAGGCGTGAGCCACCGCGCCCAGGCTACTCTTTCTTTCACCCTACTTCGGCCACATTGGCCTCACTATTTCTCTAACATGCAGGATTGCACCTACTTCAGAGCCTCTTTGTATCCGTTGACCTCTCTGCCAGAAACATTTTTTCTCTAGGTCTCTAAATTACTTGGTCTTTTGCCTCCTGCAGGTTTTAATAAAAAATCGACTTCCTAGAGATCTTCCTCTACATTATTTACTGTTGCCACTACCAGCATCCCATTTCTCCTCCCTCAGTATCCTCTACTTCCTTCCTTCCTTATTTTTTCTGTAACAATTGTCATCATCTGACACAAAGTGCATTTTGCTCATTTATGTGTTTCCCTTATAATTCAAGGCAATCAAGGGAAGGAATGAGGTTATTTTGCTCATTTAAAAACTCTCTGTGCTTATAATAATACCTGGCATGATGCAGTTGCTTAATAAATACTTTTCAGTGAATGAGTTATTTCTAGCCCTTATGAAATAACCTGTGAACATTGTATCAGGATGATACTGGTAGTCCAGTAAGAAACTGGATCCAAAACCCAGATATTAGGTGCAAGATGAGACAACGCACATCATGTCAATATCCTGAAGTTTCAAGGTACTGTGGTCAAATGTATGAGGCTAAGTACACCTCTACTTGGGGCTTAAAGACAGGACAAGGGCCGTTCCCTGTACAGGCTGAATATCATCACCACCAATCTTAGAATGTCACCTGTGAAGAACAGAGGAGACAAAAGAAGCCATGTTCACCAAACATTCCTCAGCCTGCCTCTTTCTGCTAAGGTTTGTTGACAATATGTGACAAGCTAATCATAGTAGGGTATATGTGCCACTCACATTTTATTCAGAGTGCTTATTGGTGCCAAGTCTTAAACCTAGTCATCTGCAGACTACTTCACACTTGGGACTAGAATGACCTTGCCAAACTTCTTGGAAGTATAACCATTTCCACATGTTATATCTCTTAGTAGCATAACAGTGTGGCCTTTCCACTGGTCTTAATAACGGTTATCAATTTTGTAAATTTTTTTTAAATCCAACTAAGCAGAGAACACAGTTTACTTTCACCTGAAAAAGGCAGAAGTCCACATTTGTGGAAAAGGCAGAAGTTCACATTTGCCTGGATTATTTAGCTCTCTGACATGATCTAGTCCATCTAGCATGTCTCACTATTATATTTAGTGACCCGCTTGAAAATGTTTGATGTATATCTACATAAGGTAAGATTGCTTAAAAAAAAGCAAAAGAAAACAAAAAATAAAATAGGGTAAGACTGTTACATAGGCAAGGTTGCTCTAATGAAGAAAGCCAAAAATAAAATGACTTACAGAACAAGGGAATTTCATTCTTGTCCATGTGATAGTTTCAACAGTAAAAGTCCAAGTCTTGAAGGCAGTTCTGCTCTACACTATAAGTGGGGAGCCTAGAATCTAAATTATTGTTTTCCAAAGACCTAAGGTGTCCTCATGATCTGCATGGTTCAAGTGTGATCAGATAGTAGACAGAAGGAAGAAAATGTGAAAGAGGCATGCCCTGTGTCTTAACTCCTAGACTGCTTAGAACTTCCACTCACATCCATCACCAATAACTTAGTCACAGGGCTGCTTCTAAGAGTAAGAACATCTGGAAGCCAGGAAGGGGTGAAAAGGTTTTGGTAGCCTGCTATCAGTCTCTGTCACACCATCCTCATTGCTGGTTTCCAGTACTAGTTTCCATTACTAGTTAACAGTCCTAGTTACCAAGGAAGAAATGCTTCCACAGGAAGACACACATTTACTTCTAATAAACTGGAAGTTGAGACTACCATCTGGCCATTTTGGGTTTTTCACACCACTCAACCAAAAGGAGAAAAAAAGTATATTGTTAAGTTGGCTGAAGTTATTTTTATACTGACTATCAAGAAAAAATAGTTTTGCTACAGAAAAATGGGTAAAGGAGAGTATATCTGCAATACAGGAGTTCATCTGGGGACACGCTACTACTTTCATAATCACTAGTAAAAGTTCCTGGATGATCATAGCAACATTTTACATGCGGGACTATCACGGAATGTTAGCTTGACTTACTTCACCGAGAAGCCTCGTCAGTTGAGATGTTAGCAAAAGACAAAGGGAATAGGAAACAGATAGTACAGCAAAGAAATTTAAAACTATAACTATACATTCATTAACAGTTGCCCATAGTTTTTCATACTGTGTTAAATATATATGATATATATGAATATATATTAACCCATTTCCTTTTTTCTCTTCTGTTGTTCATCCACTATTTCACATAAGTTGTGTTCATGTGTGTGTGTGTGTATTTTAAAATTTCTTTTAGAGATGAAATCTGGCTTTGTGACTCAGGCTGGAGTGCACTGTTGTGATCACACATAGCTCACCACGGCTTCAAACTCCTGGACTCAAGGGATCCTGCCAACTTAGCTTCTCAACTAGCTGGGACTACAGGTGTGCGCTGCCATTCCTGGTTGTATTTAAATGAATAACTTAATCTATAGAATGCCTTATGTGAAGTGGAATTGACTAAATTGGAAGAAGAATAAAAATTACTCAGTGATAGACTTAGTGAGTGGTAGAATATTAAGTTTCGCAGTAAGTATATTTTTGTTACTGTTGTTCATTTATTTTTATGAGTGGTAATTGAGTTATGTCAGACGCAAGTGTGTTTTTATTGTAATAGTTGCTATTTGGAAGTTCAGCTATGGATAGGAGGTGTACACAGATATCAGATAACCAAAGGAGTAAACTGTGGTGGGCATGATGGATTAGCTTTTTCAACTTCTATCCTCTTATCTAATTAGAGAGAACAAAGAGTTGTCTTCATTTCATTGATTATTTTACAAGTGAACACATATTAGACCTCCCCCCGCCTTTTTTTTTTCTTTTTGAGACAGAGTCTCACTCTGTTGCCCAGACTGGAGTGCAGTGGTGCAATCTCGGCTCACCACAACCTCCGTCTCCCAGGTTCAAGCAATTGTCCTGCCTCAGCCTCTTGAATAGCTGAGATTACAGAAGGGCGCCACCATGCTGGGCTGATTGTTGTATTTTTAATAGAGATGGGGTTTTACAATGTTGGTCAGACTGGTCTCGAACTCCTGACCTCGTGATCCACCCACCTTGTCCTCCCAAAGTGCTGGGATTACAGGCGTGAGCTACTGCACTTGGCCCTAGAAAGTACTTTTATCATTGGTCCATTCATGTTTGTGTCTATTTCGAATAGTATAATGAACACCTGTGAACGCCCATCCCAATCCAGAAACTGAAGCATTGATTATAACTTTTATAACTCTGTGTGGTTCTCTCCCATCCTATACCCCTCCTCCTTCACTTGAAGTAGCTCCTATCCTGAATCTATGCTGATTCTTCTCTTCCTTGCTTGCTTTTTCTTTTTTAAATGTAGCTTTTCCACTTCTCTGTGTAATCTTAATAAGTATATTAAGTATATGCTTAATATGCATTATATAGTTTAGCTCTGTGTCCCCACCCAAATCTCACCTTGAATTGGAATTCCCTCATAATCCCCATGTGTAAAGGGCGGGACCAGGTGGAGGTACGTGAGTCATGGAGCCGGTTTCCCCCATGCTATTCTTCGGATAATGAGTGAATCTCACAAGATCTGATGGTTTTATATGCGTCTGGCATTTCTCCTGCTTGCGCTCATTCTCTCTCCTGCCGCCCGGTGAAGAGGTAACTTCCACCATGGTTGCAAGGTTCCTGAGGCCTCCCCAGCAGAGCTGTGAATCAATTAAACCTCTTTTCTTTATAAATTATCCAGCCTCAGGTATATCTTCATAGCAGCATGAGAATGGACTAATACAGTAATATATTAATAAGTATATTGCTTTGTTTTAGTTGCTTTTAACCTTACAAAATTTGTTATCATTCTCCATGTAACCTTTTGGGACTCTCATTATTTCTCTTAATTTTTTCTTAATAGGATTTATTCATATTTTTGCATGGAGCTATGGTGCATTCACTTAATCTGCTGAATAATTCTGTGCATGTGCTTTAATTTACTTATGTATCTCCCTGTCAACAACTATTTATTATTGTGAATAGTGATACTATGAACATTCTATTGCAGTATATGTCTTTAGGTATGTAGATTCAAGAGTTTGAGGTGGAGGCGTACAAGCTAGGAGTAGAATTTTGGGGTCATATAGTACATGAATGTTAAATTTTACAAGACAATATCAAGCTGTTTTCCAAACTGGCTATGACAGTTTATATTCCTACTAGAAAGGCCTATGGAATACTGTTGTGCTACAAAGATAATTTCCAAGTTTAAAAATAACTATTCACTATTCACAGTCTTTCAGTGTGTTTTGATAAAGTATCATTATTTTATGTAGTCACACTCGTCAATCTTTTTCTCTTATAGGTAGTTCTGGTTTTGCCTAATTGAATAAATCCATCTCTATTTCAAGATTATAAATAAATTTATTTTTTATTAAATGTTTTAAAATTTTGCTCTTGAAATTTATGTCTGATCCATCTAGGTGAATAGCTTACAAATACCTTGCAAAACTCTTTTATTTAATCCTCACAATGGTATATGTCACAAGTATCATTACTTTCATTGTGCAGATGACAAAGCGAAGATTCAGAAATGGCAAGAAACTTGTGAAAGCGTGCATACCTGGTAACTAGTAAATCCTATCTGGAAATTCTGATGGGTTGTGAAGTCTTTCTTTCTCTAATATCGGCCTCTGCCCTTCATACTATAGGGAGGGTGCTCCTCCAGTGCAGAAGTGACATCTCTATGTTTACAACATAGGAGTTATCAAAAAAATAGTTTATATCTCTCCAAGAGCTCATCTTTTCTATGATCCCAGGGTATTTGTAAGCTTTAGCCAGCAGACAACTTATTAAAGAAACATATGCAATATTTTTGTGCTGATGTTAATTTTGTTCCCATGGTTGTTGGTGTCTTTCCCAAACAGGGACATGTGAGGCACCACAACAGAGAGGAACTGTGCCCTTGTTACTATAGACCTATCTTTAAAAGGTTTACAACTCCAAGCTGCATATGCCTATGCTTACTAGTTTTTAGTTTCTACAGCTACTTAAACTTTTGAGTTGAGTTTGTTATATGCTCTTGGCTCATATCTTTCCTCCCAGACATACCTTTGGCAACACTTTTCTATTGGGTGTCTGTTCTTGGCATTACCTTCCCCAAAGGCATTATTTCTCATTTAATGCAATTACTTCAATTAATATGTCTAATGGGAGCAAAAGAGCTATTATCCCCTGCTTTACTTTCATGAGAGGTAAAACTTTGACGCAGATGAAGAGATATAGAACAATTGTAGCGAGTATACTTGAAATTATACACATAACAGCATCTGATTTCCTCTCGTGCAAATAAATCACATATAAAAGCTTTCCCCAGACAAAACAAATTTTTCCCTGGAAATAATTAATAATAGGCTTAGAGATCTATGTCAATCAAATGAGAGTTGTCTTTTTCTGAATACAGATTTCTAGTATTGCATTCTTATTTAAGTAGATGCATTTTTGCATGATGAACAACTATGAGGCCACTTTAATTGTCCCTCAATATAGAGTTAAAGCTTTCTTTTTTCTTTTTAGCAACAGAGGAAATTAAGAACTTATTTGAGAACACTGTTCCACAACATTAGGCTATCCACAGTATTCACTTTAAAAATTCTATTTCTATTCTATTGTATTTCTTCGATTTTATTTCTTTTATTCTGATTCTATTTCTAGCAGGGTTTCAGTCTGATGGTATTCTCAGTTTTTCACTTTGCCTCTGCAGCACAGTTTCTGAGCTGTCCTTATACTCAGGAGTACCATCCCTGAAGGATTACTCAGTGTTTTCATTCTTCTCACAGCTTTATGTCAGGCAATTTGACTGGTTCAACATATTGGAGGGTGTATGAATGGTGAATGACAGTGCCACAGAGTCCATAGGGTATTTAAACATGATTGACAAACTTGCTATACATTTGCCTTTGGAAAACGGCCACAAATGGGTTCTTTATTAAAATGTTAGAATCAACATTACAATTTCCATGCATCTATAAAGTTAACATATATTTTGCAAGTGCTTTTGCACAAACAACTCCATAAAATGCACTTAAGGGTAGGATTAAGTTTATATATTACGAGCTTAGGATACGTGCATAGTGTTTTCTATTCCTCCTTCTTTCTTTTCACCCTCATTATAAAGTTTTATTTTTCTAAAAGTCTACTCAAATGTATCACACTTGCCATAATAAAATGAAGAAAAAAACCAAAGTTCTTTTAAGGTTATCTAACTGAAATATTCACTTCCGTCGACAAATGCTCCAGTATTCTGCTATTTCTTTACTATCAAGCATTATAGGATGAAACGATCACAATCACTAGAAAAAAAAGACCTGGAAAATTAGCAACTTTCTTTCATGAATACCTTAAATGATATCATATTATGTAAAAATATTAATTTCCATTATTATTTTGTTCTAAAAATTGACGTAGCTCAAATTTATAAGAAGCTTTTACTAACAGCTCTTGATAGTACTGTTGAGAATATATTTCAATTGTTAAACAGGAGATTCAGCCTGGTCTGCAAGTAAAATATAAAATGATAAATATCTAGAAATGTTAAGTGAAAATTTGTTTCCAGCCTGCTTCCTCTCTCCCTATCTTCCTCCTCCCCTCTGCCCTGCAAAATAAAAGAAAAACAGGACCTAACACTTAAATTACTTGGGCAATTGTTTTAATTTTAGTATATATTATAATATGATGTAAAAATGAAAATGAAAATTTAGTCAATGTTGTAAACAGTGATAATTGGGTTTTATATCGTTTACATTCAGGCTGTTGGTGTTATGCAAACCAAAACCATATCTATAGATAGAAAAATACAATGCACTAATGAGAAAGTACAATTTATTACATTTTCATTTGTTTTCAGAAATGATGAAGCAAAATCCACCTGGTCCATACCACAAATGGTATATAAAATGAATCAACCATTGAAAGGCTGATTTTAGAAAATTGCCATTTTTATTTTTCAAGATTCAGTAGCAGAATCTTATTTACAATTTTCTCAAAATAAGATTTGTAAATCTATATTTGTTAGGAGTCAAGCCAATGTGAGAAGATTTCAAATCCAATGTTACTTATAAACAGGCATTTAATATGTTTTCCATTGTCTTCATTAGACAGCATCTGAAAATAATTTATTTATTTTTATTTAGAACCCAAAGACTTCAAGGAAATATTTTAATGTATTTGACTCTATGCTAATATACATATAAACTTCAGAACTTACATGTATAGGTACCTATAATAAAAAAGCAGTGTAATAAATTGTTGTCATAGGTGTAAACATTCCTTTTATCTGCTGTTCCTTTATAGTTAGATGCTATACCTATATTCTAATCTCTTTGTGGTATCTATTTACTTATATACTTTGTGTGTGCATAAATCTGAATATTACTGAAGTCAAAATGAGGTATACATATGCTACATAAGATAACTCTAAAATAAAACTAAATTCCTTAAGCACTTCAGCAAAGAATACAGCAATATGTGTTTAACTATCTAATAGAATATAGCCAGGAGATGATCAAATAACCTCCAAAAGCAAAAAGTAGAATTAGTATTCTGTGTTTTTATATTGAGATATCAAATTGTATACGGTGGCTGTAACTACCAATTCATAAAAGAAATAAGTTAATAACAATAAAATACTGTTAAAAAATCATCTGCTTAGTGATTCTTAAAGTATTGGATTAATGGAGCCACAAATCCAGAATGTCAGGGCACATGCCAAGAATGTGCGTATAAGTATGCAAAGTTTAATATAACTCATCAGTTTATGTAATTGATCACCAGTGATATTTAAATCAACCCAAACATTTCAATCTTGAGAAAAAAATTATTTTCCATTTATTGGCTTTCTACAGGAGGAGAACTCGGTTGAGGTTTTGGCAACTGAGCAGATGTTACTAGAAAGGAAAAAAAAAAAAGAGTACTGAAGGATGCTCACTAATTGAGCTAAATCCTATAAATGAAGCCCAGAACTTCATATCTCCTTTGACTTTCGTGAGTCTTTAAATAATTATAATGAATTTGTAAGTTCTAGCCAGCCTTGCTGCTTATGCATCATTAAAATCAAACTTCTAGTTCTGCCAGTGTATTAACTTGTCTATATATTCACATAATTAGCACCTCATCATTTTGTGCTATTCTGGGACTGCCTGGCATCTTCCAGTCTCACATCCAATATTGTGAAAAGCAGTTACTACCAGCTCAAAAAATTCTGCTGCCCTTCCACTTCTGCTATTTTCCCCGTATGAAAACTGAATTTTAAAAAGATGAGGAGGAAGACTGGACAGATCAGTAAGTTTCCAAGATGTTATTTAAAATATAGGGAAACCCAGAAAATGGAATCGCTTTAGTCAGTCTGTCCAGATCCATCTTCTCTGGCCCTTGTATCACCTATTTAATTGCTGGAATTTTGATTTTGGCATCTCCCAATCTAGGGGCTCAGGGTTCCGTACCCTAAGCCAAACACTATCACTCGGGATGCGCTGCTGCAGGAAGAGATTATTCCGGCTTGACTGCGATTTATGTTGATATTTAAATTTTTTTGGTCTTATTATTTATTTATTTATTTTCTTTTTTGGTGCTGGCTTCTTTGATCAACCTAACAGCCCTGGTGACCGGACCCCCACTGCTATTGTTGTGAAGTTATCGTTCTACTCTGCTAAAGAATGCACTTTTTGAGAAGTTTCTCCGCGTGGTCAACTAATTTTTAGGCTATTCCTTGTTTGCACATGAGGAAACATAGTTAGAAATGTTTAGGTTTCCTTTTTTTGTTCTGTTTTGTCTTGGAGGGTGGTTGGGTTGAAAGGTGAAGCCCACAGGGCAGCCTCCCGCCTTTCGGTCTCGGCCAGTTTCTGCTGGTCAAGTTTGCTGCTTGATGAGCGAGAGGAGCCCCTGGACGTTGCTGATTGACCTGCCTCTCACAGTAGCTCTTCGGCAGGTCAGCCAGCGACATTTGCTACTGGACTCTTGCGGGGGTGGGGGTGGGGGTTCGCTCCTGAGCCAAAATCGCCGCGGCCTCAGGCAGAGCCGGCAGCTGCTGGAGAGGAACTCGGTGGCTAAGGCTGCGGAGCAGTGGGCGTCGGGCACCGAGCGGCGCGCACTGGGTGTCAGGTAAGAGACGATCCCTGGTGATCTGGGAGGCACAGGGGGGTGTTGAGCACAGCACAGCTTCCCGAGTGCGCGGTCCCCGCGGAGCGCCCTGGGCGCGCGGGTACAGCAGGACGGCTCTTCTGACCCGGTCCACGCGCCGACCCGCTGTTTTCATATGTTGTAGGAAGGCTGAGAAACTCCAGGCTCTTCTCAGAGCCACGACAGGCTTGGAGGGAAGTAGCCTGCCTGCCTTAGGACGCACCTGTTGCCGGAGAACGACCCCCGCCTCCGCGGCGCAGCCCTCCCCAGCCGCGAGGGCGCGGGGTGTGGCCCGAGAGAGCGCAGCCCGCGCCACCGCAGCAGGGTCGCTCGCTCCGGCTCCTCGCCGGTCTGAGCCCTCCGAAAGGGGTCCCGGCCAGGGCCAAGGTCATGGTGCGTCTCCGGCTGAGCCCGTGTAGGCTGCTGCAGCCTTGGCCAGGCGGCGACTCCTTTACTCTCTCCTTCCGCACAAGTCTGGGGTGGGCGATGGTAGTCAGCCCTCAGAAAGAAATCCGTGTGCCTGCCCTCCTGAGCTCCGGGCCCGCTCCTTCTCGGGTTCAGGGCTCAATCCGAGGAACTGAGCTGCGGTGGCGGGGGTCAAAAAGAGACTCCACGAAGCAAGGCGTGCGGGGCGACTCAGCCTTTTGGGCCCCGGCGAGTATTAACCCATTTTTACGGTAAGCAAAGTTGTGGCATCTTTACTCACTCCCCTCGTCTAGTTGTCAACCCCCGCAACGGATGGGAAGTGGGGGAACTAGCTTTTAAAAGTACTTACTGGAAGGAGGCCCTGAACCTTGGACCACCCATACTCACGCATTACGGACCTTCGAGAAAGCAGAGGCTGACCGAGGAGCGGAGGGCGCGCCACGTCCCGGCCTCGGAGCGAGGGAGTCCCGGCCTGGTCCCCGCAGATCTCCCATTTCAGGCACCTCTGTTACTGGAGCTGAAAACCCTTAGGGAAGAAGGAAGGGAGGGTCCTGGTCTGTTCGGGCAAAGGCCCAGTCGCCCCTTCCCGGCCCATCGCAGCCCCCTCGGAACCGGCTGCGGCCGGCGTCAGCCCCCTCTCGGCTGAAAGGCTGTGCTGAAGGAGAGTGGCTTCTGGTTTGGACTCCCAGAACCCTGGCCCCGGACTTCCAGCCCCGCAAGCTTGTATTTCGAGGGCTGCTCTACCCTCCTTCCCTCCCCACCCGCCCCACAGCTTGCCACCTTCTTTACTAATTTGGGGGAGATTTTGAAACTTTATTTTACATTGTCCACTGGGAAAATCAAGATTTTTTTTAAAGGGTAAAATATCTTGTAGCAACATGATTTTTCCACTCCTTCATTTGCAACCCTTCTGCTCTGACCAGACAATTCTACTTCCCCAAATCAAAACTCAGGTGCAGCGTTTTCAGTCTGGGTGTGGGAAGGACAGACGCCGCCGACGACCTAGGGTCAGGGAGGTGGCTCAGGAGGACGGCGGGGGCCAGACCTGTGCACCGTCCGCAGGGCGGGGAAGCTGCTCTTCGTCCAGTCCAGTGCTCGCTCCCAATGCCCTCCCCCGTCCACCTCTCTCTCCTCACCCCATTTGATCAGCAGGGGAGTCGCAGAGGGTTGTCGTTAGGACTAGCCACTAGCTTCCTCCCATCACCTGGGACTGCACAAGTTCTGGAGCACTTCCCCCCTCCCCTCCTTTTTTAAATAACCAGGAAGACTTAGTGTATGTCACTATCTTATTGGCGAGTCTGGTGAATTAAGAAACATTCTTTATGCTTGGTATTAGGAATGCTTTTGGGCATTAGTCTTTCCACATCCAATCTAATCTCTTGAATTAAGAAACTTTCCTTCCACCGAGGTGAAGGTGGTAGAAGAGGCTCTTGTCCAATCTTCAAGAGCACTAACTTCCTGGCCTTGACGAAGGGCTGTTGGCCATTTTTCCCCCATTACAGAAAAGCAAAATTCGGTGTAGCAAAAGCATCCATGCCAATGTTGCGTTTGCCCATCCTTCTGGTATTGCCCAGAGCTGCCTTCGCAGCGTGACTGTCAGTGGGGCACAGCCTCAGAGCGTGCAAACTCTGGACCTGGGCGCGCATCCCTCTCCCACTGACCGCTCGGTTTGAGTCAAGGCAAAGGGGGGCATCCTGTTCTTCGAAGTGACTCAGCGGCGCAAGAGGCCCCAAGTGCCCGAGGTTCCGCGATTGATTCGATTTCACACTTCCACCGAGACTCTCAGTCACTAGCTAGCGTTTGTTTCCGGTTCCACCAAGCCCGGAGAGGGGCGGTGTCCGGGTTCTTCTAGAGACCACTCCTGGGGCTCTCTCCCTTCCAGGGATTTCTGCCTTCCCGCCCCTCGTGCTGCTGAGCTAAAGTCTTGATCACAAAAACACAGCAAGGGGGAAGAAAGATCTACGCCCACCTCCGCACTCGCACCGAAGGCTCCAAACTCCGACCTCCTCTTTATTCCCAGAAACGACTCTGCGCTGAACCGCAGTGCCCGGGCACGCACAAGGGGCTTTCTAGGTCCTTTCGTTGTTTCCCTTCCCCCGTGCTTCTTTGCCCACGCACCCCACCCCCGCCCCACCACCCCAACATCAGATAGTTTATTATGAGCTTCTGATTCCCTGTCCGACGCCGTACGGCGGCCCCAGCCTGGTGGACCCACCCGCGCAGGCCGGGGTGCCGCTGAGTTCCCGGAGCTCGGGGCACGTCAGCACAGCGGCCAGAGGAGGCCCGGCGGAGCTTCGGGCGCGGACTGTCCCACCGTTTTGCGCCAGCGCCAAGGTCCAGGAAGCCTGGAGCGGGAACAATCTCTCTGGAGCTCTCAGGAATCTAACAATCTCTCTCTCTGCCTCCTTGGCTCCTTTTCCTTCTCATCCTCCCAAGTTGCTTTTCTTGTGACATTAACATTATTTTTCGCAGTTTTTGGTCTAGGAAGTTAAAGAATTGTGCAAAACTGAAATTCTTTTAGAAATCCACGTTTTAAAACGAAAGAGAGGACACAGAAAATAAGAGACCTCTCCGCCACAATACTGCCAGGAGCAAAGCCATCACCGAACATGGACATCCCGTTGAAACCACACCAGAAGGGCCCAATAAACAAAATTGACAGAATGGAAGTGTTTAGGAAAAGAGATCTAATGAAAAAAAATCTTGAGACAGAGAAAGTCGGCATGCAGTCTTCCCACCACCCCCAGCCTCCGCTGGCAGCACCTTCCCTCCGACCGCACCTCTGTCCCTCAAACCTTTCCACTGAGACCTATTTTTGCCCATATTTCTCTAAACTTGGGAGCAGCCAGGAAAAAAAGGAGAGCGAATGTTTCAATTCCTCTCTCCAAACTCAGAGGAACCTCCACCAACCGCCTGGCCACCTTCTCTTCCCTTCCTTCCGTTCCTGATGTGTGATTTGGTTAGAGAAATTGGGAAGGGGGGTGGGGTGGAAGAAAGTTTAAAAAAAAAAATCAGGAAGGCGTGAGCTGGAGCGGTGAGTGTGTCAATCAGAGGGTTTTGTGCCTGGGGGCTCCTAGCGGTTCGGAGCAGAGGTGTCCCAGGGCGGCCCCACAATGAATATGAATAGGAATCCTTGCTAAATGGGACAGCAAAGCGCACCGCCCTGAATGATGGCACGTCATCCTAACCAGCCCAGGATAGATAGGAGGGCTCCTTTTGTCTCTTTTCTCCGCCGCAGCTCTATAAAAGCCCCTCTTTTTCAGCGTGAGGTTAGTTCAAGCACACACCAACTAGCTGTCCAGGAAGCAGCCTAACCAGAGAGAGGGGCGTGGGAGGGAGAGAGGCGGGGAAAAGCAGCACCTCCGCTTTTCTTCTCACGTCTTGCCGCGGAGAAGTGGGTTCCTGGGCAGTGCAGATTTTTTTTCTTTTAATTCAAGATTTTCTTTAATTTCCCGCCTAAAGCCTCCCCACGGTAGGGCCGCATCCCCTGTAATAAAATGAATTCTGATTCGAGCTCTGTCTCCAGCAGAGCTTCATCTCCGGACATGGATGAGATGTACCTGAGGGACCACCACCACCGCCACCACCACCACCAGGAGAGCCGTCTCAACTCGGTCTCGTCCACGCAGGGCGATATGATGCAGAAGACGCCCGGGGAAAGCCTCTCACGGGCTGGCGCCAAGGCCGCGGGAGAGAGCAGCAAGTACAAAATCAAGAAGCAGCTGTCGGAGCAAGACCTACAGCAGTTGAGGCTGAAGATCAACGGACGCGAACGCAAGCGGATGCACGACCTGAACCTAGCCATGGACGGGCTGCGCGAAGTCATGCCCTACGCGCATGGGCCGTCGGTGCGCAAGCTCTCCAAGATCGCCACACTCCTGCTCGCCAGAAACTACATCCTCATGCTCACCAGCTCCCTGGAGGAGATGAAGAGGCTGGTTGGCGAGATCTATGGGGGCCACCACTCGGCCTTTCACTGCGGGACCGTGGGCCACTCGGCCGGCCACCCCGCGCACGCGGCCAACGCCGTGCACCCAGTGCACCCCATCTTGGGCGGCGCGCTCTCATCTGGCAACGCCTCGTCACCGCTGTCCGCCGCCTCACTTCCCGCCATCGGCACCATCCGGCCTCCCCACTCGCTGCTCAAGGCGCCCTCCACGCCGCCCGCGCTGCAGCTGGGCAGCGGCTTCCAGCACTGGGCTGGTCTGCCCTGCCCCTGCACCATCTGCCAGATGCCGCCGCCGCCGCACCTGTCCGCTCTCTCCACAGCCAACATGGCCCGGCTGTCGGCCGAGTCCAAGGACTTGCTCAAGTGAGCAGCGGGCGGGCCCGGCTGCCAAGGAGGAGGGAGAGCGGCGGGAGGGGCCGCGGTGCCGGGCCGGGAGGGAAGAGGGAGGCTGCGCGCTCGGACCACGGGAGGGCGGGCTCCGGGGCCCGCAGCCTCCCACGCTGTCTGAGAGATCTCAGACTCCACTTGACCCCCGGAGGGAAAGGACCAAAATCAAACTGCAATTTCTAGGTGGTAGCAAAGGGGGACTCGAACCAGACGTCGTGTGTTTTGCATGCATGCTTCTTTTCCCCATGCCGCGCCAGTATTTCTCACTGCCATATGCTCTTGTCAAAACTGCATTTGTTGTATAAAGATGGGATCGGTGTAGTTAAAAACTTGCGAAGGGACTTTTGAGTTGGCTTTCTCTGACTCTGTGTTCTCGCTTTGGAAAAAGACGGCCATCCCTTTTGTGCAAAACAAATGTAAATATTTTCTTGAGATGGATGCGATTATGATTGTCTCTGTCCTTGCCACAGTTTTTCTAGAGACAATGGAGAGAGAAAGAGAGAGAGAGAGAGAGAGAGAGCGCGAGAGAGATCAAGACCCAAGTTTTGAATCTCAACCGAGGTCCAGGGCATGACACCTCCTATGTGGGTTTTCCTTTCCACGCAGTGTAGGTCAAAAGAATGCATGCACGCTTCTAAATGAATCTTGTCTAAATATGTTGTGCAGGCCGTGGTGCCGTTTTCCTTGTAACAAGGATTTATTAGTGAATTATCCCAAGTACTCCATATATCTGTCTGTGGTTGTATGAAATGAAAAAAGGGGCAGAGTGCAAAGACCCACACTCACGCACACGCGCTTCTTCTCCCACCCCCACCCCCTTCAAACTTTATTCGGAACCTTCCTTTGCTGTTCTGGGGCCGCTATTGTAAAAGCCTGGGCTCCCTCTAGTAGCTTGCGCCACCCCCCCTCGCTCAGTTATTCTGCATGCGGGGTTGGCTCTCTCTATTATCAGCTTTGAAAACTTATCCTAGTTTTGGGAGGGGTGCCGTTTTTATTTTCCTGAACATTTGCTTGAAATATTTTGTTAGGGCTTCAAAGACGATACCTGTCTTTATTTTTTATATATTCTTGATAACTATGATATATTTATTAATAACCAGTGTTTCTGGATGAGATTTCAAATAAAAAAGAACCTTTAAATCGTGGCTTTGCCTTTGCCTAAAATCTTAGCAGATGGGGGTAGTGGGATAGGAAACACGTGGACCAGGTAAGGTGTATCTGGGTGAGGGATTCGGATGGGTGGGCAGATGTGAAGGTTTTCCGTGATTACGTACAAGTAAACAGGATGGGTAAATTGGTGCTGATTTTTGGAACTAAATGTCCTTCAAGCGGGCATTGCCCACATTCATAGTATTACGCTATTTGAGCTCATTTCTCTGCAGTAATCAGACCCTCATAAACTCGAGAATTGAATTTTAAAAAGTAATCTGGAAACTTAAAGTGGCAGGAAATGAGAGGTGGAGTGTCACTACGATGACTGTGTTGGCAACAAACAAGGATGAAGCAGTACGTTAACTTCTTTTCACTTTAAATTGAACTTGTGCTTTTCCCCCCATGTTAAAATCTAGTATACGTTTTAAAAGTCAACAAAGAGTGGTCTTAGAAAATAATCAAATACTCACCCTGCTTGCCTGCACCCTCGGAAGCATGGCCTACAGAGAAAGGGAAGGCTTCTCTGCTTTGTAAGGTGAGCTCCGGGTGAGTCAAACCACCACCCAAGTCTCAGAATCTTGCAGATTTATAGCGAGAATCCTCCCTTCTTTCTTCCCTTAGAAGATTGCTGGTCTGATTAGCTATATACATTGGGCATCTTCTACATAAAAGTCAGCTAAAACGGGAGTCATTTTAATAAACTACTTTTCTCTTTTCACCTCCCGCCATAACACTTCTAAATGGTTTGTCTAAGCAGGAGTAATCCAGCAAGACAGTTTTGTCTATTTGTTTAAAGGGGACAATATATCGAGCTGTAGTGAGGATAGCCCCAACAACACAAGCCTCCATTTCCCTCTGAGGGAAATATAACCCTGATTGAAATGCAACACCCCAGGATTTGCTTCTGAATAAGTTGTAGCATCACCTAGATGTTGGTTGAGGCCAAAGCTCCTCTCCAATGGGGGGAGGCTTGTGGTCTCTTTCTAGAATCCAGCAAGGAGAGCACGTCTAGGAAGCATTTGCATTTGCCCTGTCTTTCCTGGGTCCCTGATGCCTACCCAGTACTGCCTCTGTCAGGCAGAGCATCTCTGTGGGTTTCTCTTCTATGCAAATCATCCCCCTCCATCCCTTTTTACCCTCCCATCGCTACCCCACTCTCAGCCAGGCGAAAGACCTAAGTTAGCGTCTACAGTGGAGGGTGCTTGTTTCCACTGGTTTTAGGCAGACAAATGGGGGAATAATCGTCTGTTTCCCAGGGGTGATTCATTTCTCTGGGTGAGGAAAGAGCCTATTGAAGATTTATTTGAAACCAACACAAGGCAGCCCTCCAGTCTTTCCCCAGAGTTTATTATTTAGAAAGGGGAGGGGTGGGAGAAGTTTCATCAATCAGGAAAACGACTTTCTACTTAGCCACTTGCTTCTTTTGAGTCCTGTTTCCAAAGGCCTGGTTCTGGGGAAAGACTCAGTGCCTTACAGTTGGCCTAGGGGTGGGCCTCATGCCTGCTCTAAAACTGAGTCTTAAATTGGGTTATGCAAAGGAATAAAGCCACATTCTTTACACTAGGACAGTCGTGGATTTTGTGATTGTGCTGCTGAGACAGGAAATCCTTGATTTACAGCAGTGGTCAGTTTAAAGAGCTGTGATGTCCACTCACATAAGCTGAAAGGAAGCTTGAGCACAGGGAACTCTATTGCAAATTTTGCAACTAAAATGGGAAATAGACACCACTTCCAATATCGAGAAGATCTCTTAAGTGAGCAGAGCTCTTTTCTGGGATACAAAAATTCTTTTGGCTTCGAGACCAGAAGAGTGGATTTCTTTAAGAACAGGACAGGAACCCAGTGAGGAAGGTGATTTGAGAGCCACGTCATCTGAGGTTTCTGGATTTATTGGGAAGAAATAATCTCCATTCGCTCTCCGGGAAGGCCCTTCCCTTGATGCCTAGGCGGGTCTGCTGGGCATGTGAGTTTGCAGGCAGACTTTTACTGTCATTGCACTTCCCTTTAAATACTCGAATTATCGACGCCAGAAATAAGATTTCTTGACCGCAAAGGTGAAAATGGGTTTCGGCCGGGTTTTTTTTTCGTTGTAAACTTGTCACTTTCTCGAAATTTTGCAAGTTTAGTTTTTCATTCAATCTGGAAACACCACGACGATCCTTTTATTCCAGATTAAACACCGCCTTACGTTTAAATGGATGGCGAAAGCCTCCTGGGCGGAGACACCTTGAGAAGCCCACACTAGAAACCTCTCGGCGCTTTCCCAGGCGATGACCTAATTTAGAGGGCGGAAGAAAGTGACCCTTAGAAAGGGAAAATGAGGCCGGCGTCGGCTGGGCGCACTAGATGTTTGTTTCTGGGACCGCTGAGGCCGACAGCCCGCAAACGGGCAGGGAGAAGCGGCCCGAGCTGGCCAAGCCCAGGGTTTCCTCGCTCCAGCAGCAGGGGGCCTTGTGTCCCCTCGAACTTCTTTTTTTTCCCAGCTGCTATGTCAAGCAAGGTTTTGTGCCTCCACTGACGCATTCAGCAGAAATTGCAAAAGCCTCCTCACTCTGGGAGGACGCTGGAACCCCCTCTGCCCCACCAGCACATCGCTCAGACACCAACATTTAACTTCGCGTTCCACGTCCCTTCCAGAGACTCCGGGGCCCTCTGTTCCCCTTTTCTCACCCTCCACTGGGGAGGGGGAGTGACTGCTAAGGGTGGGCTCCCAAGTCTCCGCACCCAGGCTAGATATCTTAAGGCCACCCCAGGTCCACCCCTCCCTGCACCGCTCCAGGCCGAAGCCGAGAAAGGGGAGCTGTGAAGAGAGGACACCGGGGCCAGGTGTCCTCCCGGCCGTGCAGGATCTGGGCCTGTCCTCCCTAGTGCAGCCCCGCTGGGTCCAAGCTCTTCACGTGTAGGCAGGAATCGAGTGGAGGAGCCGCCGCTCGAGGGCTGGGAAGTGTCTTTGGACAGAACTAGGCCAAGGGAGGGGCCGTGCGGGAGGGAGGTGGCCTGCATCTTCAGCTCGCCCCTAGGAAAACTTGCGGGAGAGTGATTGCCCTTCCCTCCCCGTCCCTGCAGAGAGTTGGGGCCTCTCCTGTAGCCAGTGCCCGTTTAAGGGGCCCACAGAAATCAAACTCCGAAAGCTCGGGCCTGCAGAGTCAGTTTTCCGTCGAGCGTCTGTTTTCAGTGAAGCCTTCCCTGGGACACTGCGGGGCGGGAGGGGATGGGGTGCGTTGGACGCCGAGGGAGCCCGCCAGCAGCCGCAGTCCGCGCTCGCGGTGGCCCCGGAGCCCCTGTGAGCGATCCCCGCCGAGCGGCACGGGTGCGCGACCTCTCCCGCCCTCTTCCTGTATCCAGGGCGGAGAGCTGGGAGCCGGAAGCCCAAACTCCAGCTCCGCGACGGGTTAGGGGGTCCCCGGGTTGCGGATGGGTCAAGTGGCAAGCGTGAGTCTCTACGCCCTGACCCCTCACTGTCTCGGGGTCCCCGCAAGACACAGTCAGACAGGCTGGCGCGCAGAAAACAAAAGGATGCGTGGGAGGCAGAGTCCAACGAGGCCCATCATCACCTGCGCCAACACCTGCAAAGTGCCTCGAAATACCTAAGCGTTTATGGAAACTGGGAGGAAAAACAAAAACGGTAACAACAAACAAATTCAAAGTCGGGCTGAGCGCGGCAGGTGCTCTTTCCTCTCCGGTCCCAGCGCCCTCACGCGCAGCCCGGGGCTGACACTCTCAAGAATTTGTCAGCTTTGCTAAGGAGAGGCCCGGTTAGGGTGGCGCAGGGGGCCCGGGGGCGGCGCCTTCCCCAGCTGCGTCTCTTCGCTGGGGACCTCACAGAGGACCCCGGCGCCTCGCTCTCCCTGGCCGACCCGGATCACAGCCCCTGGAAGAGAGCCGTTGCTTCTAACCCAAGCCCCTGGACTGCCCGTGGCTCCCGAACCAAAGTACGGACATTTCTCCTCGCAGCCAGGCACCGGCAAAAGGAATTTAACTCGCCTCGGTTAAATCTCAGCCCCCATTGCAGGCCATCGTGCCTGGCACCCTGGGACGCCCAGGGTAGTGGGTCCCTCTGGGGATGGGTAATGGACCTGCTGGGGCCAAGACCCCAGGGAGCCAGGAGGGAGGGATGCGCAGACCTGGGAGTTCAACGACGGGCCTTGATTTTACTGCTGCGTCCTGGGGTTCGGGTAGAAGCAGAGTGGTCGGGTTTCTCGCACCGCAGGAAGACAGGGGCAAAGAGGGGGCAGAGCCTAAGGGTCTGTGAAGCAGTGTTGGATAGCTGTCCTCGTAAGTTTTGGAGTTCTGTCCGGCCCTGACTTGAGTAAGACCCCTCTTTTCCTCGTGGTCTGCAACAGACACCTCCGAAAGTGCAGGAGCCAGGGCCTGATTCTGGGGGTTGCCACAGTTTACACGCAAGCACCCCTCACCTCCACGCCTGGAAAATTGCGGAAGCCGGGTACTGAGCCCCCCCTCCCCATCTGCGGGGCTGTGGTGCCAAGAACACACTTTTGCCACAAGCAAGATCCTCAATTCCACTGGGGGACATGGAGGGTGGCGCGGGCGCATTTTATGGCGACTCCTTTCTCCTCCTGGTTATTCAGCCTCCCACCATCTCGCCTCCCTTCCGTCTACTCCGGGAAAGGACAAGGAAATCCACACCATCATTTGAAACCAAATGTAAACATATAGCGTTCTAGTGGACTCCTAGCAACACAAGCCTTGGCATTACTTCTTTTGGAGTTTCTCTCAATCTTCCCCCAGTTCAGCAACGAACATTTTCTGAATGCTTCCGGTGTGCCAGGTGCTGGGAGCGACAACAGAGGGGGGAAAAAAAAGTAAAACAGTAAGAGAAATAAGGCATTCACATGCATAAGAAATAGCTCCTGTCCTCTGTGCCCTCAGAGCCTAGAGGGAAAACGTCGGTTACCTAAGTCACCTAAGTCCTAGGGTAAAAATTCTACTGGCCGCACAAAACACAAGTGCTGCAGACACGTCCTTCCAGGCGCCTTTTCAGATGCTAGAAAACTCACTGCCCATTCCCTCTACTGGAAAGGACAGGAGCAGATGCTTTTGATTAATATGGAAATAAAAAGAAGCAATGGTGGCAGTACTTGGTTTCGTGACAGTTGTTTAGAGATTTATTGACACAGAGATAAATTTCAGTCTGGGGCATCTCCGTATTTCATGTCCCTATTAGTTATTAGCAAATGAGCAAATCGTTTTTCTTTTAACTGTTTTTTTAAAGAAAAAAAATAAAAGAAGGGGAGTTGGGGGAGATATTTTTTAATGGGATTACTGTCATTATCCTCCTTGTCTCTGTAGCTCCCCCAGCTACAGAAATTTGCCTCTGGACTCCAGAGTACACCAGGCTGTGGTTCTAAACATAAAACAATCCTGTAATTTCCTTCAAGAACAAAAGTTTTCAAAGAAATGACCTGCACAGTATCCCCTTCAATAAAGCAGAAGTGACTTAATGGTCTGTTAATTACTCCATCCCTGCAGGGGGAGGGAAGCTTCCGAACGGATCGCTACAAACCCTCTGTTGACTGAAGCTGTGGTCTGTCCCCAAATGTACAGCTGGGGCCGGGCCATTGAAAACCCAGACAAAACAAAATCCCTGATAAATAATCCCACCTAGAACACAAAGATTCAGCACTCAATTGTTGGATCTGCCCTGGATCCTCAGAGAAGACCGGAGGGAGCTCCTTTGGGGCTTCCGGTAATCTTTAAAGCTTGAGGCCAGGGGTTCTTGGACAAAAGTTAAAAAAAAAAGAGCTTGTTTGGCTTCTCTGTCCCCTTATCCTTCTGTGTTGAATTTCTTTCTCTTTAATTTGGGGCTTTGACTATATTTTGTTTATCCAATCTTCTTTTGTATTAATTAGTTTGTTCCATCACGTAATAAATTTTTGGTTTGGTTATTTCTCCAGTTGTTTCTCTATTAATAATTTAAATCTAAGAAGACAGGATTTGAGTGTCATAAGAAAGACAAAGAAGAGAATAAAAATATAGGAGGCAGGTTTGGGTTGTTAGTCTCTGTGTCTTTTCACACCTGTAAGGTGAAAACTGCATGAGGTAATTAAATATATTTCTAAAATAGAACAGTTAATCAGATATACTGGAGCCCAAGCAAACTAGCAGTCATTCAGATAACTTTGCATCAGAGATGGTTAATTGGAAAAATTGAATTTTCAAAGCATCTCTTTAAGAAAAAAATATAAACATGTCCTACACTAATTAAAAAGATAATAGTTTCAATTTGGTATCAATTTGGTCATTGTGGGTCCATTTAAATAAAACATTGCAGAAAGGTGAAATCTAGCATCTATAGAGATGAGTATTATGAAGGTGATCAAGATGTGGATATTAACTGTTTTGGAAATTAGTTGTTTGCTTGAACTAGGCAATAGCAGGAAGAGTCTATGGAGCCACACAGTTTGCCAAGTCCACTATTACTTCTTAAGGAAGTGATGCTGAAGGGTCAGGCACTGGTTAAAGCCATCCTTTGCCTTTCTTGCCACAGTTGACTGGACCAGATAGTGGTATACGAGCTAGTCAATATAAGGTACACACATGAGGGAGGCTGGCTCATAGGCAATTGGCATTAAATGGTGCTTCATGTAGAATGGTGGCACTTTTCTCACTGGGAAAATATAAAAATCTAGTGAATCAAAAGGGACTCACCATTTAAACTAAGTTTGACCGTAGTCAATGCTGGACTCTTGTTCTGGTTTTCTGTATAGCTAACTGTTGATTCCAGTCATGCGAAAAATGGGATCCAGACAGATGGACAGACATTGTGACCTGTGTAATGCAAAGAGTTGCCCCTTTCGATACTAAAGGCAAATCTATGCAATGATGTTCTCAAAATCTGACTTCCCTACAGTGCTGTAGAGACACAAACATGAAAAATTAGAAGCCATTCCCTCTTGCTAAATAGTCCATGGGGAAATAGAAGAAAGGGAAGCAATTTGTTTCCCATTTTTACTAAATTATATTATTAATAAGTCAGAGTGAATTAAGTACAGTTTTAGAAATTCTACTGTCTGACCAGGTAGAGGTGGGTTAGTTTCTTTCTCTCTCCTTTGCAGAGACTAATGTGCTCAGTATCAATGTCTCTTCCCAAAGAGCATTTTGATATAGACATTTTGTTTTTCATTTTTTACCCTTAGGTACTTGGTTCTCCAGCATTTTCTTCATCCTGTGGAGTGTTTGCCAGGCTCTTAATTGAAACATGTGATCTCTTCAGGGCCAGAGAGTATATTAACTTGACTAGTAACTTTTCTTTTTTTTTTTCAATTTTTATTTTAGTTTCAGGTGGTACATGTGCACCTTTGTTGCATGGGTAAATTGCGTGTTGCTGAGGTTTGGTGTACGAATGATCTTGTCACCCAGGTAGTGAGCATAGTACTCAAAAGGTAGCTTTTCAGCCCTCGCCCCACTCCCACCCTCCCCTCACTGGTAGTCCCCAATATTTGATGTTCCCATCTTTATTTGACTAGTAACTTTTCATCATTATTGCTATCAGCAGGTTTTTAAGTAGAAAATACTAAGAAACATTTAGTGTATTTTTCACAGTAAATACTAGATCTCAACACAAGAAATTACATTAAAAATGGAGAGACCTAATATTTTTTAGAAATAATTTTATTTAAACCTCAGCCAGGTTTCATACTAATTTGGCCCTGAAGTGGCTGATGCTGACAGTGCTGGAATACCTGGAGGAAGGGGTAGAAGAGATCAGCAGGACAGTGCTAACTTTTCTAAATTTTGGTTCCTATGAACTCTCACTGCAGAGAACCTAGACTTCATCTGAGGGAACATTGAGAGGTGAGATGTTTTTCTTATAATTATTTACTTGACCATTATAGATTCTTTTCTTTTTCTAGAATTAACTTCCTTTGAAATTTTATATAAAGATTGCTCATCTAAAATATATACCATTATGGTATGCAAGGATGTTCTACTTTGTTGACTCTAGAATATTCAATGAAACATTCCATGTTTCCCTATACTTTAGGCTTGAAAGAAAGAGGTCAGAAGTAAGCAATGGCAAGGCAGAATCTGCAGGGCAGGGATGAAAAGGATTAAGTGGGGCAGGTAAGGCAAGGAACGTGGTGGCCACTTTTTAAAAATGGAAAACATTTCTGGTGGTAACATGGCATCAAGAATTACTCTTATTGGTTTATTCTTCACTTATGTAGGCTTTAGGTCATTACAATAGTACTTAGAAAAAGGACCATGCCTACGTACTTCCAAGAGATAAAAATTTATGGGAGATTTCCTCTTTCTCCTTGTTCTTCCTCCTCAGTTTTCCTTTCTTCCTCTATTCCTCTATCTTGCTTCTCAATTATCTAGTCATCTTTTTGCTATCTTCTCTACTTCTCTGCTTCCAGCCTTTATTTTCATTCCATGTGATCACGCCCCTCTATTTGCCCACTTTCACTGGCTACTTCATTGCTTTAGGGAAACATAGGGTTTACATTCTCCTGGCCTTCTTGCAAAGTCCTCGCACACACAATCTGCCTGCTCTTCCAACTAGTTTTGGTTTCTAGGAAGCCCCCAACCCTCTTTTCATATCTTCATTTCCAGCCTGTATTGTTAAAAAAAAATGAGCTATGCAGAAGTGTGTTCCAGAACCAAAGCCATTCAGAGGTGCTTTAGCTTTCAAAAGCAGCATTGTCATAAGAATGCTTTCCTAGGTGATAGGGGTATTATGGTAGAGGCTATTTATGCTTTACCAGCTTGTGTCGACTTAAGGAATGTATTTATATAGATAATCACAGCAAACACAAAGTGCTTAGTATGTGCCAGTCATGGTTTTAAACACTTGACACATATTAGCTCATTTAATTCTCACTGCAAGCCTGTGAAGTTGGTATCATTATTCTCATTTTTTCAGATAAAGAAACTGAGGCACAGAAAGTTAAGTAACTTCCCCAGGCCACACATTTGGTATGACTTAGACCAGTGGTTATCATGTTCTCTGTCCCAACAGCATCAACATCATCTGAGACCTTGTTAGAAATACAGATTCTGAGATTTTACCTTACTTGCAGGTTCAAAAGATGACTGCTGTGGTTTCACAGATGCTGGCAGAAGACATGAGACTCCTGGGTCAGAAACAAAGGACTTGATTTCTCATGGCACAGAAAGTATCATGAGCTTCATGTTTACACTCCTCTTGCTCCTTAATTCCCAGGAGGGCAGTACAGAGGGAGATGCTGCACATGCAGTGGATTGAGTTGCATCTGAGAAAGCTTGAGCTTAGAAAACCCCAAGCTTTTATAATGGGCTTCCAACAAATCTGCCCAACATTTGCTTTGGAATGAGACATTATCTTTAGTATCCCATGTAGCAAACAAACATGCCTTCTACCCCAGAGGGAGACACTGTCTCCATCTTCTAAGGCTATTTCCTATACAAGCACCTATGAGTAGACAGTCCAGCATGAAATTTGTCAGTGTCTCTGATCACAATATTCACAGAAATGCAAGAGACCTTTGGAGGGTTGTCTCCTGACAGAGGGCTGAGATAAGTGCGTTCATCTCAGTGTTTGGCACCCTGTCATCATCATTTAGCACAAGGTCACTCTCTAGTCCCATTGCCCTCTCCCCCAGATATGCTTCAAATATGTTTAATATATATCCTTGAATGTGTATGAAATGTAGGAATCTTTATAAAATAAGCAGTGTTGTTTTGTGTGTGTATCTATTTTTAATTTATACATGAGTTGTGGTATAGCCCTTCATCTGTTTAATACTTTTTTTTCCACTCAGCGTTATGTTTTAAGATCCATCCACTTTGCCTTTCGTTAATCTTGTCCCTAACTCTTGACTTCTGCAGAATGCTTCATACTGTGTGTCCATCACATTTCATTTACTTTTTCCCTAGGGATGAAACTTACCTTCCCTCTAGCATCCTGTAATGATAACACTGCAATGAACATCTATATATATATATATATATATGTCTCCTCTTGTATCTGCCCAAGTTGCTCATCTTTCTATCAGGTCACCCATCTTTTTCTGTTGTTTTTTTTTTCAAGAGTTTATTGTATAGTTCATATATTGAAAGTTTTAGATGTAACAACTGTCTTCTCCCAGCCTAATATCTGTACACCAATTTTCCCAACTACTGACTACTGCACAATATGTCATTTCCCTATTAATTTGTGATGGCATCTTTATCCTATATCAAATTCCTGTATTCATGGGTCACTTCTGAACTCTCTATTCTGTATCACTGTTATATTAATCTATTTCTATGCCACTATCAGTACATTGTTATTGCTATGCCTTAGTATTATATCTTAATATCTGGTAAAGTGGGTCTAAGGAGGATACATTTTTACTTTTTAAAAATATGATCATATTTGTCTTCTAATTGAATACATTCTAAGTTAACTAGAATAATTTTTTTGAACTGCATACTAATATTATTACAAGATTTTCTTGTTCTTCTCTTTTTTTTGAGACGGAGTCTTGCTCTGTCACCCAGGCTGGAGTGCAGTGGCACAATCTCAGCTCACTGCAAGCTCTGCTTCCTGGGTTCACGCCATTCTCCTGCCTCAGCCTCCCAAGTAGCTGGGACTACAGGTGCCCGCCACCACATCCGGCTAATTTTTTGTATTTTTAGTAGAGACGGGGTTTCACCATGTTAGCCAGGATGGTCTCGCTCTCCTGACCCCGTGATAGATGGAGTCTTGCTCTATCATCCAGGCTGGAGTGCAGTGGTGCAGTCTCGGCTCACTGCAGCGTCCACTTCCTGGGTTCAAGCAATTCTCTTGCCTCAGACTCCTGAGTAGCTGGGATTACAAATGCCTGCCACCATGACTGGCTAATTTTTGTATTTTTAGTAGAGACGGGGTTTCACCATTTTGGCCAGGCTGGTCTCAAACTCCTGACCTCAAGCAATTTGCCCACCTTAGCCTCCCAAAGTGTTGGGATTACAGGCATGAGCCACTGTGCCCAGCCTATTACAAGATTTTCATCACCTTTCTCTTAGGTGGTAGAGTGTTGGTAGGAGAAGAGATATGTGTATATGCAGGCCTCTTGGAGTTGCTATAATATTATCTTTTTACTCTATTTCTTCAACCTTGAAATTATGAAACATGAGTTGGAATTCCCAAGCTTTCTGACTCCTGACGTGAAGAAATTTAGTGCTTGATTACTCTGGGCTGAGAAGCAAGTTCCCCCCAATCATAAAGCCCCAGAAATAGTGCTCATCATTACATTTTACTACATTATATATTCTACAACATTACATACCTACTGTTCAGAGTCTTAAACAGTAGGTAGTAGGAAATTTCTTCAAGAAGGAGCTTTTTGATTATCCTGAAAGAACATTTTGCAGATGGATTCAAATTTAAATGGAAGCCTTTCCAGCATCAGTACCCTCTTCCAAACCTTCAGGCCTGTGCACATGCCGTGCCCATTATGGAAAGTGCTTGTTCTCACCCCATGCCTCTCCCTTGCCCAGCCTATTCTTAGTCAGACTTCACTTCCCAGCTTACTCTCACTTCACTGGGAAGCCTGGGCCAGTGGCAGTTTCCCATCCTGTGTGCTCCCCTAGCATGACGTACTTCCCCTCACAGCACCCACCACCTGGACCAATTGCCTGTCCCTCTCCCACTGGAATGTAAACCCCTTACAGCAGGACCAAGACGGTAGAGTCTGGAACATGATAGGTGCATAAAGAGCATTTTGCAAATCAATGAATGAGAACTGCTCTAGACAAGAGTCAAGCTCTGGATGGGTGGTTGCATAAGATGACCTGTAGTTAGCCTTCCATCTATGAGATTTCAAAACCATGTAATACAAAAATCACAAAGTCTGTATACATTTACTTCTGTGTTTTAAAAAAACATAGCTACATTGAATACTTTTTTTTTTTAACACATATGACTCTAGACACATTTTGGAGTGGAAAGTAACTTTGTGACTTAATCACATCATTAAGAGGAGTCACCTTATTACCCTGAATGCTCTATTTCCATGTGTTATGTTGTTTGAGAGCAGCTGCCATTGATGAGAAACACCCATTGTTATATCACTGGTTTCTCTCAACAGTTTGGCAAGATAGCATAAGTAGGTCCCTTCCATAGGTCATGAGGGTGAGGAGTAGGGAGGTTAAGTAACTCGGAAAGGGTGTACAGCCAGTAAATGGTAGAGCTGAATTTTGAGCCCCATGCTGTCTCACTCCAAATTTGTTGTTCCTAACAGATGTCCTAAATCTTCATGAATATCCTTTTAATCTTTTTCCGACTTCTCCCTCTCCTTTCTCTAGGTGGCCATGTCCTGTTGCTCGTCACTTTCATAATGCTGTGGCAGTGTCCACCGCCTCCATGGTGAGCTCTTGTTTCCAAAGGGTCATCAGGTGTCCTAGCAATTTTTTTCCTACAGTTGTTCACCCATTTGATGAAACTTGCCCTGCTCTGGGCACTGTGTTAAGTCCTGAGGGTGCAGTTGGGAATGAGGAAGATGTGATATCAGCACTCAAAAAACTAAGGTCCCACAGAGGGAAATAATCAAGCAAATGGCAAAGCAGTGTAATAAACTCTGTGATAGAGGTTACAACATCAGCATCTGTGCGTATTTAACCCTGTCTAGAGGGATTTCAGTGGAGATGTTAGTCAGGTCAGGAAGCAGGGTACCAGATAACAATATAGAAAAAGGCCTAGAAGCAGAGAGAGCAAAGGGGATTCGAAAGATGATTTAGTACAATGAGAGTGTAGAATTCTCATCTTTGAGTGGAGTTCGAGTGGAGCAAAGCAAGATATGGTGATGCACTGGTTACCCAGTTGCCAAGAGGCATTGCAATCCATTCACTTACCTTTTTGAACATATATTTATTAAAGTCCTACTATCATAGTAAGTAGATTGCTCATGTAGCACTCAACCTTGTGCCATGCCCTCTTCTATATCCCTCAACTCATTTAATCATTGCAACAATCCTTTGCGATACCATTATTATTCCAGGTTTTTCTGTTTGTTTGTTTTGACAGGCTCTCACTCCTTCACCCAGGTTCTAGTATAGTGGCGCAATCACGGCTCACTGCAGCCTCAACTTCTGGGGCTCAGGTGATCCTCCCACCTTAGTTTCCCAAGTAGCTGGGACTACAGTCATGCACCACGCCCAGCTAATTTTTTGTAGAGTTGACGTTTCGCTATGTTGCCCAAGCTGGTCGCAAACTCCTGGGCTTAAACAATCCTCCAACCTTGGCCTCCTAAAGTCCATGGATTACAGGTATGAGCCACCGCACCTGTCCCCCTGTTGCAGTTTTAAGGATGAGAAAGCCAAGGCCCAGAGGTTGAGTAACTTTCCCAAAGTCGCACAGCTATTTTAAGGGGCAAAGGTAAGATTCACACTCATGCAGCCCATCTTCACTATCCATGCTCTTAACCACTAGAGTAAACTGCCTCTGGGGATAAAGTGATGAGCGAGACAAATAAGGCTCCCTGTCCTCGTTCTAGGGAGGAGATAGAAAGTGAGCAAGTGAACAATAAATAAACTGCAGAGGCAGCAGTAAGAGGTATGAAGAAAGCCAAATAGCATGACAACTTGAGTTTGACTTGGTTGACTAAATTTAGTGATGGAAGTCAGGGAGGGCTCCACTGAGGGGTGGCACTGAGCTATGACTAAAAGGACAAATGGAGGTCAGAGAAATCCAGGTTGTGGGAACCAGCATAGATGGGTTTAGATGCTGGAGATGTGTGATAGTCAATTTTATAGTGGCTAAACACTACATTGAGGTTGCTGTGAAAATATTTTGCAGACGTGATTAATATTTGCAATCAGTTAACTTTAAGTAAAGGAGATGATTACTCCCAACATTACAGGTGGATCCCATCCAATCAGTTGAAGGCCTTAAGAGCAAAATCTGATGGTTCCTAGAGAAGAAGGAATTCTGCCTCGAGACTGTAACACAGAAATCCAGTCAGTCGGCCCTGCAGATTTCTGACCTACCAGTCCCCACAATAGTATGAGCCAATTTTTTAAAATAAATGTCTCTCTCTTGTTCTTTCTCCTTATATATCCTGACTGATATGGGATGATCAGCAAAGACGCAACCCCTTCCCTCACAAAGCTTCATTATAGGGAAGGTAATAAATGTTGAAACAACTGATTACATAATGCAGAATTTAATTCCAAAGGCAGAGACTGTCTCTTTATTCTTCCTATATTTCCTTAAGTGCTGGGATCAGAGCCCCAAACAATAGAGACACGAGGAAAATGTTTGCTGACTGAGGGAATGATGTTTGCTGTCAGAAGAACAAGTTACCAGTGCTAGTTCTGCCCCAACACAGCTATGTGACCTGGGTTGACACACTTCATTCTTCTGAACCTGTTTCCTTCTCTGTGCAATGAGGGCATTGAAATAAATGTTCCTAAGGTTCTGTTTTCTAATCGCCTGTGATTCTTTGAGAGCAAGCTGAAGACAGATAAGGATAAATGGGTAGCTACTGATCTATTGATGAAAGCAGCAAATGTCAGAAATACAACTCTAGAAGATGATTTTTGTTAGTCATGCAACACGTGAAAGACTGCTAGGATTTGTTTCTTGCCCCCATTCCCTTGAGACCCACTGCACTAGTTTCTGTACTAGTACTAGTACTAGCTGTTGTAACAAAGTGTTACACACTGGGTGGCTTTAAAAAACCATAAATTTATTTTCTCATGGCTCTGGAAACTAGAAATCTGAAACCAAGATATGGGCAGGGCAGTGCTTCCTCCGATGGCTTCAGGGAGGAATCTGAATCCTTCCTTGTTTTGTCCAGTTTGTGGTGGCCCCAGGTATTCCATGCTTAATGGCAGGGCGACTTCAATCTCTGTCTCCATCTTCACATGGCTTTCTTCTCTCTGTGTGTCTGTGTGTGCAAATTTCGCTCTTGTTTTAAGGACACCAGTCATTGATTTAGAGCTCACTCTAATGCAGTGCGACCTCATCTTAACTTGATTACATCTGCAAATACCCTATTTCCAAATAGAATCATATTCACAGGATCTAAGTGGAAACAAATTCTGAAGGAGGACACTATTTGTCTAGTCCTTTTGTGCTGCTGTAACAAATATTTGAGTCTGGTTAGTTTATAAAGAACAGAAATTTACTTCTCAGTTCTGGAGGCTGGGAAGTCCAAGATCAAGGTACCAGTATTTGGTGTCTGGTGAGGGCCCGGTCTCTGCTTTCAAGATGGTGTCTTGTTGTCGTGTTGTGTAGAGGAGACGAACACTGTGTCTTCACATGGCAGAAGGAATGAAAGGGCAAAAAGGAACCTAAGCCCGTTCCCTCCAGTCCTTTTATAAGGCACGAACCCATTCACAAGGCCACAGCCCTCATGCCTTAATCACTTCCCAAAAGGCCCCATTCATAATACGATCACAATGGGGATCAAGTTTAAACACGAATTTTGGAGGGGACCCCTTAAACCATAGCGTTACTCAACTCAGTACACCCACCCTACCATCATTTCACCTCCTGGGCAGGCCCAGGCTTGTTCCACTAACTGCTCAGGAAGGGGAAGATGTGGAAGAGAACTTCAGTGGAGAACCATTGCTGTGTGAGAGCACAGAACGTCGTTCCATTCTGTCCTGGTCATAAGTCCTTTAATATTTTTATGGACAAGTCAGCCTCATTTTCTGTGAACTGATTTCTATACAGTCTTGCTTGTTCCAGATAAAAGCTTGCTTGCTTGCTTGCTTGCTTATTTATTTGTTGCGGGAAGTATTGGGTGAGTGGGAAGGAGTGATGGAAAAGATGAGGAGGGTGGTAAGCAAGGGAGGGGAAAATGTTAATGCTCCTTGGTATGATCACTAGTGAGGAACAATTCTGACCTACTCTTGAGATAGGAAAGGATTAGAAAAAAAAAAAGTTGACAATTAAGTGCCTGACTGACATCTCTTTAGTTTCACTCTAAATCTAATTCTTATGAAAATAGCAAAGCTGCCCAGTATAGAGTGTTTTATACCTTTAGGTTTATAAAAGTTCAAACAGAATGTGTAAAATTAGATTTTTTGGATCTCTCTTTAAAATAAATGTTAGAGAAAAATTAGAATGTTTCTTCCCATTACAAGACGAAAACTTGCCATTTGTCTGTATTTGTATATTTTAATCTTTCTCAGAGTTTCACTATTATAAATCAGCTAGAATAAACAATTGTGTGTATGTCGATTTTTTTTTTAAGTAACAAGTACTGTTTTCTTATCCACTTGTTTAAAATTGTATTTCTTTGATAGCAAAGAGAAATGATTTTTAGGGGTATGTTGCTATGCAATAGATTCTCTCCTAGATTTCACAGTAAAAAATGTTGACAGAATTCCAGTGCCATGTAGAAGTTAGACTCTGGTGTTACGATGATCAAAAAAAAATTTCCTTTTGTGGGAATTACAGATTTATGTTTTTTGCTGAATTATTGGTTGGAACCTTAGTAGTTTACTAATTAATTTGTGAGATGTCCAAGTAAAAGGTGGCAAATCTTAAAAATATCTTGTTAAGTTTGTTCTTGTCTTAATTTTGGTTACTTTGTTTAATGCATAGAGGACTTACAGTTATATGTAGTTATATAAGTTATATATAGTTATAGTTATATGTAGTTATATCCATAAATTCCTTTCATTCTGATTACTTTCATGCTTTTAGCAAGGGCTCCCATACCCAGATAAATGATATTCATTAATCTTTTATATTAGTAATTATATAATGTGACTCCATTATAAGTACTATTACTAACCAAGGGCCAAACTTACTTTAAAAAAATTATCATATTTCAACCTTAACACACTCCCTTTCTGTAACTAAAATACTTGTCCCCATTTTTATGAATGAGCAACAGAACAAATGATGCTTAGAGAAGCAAATAATCTTGCCCAAATTTAAACAGCCTCAGATCAGATTCAAGCTACAGCGCCTCCACCTGGGGAATTATTAATGAGGATGGTGCAGGCTGGGAATTGAAACTGACTTTTTCCCTACATAGCTAACTGCATTCCCCCAAAACGATGTATTGATTTTCCCGTCCCTTTCCCATTGATTGAGAATGTCTCTATAACCTATTAAACACTTATATGTAGTAAGAACTTTCTTGTATGTAGTTAAGGAGTTTTTTACTTCTAAACACATTGTGCGCCTTCCGTTTTGTTTTGTTTTGCTTTGTTTTGCTTTGTTTGGGGGTGTGGGGAATAAGAAATATGTTTAAAAATATAAATTTCCTACTTTCTTTGTTAACTCCTTCTTTTAGAGATCGTTAAAGAAACTTCTTTTAGGTATAGTAGGTGCATTCAGACTTAACGTTTTAGGAAGAAAACAAACATTTAGGTTAATTTTGTTGCCTCCTTCCTTCAGAGATGGTTTTGGACTAAAAAGATACTGTTGGGCTCTTTAATTGTAATCCGACTTCTGACTTAACCTATAAATATCTAGCAAGTTTGGTGTTTGATGGAAGGCATTTTGCCAGGGTCTCAGAGAAGAGTTAAGATTCACTCTGATTTCTGTCCTTTTTCAAAGAGAGTTTGGTGAACTTGAGGCAGCTTTATGCAGATGAATAGTGTAAATGACTCAATTGTGTCCCCTGGTTCAAGCCCCACCTTTTTTTTTAGCCCCATTAATCTTCAGCCAAAACAAAATGACTGCCACAGAGGAGAGGGGGAAGACTGCTTGTGATAGATTTGAAAAGAGGCAGCTGAGGGTGCATTTTGCCCCCAGATAAATATAAGGGTGTTTCTGAAACTAATAGGAAGAAATAATTTGGCTCCCAAAGAGAACTTCTGTAATATCTTAGTTTTTCTGGTACTGGAGTTTGGAAAAGGAGAACATTTTCAACTTCATGTATGCCTATCACCTTCTGCTGGCACGTTGCCATTTCCGGAAATTAGAAGCCTTTCAGAGTTTCAGGTGTAATTGGTTGACTATTGGCGGACCACGGGCTTTTCTGTGCGTGTGCATTGGCTTCTCACACCTCTGGTGTGCACTGAACTTTGACCCTAATTCTATACAAATCTACATACAAATATATTTAACACTTGATTTGATTTAAAAACAAAACAAAACAAAAACAAACATGTCTCTTAAATCTCTCACTCAAAAAGGTTGCTTGTTGCAGTAAACCCAAGGAAGTCAAGACATTAAATCTCACTTTCTTGTTTTAAAAGTGCTTTATATATATCACCACCAACCAGCTTGTAAATTTTGGTCAGTCCTCAAACTAGTCTTTTAAAGGAGCTGAAAAATGTCCCTGTGCCCTCAAAGGACACACCTGTTATCTGAAACAGTTTTTAACCAACTTGTTAAGCAGCTTTGACAGATCAAAGACCCCAGACAATGGACACAAACTTTAACAATAGTGTAGCCTTGAGCAAAAGGTCCTGTCAAAGCCAGGCTTGTGCCCATGGCATTATGGCCGGCAATTGAAAATAAATTTTACTTGAATAAGTACCTCAGCCTGATCAGAGGCACTGCCGCTGCTGAAACAAAAGCAGTTGGGGATAAGTTATTGACTCCACTGACAGCCTGAATGAACTTCATTATGCCAGCCCACTCTTGGTAAATGTGTCAGGTTTTAAACTGAATTAGGTGGCAGGTGCATGGACTATTTCCCTGCTCCCCCTGAGACAGCCGACAGCCAATCATCACCTGATTCTACAAACAAATGTTTAGATTTGTTTTTCATATTGCACGGCCATAAGTGAAAGCACATTTAAATCTTTTTTCCTTATCCTCCATCACTGATGTGTTATGTTCCCATGAGCAGGTCATACCCACGCTTTGGTGTAATGGGATTCATAGAGGCCTGGCCTGCCACCTCCGCCCCTCCCCTCCCTCCGAGGCACAGATTTCAGGGACAATCTGGGATCTTCACTGGAAGGTTATTGGATTTTAGCTTTAGAACAGCAGCTCCTCTTCTGCTGTAGGAAACAGAAATGCAAGGACAGACATTCACCATCTCTTTCATCTTAAAAACTTCAAAAAGACCTAAGAATGAACATTACAATAAGTTTTAACCTATTAAATTTTTAGTTGGGACTGAATTTTTACTTGGGAACTAGATTACATAAAGCAGATATTGTAATCTGTATTAAGTATTTGCCTCCAGCAAACCTTGTAACCCCTGCCAGGTGCCCTGTGTTCAAGCAAAGAATCAGTAACTCTGGCATTTTTCTGCTGTGAAATCATGTATGTATGTATGTATGTATGTATGTATGTATGTATGTATCTATCATCTATCTATCTATCTATCTATCTACCATCTATCTAATTTGCTTGTATATTTGACTTTAAAACATTTGCTTTATGATCTTCCTTAGGCCTATAAGGATAAATGCAAGATCAGCTAAACTTCAGATACACTGATGCCAGCTCTCATTACTTAATCATGAGACAGGACTATTAAGACTCCTAAAAGTGAAAGCCCAGACTTCCACCCAGAGAGAGAGAGGGTTGGCATACACTTTTGGCTGTATGCCTTATTAAAGTTAATGAGCAAGAAGATTCTTTTCTCCTAAGTATCTTGAAGACCTTAACCCTCCCAGTAAAGTGTCTTTTTGCTTCTGAATAATGTTTCCATTATTCACGATGAAGCACCGTACATTTCTCGACATATATCTTGAATTGTAAAGTAGAACTCTTTTCAGCTCCATCCCTAGTGAGGGAATAATATAATTTTTTAAGTCCCATATTAAAACATCAAAGACCTATCAGTTCAGCCTTTGTTGTTCTTTTAATGATGTCTAAGCACAATTTGGTTCAGATCTCCAGTGGAACTTTATTCAGTTCTGGACTGTATTCACTTCCACATAATATTGTTTTACTGGATACAGTGGATTCATGTGTGCATTTGAATGTAAAGATGGATTTGAATATTTGCACTTCTAGAAACACATCAACATTCTAAAATTTATATATGTACAAATCTGCATGATCTATACTATTCAGGAGTACAAAATTGCTTTTCATTTAGGACTACCTAAAGTCTGCCCTGAGTTAACACAGGAAAAAGGCTCTACAATGTCTTTCATTTGCTGGAGCTGTTCCTCCCCCCAGCCACAGCAGATGGTGTTTCATAGTTGGTCACAAATGGCTGTCAGTGAGTGTTTGTCTGCCTGCCAGTAACCTGTGGCTCAGGGACTCCCTCAGAGAGTGTACCAGCTCTGACTCTGCTGATAACAGCATCTGAGAAAATGATCCGTCCTTTCTTGTCATGCACAAAATTAGCCATCTCACTTTCAAACTGTTGACAAGGGGGATATGAAAGAAATAAGAACTGTGCCAGCCCAGCTGATGTTTCCTCAGCTCTGGTTCTGTGGGCCTCATGCAGACGAATCCAGAAGCAGACTTGACGAGAATGGTGTTGTCACCGAATAGATGGTCTTGGAGCAACCCCAGTTCTGGTACCAGCATTTCCTGCAGGGACTTTCTTGAACTCTCCATTGGACTAGTACTGATCTTTAGAGCAACAGCTATTTTCTCACCCCAGGACCTCAATCAGACTTCATACTGAAATGACCTTTGGCGGCATTGCCTTGGATGAAGCGGTGGGGAAGAGCTGAGTGTGGCAAAGACTCTGAGCACTGTTCTCGCAGCTCTTGGCACCACCCCCAGCTGGAAGGCAGGGTGCCAGCCCTGATGCCTTTGTGGATGCAAATGGCCCCAGAGCACATGAGGCAGCCACTAATGAACCAAAGTAGGGGAGGATAAGAGAAGAGAAAGCAAGAATGACAGAGAAAGGACGGGGAGAAACAAGAGGGGAAATAGCAAGGAATTTGGAAGGAAATGGCATTTGCTGAGAACCCATTATGGGGGAGGCAGCAAACATGTCGTTCTTGCAGCAATTTCATAAGTTTTGTATCATCATCCCTATCTTACAGATGAGAAAAATATGACTCTGAAAAAGTAAGTAACGTCTTTTGGGTCACAAAATTAGAAAGTGGCAGAAACAGGATTCCAACTCTGGCCAGTACATCCAAGATGAAGGGGCTGGGCTCTCATGCTAGGCTCCTGGCTCTAAGTCTGGCTTCACAACCTACTGGCAGGGTAAACTTAGGCACATTGCTTCACCCCTCAATGCCTCAGTTTCCCTATTTGTAAGATGGGTCTATTAATAATACCTCTCTCACGGCGTCATTGAGAAGGATGAAATAAGTTAACATAGAAGTACTTTAAAGAGTCCTGGACAATAGCTAACATTCTACTAGAGTACTTTTTTATTCTTTATCATTCTTGTGTTTTTCAAGTATTTATTTCACTGTTAGATCACTGTCTCCTTACTTGTAAATAACCCTTTAAGAACTCTTATTATAGCAAAATATTTTTCTTCCCGTACTCTTACATTTCTATTTTATTGTTTATTTCCTTGTTTGATTTTTTAAAGTAGGTGACATCTATTCCTATATTATCAATGTAGTGTATAGATGTGAACAAGGTAGCCATTTTGGCGTCATAAATTGGTTGAATCCTATTTACAATGTTTCCTAACTGTGTCATCCTGGTCAGCCTGCTAAATCTTTCTAAGCCTCAGTTTGCCCATCTATATAATAAAAAATATTTAACAATTTATAGAACTGCTCCAATGATTAAATGAAAAAAATTATACAGAGTGCCTATCACACGATAGACATTCTGCCATTTATAGTTGTTGCTAGTTTCCTAAATAACTAAAAATGGGTTTGCATTGTGCAGCTACACGTGTCAACTCAAATGTGAGTCACAGATGTTGTACCGGAATGTCTGGGGTATGTGCGTAGATAGATGAAGCTGATGACTGAAGCTGACCTAAACGTATCTCTTTCTCCTTCTATGACATTGCTGACATTTAATTCCCCTGAAGCAATATTCTGGGTAATAATCACCAACTGCCATAACCATTTTATCTGGCAAAAGAATTTCATTTCTCCACCATAGACTAC